>NW_028270183.1:2009487-2365320 GCF_037043375.1 Chiloscyllium plagiosum
GGATACATTCAATACGTGCAGGAGGTAGAGGAGGAGACTTGGACTCTGCGAAAGGTCCCTGACTCATCCAGCACCTGTGCAGAGGATAGAGACAGGCTAGCTTCATCCAGCACCTGTGCAGAGGATAGAGACAGGCCAGCTTCATCCAGCACCTGTGCAGAGGATAGAGACAGGCCAGCTTCATCCAGCACCTGTGCAGAGGATAGAGACAGGCCAGCTTCATACAGCACCTGTGCAGAGGATAGAGACAGGCTAGCTTCATACAGCACCTGTGCAGAGGATAGAGACAAGCTAGCTTCATACAGCACCTGTGCAGAGGATAGAGACAGGCCAGCTTCATACAGCACCTGTGCAGAGGACAGAGACAGGCCAGCTTCATACAGCACCTGTGCAGAGGATAGAGACAGGCCAGCTTCATACAGCACCTGTGCAGAGGATAGAGACAGGCCAGCTTCATACAGCACCTGTGCAGAGGATAGAGACAGGCTAGCTTCATACAGCACCTGTGCAGAGGATAGAGACAAGCTAGCTTCATACAGCACCTGTGCAGAGGATAGAGACAGGCCAGCTTCATCCAGCACCTGTGCAGAGGATAGAGACAGGCTAGCTTCATACAGCACCTGTGCAGAGGATAGAGACAGGCTAGCTTCATCCAGCACCTGTGCAGAGGATAGAGACAGGCCAGCTTCATACAGCACCTGTGCAGAGGATAGAGACAGGCCAGCTTCATACAGCACCTGTGCAGAGGATAGAGACAGGCCAGCTTCATACAGCACCTGTGCAGAGGATAGAGACAGGCCAGCTTCATCCAGCACCTGTGCAGAGGATAGAGACAGGCTAGCTTCATACAGCACCTGTGCAGAGGATAGAGACAGGCTAGCTTCATCCAGCACCTGTGCAGAGGATAGAGACAGGCCAGCTTCATACAGCACCTGTGCAGAGGATAGAGACAGGCCAGCTTCATACAGCACCTGTGCAGAGGATAGAGACCGGCCAGCTTCATCCAGCACCTGTGCAGAGGATAGAGACAGGCCAGCTTCATCCAGCACCTGTGCAGAGGATAGAGACAGGCCAGCTTCATCCAGCACCTGTGCAGAGGATAGAGACAGGCCAGCTTCATCCAGCACCTGTGCAGAGGATAGAGACAAGCTAGCTTCATCCAGCACCTGTGCAGAGGATAGAGACAGGCCAGCTTCATACAGCACCTGTGCAGAGGATAGAGACAGGCCAGCTTCATACAGCACCTGTGCAGAGGATAGAGACAGGCCAGCTTCATACAGCACCTGTGCAGAGGATAGAGACAGGCCAGCTTCATACAGCACCTGTGCAGAGGATAGAGACAAGCCAGCTTCATACAGCACCTGTGCAGAGGATAGAGACAGGCCAGCTTCATACAGCACCTGTGCAGAGGATAGAGACAAGCTAGCTTCATCCAGCACCTGTGCAGAGGATAGAGACAGGCTAGCTTCATCCAGCACCTGTGCAGAGGATAGAGACAGGCTAGCTTCATACAGCACCTGTGCAGAGGATAGAGACAGGCTAGCTTCATCCAGCACCTGTGCAGAGGATAGAGACAGGCCAGCTTCATACAGCACCTGTGCAGAGGATAGAGACAAGCCAGCTTCATCCAGCACCTGTGCAGAGGATAGAGACAGGCCAGCTTCATACAGCACCTGTGCAGAGGATAGAGACAGGCTAGCTTCATACAGCACCTGTGTAGAGGATAGAGACAGGCTAGCTTCATACAGCACCTGTGCAGAGGACAGAGACAGGCCAGCTTCATCCAGCACCTGTGCAGAGGACAGAGACAGGCCAGCTTCATACAGCACCTGTGCAGAGGATAGAGACAGGCCAGCTTCATACAGCACCTGTGCAGAGGATAGAGACAAGCCAGCTTCATACAGCACCTGTGCAGAGGATAGAGACAAGCTAGCTTCATACAGCACCTGTGTAGAGGATAGAGACAGGCTAGCTTCATACAGCACCTGTGCAGAGGACAGAGACAGGCCAGCTTCATCCAGCACCTGTGCAGAGGACAGAGACAGGCTAGCTTCATACAGCACCTGTGCAGAGGATAGAGACAGGCCAGCTTCATACAGCACCTGTGCAGAGGATAGAGACAAGCCAGCTTCATACAGCACCTGTGCAGAGGATAGAGACAAGCTAGCTTCATCCAGCACCTGTGCAGAGGATAGAGACAGGCCAGCTTCATCCAGCACCTGTGCAGAGGATAGAGACAAGCTAGCTTCATACAGCACCTGTGCAGAGGATAGAGACAGGCCAGCTTCATCCAGCAACTGTGCAGAGGATAGAGACAGGCCAGCTTCATACAGCACCTGTGCAGAGGATAGAGACAGGCCAGCTTCATCCAGCACCTGTGCAGAGGATAGAGACAGGCCAGCTTCATCCAGCACCTGTGCAGAGGATAGAGACAGGCCAGCTTCATACAGCACCTGTGCAGAGGATAGAGACAGGCCAGCTTCATACAGCACCTGTGCAGAGGATAGAGACAGGCCAGCTTCATCCAGCACCTGTGCAGAGGATAGAGACAGGCCAGCTTCATCCAGCACCTGTGCAGAGGATAGAGACAGGCCAGCTTCATACAGCACCTGTGCAGAGGATAGAGACAGGCCAGCTTCATCCAGCACCTGTGCAGAGGATAGAGACAGGCCAGCTTCATCCAGCACCTGTGCAGAGGACAGAGACAGGCCAGCTTCATCCAGCACCTGTGCAGAGGACAGAGACAGGCTAGCTTCATCCAGCACCTGTGCAGAGGATAGAGACAAGCTAGCTTCATACAGCACCTGTGCAGAGGACAGAGACAGGCCAGCTTCATACAGCACCTGTGCAGAGGACAGAGACAGGCCAGCTTCATCCAGCACCTGTGCAGAGGATAGAGACAAGCCAGCTTCATCCAGCACCTGTGCAGAGGACAGAGACAGGCTAGCTTCATACAGCACCTGTGCAGAGGACAGAGACAGGCTAGCTTCATACAGCACCTGTGCAGAGGACAGAGACAGGCTAGCTTCATCCAGCACCTGTGCAGAGGATAGAGACAGGCCAGCTTCATCCAGCACCTGTGCAGAGGACAGAGACAGGCCAGCTTCATCCAGCACCTGTGCAGAGGACAGAGACAGGCTAGCTTCATCCAGCACCTGTGCAGAGGATAGAGACAGGCCAGCTTCATACAGCACCTGTGCAGAGGATAGAGACAGGCCAGCTTCATACAGCACCTGTGCAGAGGATAGAGACAAGCTAGCTTCATCCAGCACCTGTGCAGAGGATAGAGACAAGCCAGCTTCATCCAGCACCTGTGCAGAGGACAGAGACAGGCCAGCTTCATCCAGCACCTGTGCAGAGGATAGAGACAAGCTAGCTTCATCCAGCACCTGTGCAGAGGATAGAGACAGGCCAGCTTCATCCAGCACCTGTGCAGAGGATAGAGACAGGCCAGCTTCATACAGCACCTGTGCAGAGGATAGAGACAAGCTAGCTTCATCCAGCACCTGTGCAGAGGATAGAGACAAGCCAGCTTCATCCAGCACCTGTGCAGAGGATAGAGACAGGCCAGCTTCATCCAGCACCTGTGCAGAGGATAGAGACAAGCTAGCTTCATCCAGCACCTGTGCAGAGGATAGAGACAGGCCAGCTTCATACAGCACCTGTGCAGAGGATAGAGACAGGCCAGCTTCATACAGCACCTGTGCAGAGGATAGAGACAAGCTAGCTTCATCCAGCACCTGTGCAGAGGATAGAGACAAGCCAGCTTCATCCAGCACCTGTGCAGAGGACAGAGACAGGCCAGCTTCATCCAGCACCTGTGCAGAGGATAGAGACAAGCTAGCTTCATCCAGCACCTGTGCAGAGGATAGAGACAGGCTAGCTTCATCCAGCACCTGTGCAGAGGATAGAGACAGGCCAGCTTCATACAGCACCTGTGCAGAGGATAGAGACAAGCTAGCTTCATCCAGCACCTGTGCAGAGGATAGAGACAGGCTAGCTTCATACAGCACCTGTGCAGAGGACAGAGACAGGCCAGCTTCATACAGCACCTGTGCAGAGGATAGAGACAGGCTAGCTTCATCCAGCACCTGTGCAGAGGATAGAGACAGGCCAGCTTCATACAGCACCTGTGCAGAGGATAGAGACAGGCTAGCTTCATCCAGCACCTGTGCAGAGGATAGAGACAGGCTAGCTTCATCCAGCACCTGTGCAGAGGATAGAGACAGGCTAGCTTCATACAGCACCTGTGCAGAGGATAGAGACAGGCCAGCTTCATACAGCACCTGTGCAGAGGATAGAGACAAGCTAGCTTCATCCAGCACCTGTGCAGAGGATAGAGACAAGCTAGCTTCAGGATGAGATGCTTTTTACAGTAAAGATCAACAGCTCCTTCTCTTGAGCTCTGATGTTTTTCAAACATTCATGCCCTCAAAATGTTCATCTAGCTGGGAGCCAATCACCTTGCTGTTGGTGGGCAGAAGTCTTTTGTCATGGATAGCTGGTCACTAGTCCATAGACCAACCAGCTCCTTACTGCCAACCACAGATTCCTGTAGACACACCTCTTGGCTCCAGCTCATCTGGAGGGAGGGGATAAACTGGATGTTTAAGAAGGAAATTGAAGGGAAAGTTAGAACAAGGGAAGTCAAGAAAGACAACTATCAATGAAGCAGAAAACTCAAAAAGGGATTATGCCGTAAGGTTGAGTGAAATAGGAGTTGATGGGAAGGGTCAGGGCAGTAACAAATTAAAAATGCTATATATGAATGCACGAAGCATTAGAAATAAGATGGATGAGCTTGAGGCTCTTTTGGAAATTGGCAGATACGATATTGTGGGGATAACTGAGACGTGGTTTCAAGTGGACAGGGCCTGGGAAATGAATATTCAAGGCTACACATGCTATCGTACGGGCAGAGGGGGTGGTTGTTGGTAAGGGATGATATTCAATCCCTTGCGCGGGGGGACCTAGAATCAGGGGATGTAGAGTCAGTGTGGATAGAGCTGAGAAATTCTAAGGGTAAAAAGATCCTCTTGGGAGTTATCTACAGGCCCCCCAAACAGTAGTCTGGATGTCGGATATAAGTTGAATCAGGAGCTGAAATTGGCCTGTCGCAAAGATGTCACTACAGTTGTTATGGAGGATTTCAACATGCAGGTAGACTGCGAGAATCAGGATGGTATTGGACCTCAAGAAAGAGACTTTGTGGAGTGCCTCCAAGATGGATTCTTAGAACAGCTGGTGCTGGAGCCTACCAGGGAGAAGGCAATTCTGGATCTGGTATTGTGCAACGAACCAGAATTGATCAGGGACCTCGAAGTGAAGGAGCCATTGGGAAGTAGTGACCATAATACAATAAGTTTCAATCTGCAATTTGAGAGGGAGAGGGTACAATCGGAAGTGACAGTACTTCTGTTGAATAAAGGGAACTATGGAGCTATGAGGGAGGAGCTGGCCAAAGTTCAATGGTGCAATACCTTAGCAGGGATGACCGTGGAGGAACAATGGCGGATATTTCTGGGTATAATGCAGAAGTTGCAGGATCAGTTCATTCCAAAAAGGAAGAAAGATCCTAGGAGGAGGCATGGGTGGCCGTGGCTGACGAGGGAAGTTAAGAAACATATAAAGTTAAAATAGAAAAAGTATAACATAGCAAAGATAAGTGGGAAAACGGAGGACTGGGAAACTTTTAAAGAACAACAGAGGATTACTAAGAAGGAAATACGCAGAGAAAAAATGAAGTACGAAGGTAAACTGGCCAATAATATAAAGGAGGATAATAAAAGTTTTTTTAGGTATGTGAAAGGCAAAATAATGGTTAAGACTAAAATTGGGCCCTTGAAGACAGAAACAGGGGAATATATTACGGGGAACAAAGAAATGGCAGAAGAATTGAATTGGTACTTCAGATCTGTGTTCACTGGGGAAGACACAAGCAATCTCCCTGAAGTAACAGTGGCTGAAGGACCTGAACTTAAGGGAATTTATATTTGTCAGGAATTGGTGTTGGCGAGACTGTTAGGTCTGAAGCTTGATAGTGTACATCCCAGGGTACTGATGGTGTACATCCCAGGGTACTGAAGGAGGTGGCTCGAGAAATCGTGGATGCGTTGGTGATTATTTTCCAGAGTTCGATAGATTCGGGATCAGTTCCTGTGGATTGGAGGGCGGCAAATGTTATACCACTTTTTAAGAAAGAGAGAAAGCAGGAAATTATAGACCAGCTAGTCTGACCTCAGTGGTGGGAAAGATGCTGGAGTCTATTATAAAGGATGAAATTACGACACATCTGGCTAGTAGTAACAGGATAGGTCAGAGTCAGCATGGATTTATGAAGGGGAAATCATGCTTGACTAATCTTCTGGAATTTTTTGAGGATGTAACTCTGAAGATGGACGAGGGAGATCCAGTAGATGTAGTGTACCTGGACTTGCAGAAAGCTTTTGATAAAGTCCCACATAGGAGGTAGTGAGCAAAATTAGGCGCATGGTATTGAGGGCAAAGTGCTAACTTGAATTGAAAGTTGGTTGGCTGACAGGAAACAAAGAGTAGTGATAAACGGCTCCATTTCGGAATGGCAGGCAGTGACCAGTGGTGTACCGCAGGGATCAGTGCTGGGACCGCAGCTTTTTACAATATATATTAATGATATAGAAGATGGTATTAGTAATAACATTAGCAAATTTGCTGATGATACTAAGCTGGATGGCAGGGTGAAATGTGATGAGGATGTTAGGAGATTACAGGGTGATCTGGACAGGTTAGTTGAGTGGTCAGATGCATGGCAGATGCAGTTTAATGTGGATAAATGTATGGTTATCCACTTTGGTGACAAGAACAGGAAGGCAGATTACTACCTAAATGGAATCCATTTAGATAAAGGAGCAGTACAGAGAGATCTGGGTGTTCTTGTACACCAGTCAATGAAGGTAAGCATGCAGGTGCAGCAGGTAGTGAAGAAGGCTGATAGCATGCTGGCCTTCATAACAAGATGGATTGAGTATAGAAGCAAAGAGGTTCTTCTGCAGCTGTACAGGGCCCTGGTGAGACCACACCTGGAGTGTTGTATGCAGTTCTAGTGTCCAAATTTGAGGAAAGACATTCTGGCTATTGAGGGAGTGCAGCGTAGGTTCACGAGGTCAATTCCTGGAATGGCGGGACTACCTTACGCTGAAAGACTGGAGCGACTGGGCTTGTATACCCTTGAGTTTCGAAGACTGAGAGGGGATCTGATTGAGACATATAAGATTATTAAAGGATTGGACAGTCTGGAGGCAGGAAACATGTTTCCGCTGATGGGTGAATGCCGAACCAGAGGACACAGCTTAAAAATACGGGGTAGACCATTTAGGACAGAGATGAGGAGAAACTTCTTCACCCAGAGAGTGGTGGCTGTGTGGAATGCTCTGCCCCAGAGGGCAGTGGAGGCCCAGTCTCTGGACTCATTTAACAAAGAGTTGGATAGAGCTCTCAAAGATAGTGGAATCAAGGGTTATGGAGATAAGGCAGGAACAGGATACTGATTAAGGATGATCAGCCATGATCATATTGAATGGTGGTGCAGGCTCGAAGGGCAGAATGGCCTACTCCTGCACCTATTGTCTATTATCTGCAAACTCTGCTTTCACTATGATAGGCCACAGGTACTGGAACGGCATTAGGCCATTCAGCCCAACCAATCTGCTCTGCTGTTCAATCATGGATAGTATTTTTCTCATCCCGAAAATGCATAACCTCTCACTTTCCCACATGGGATTCCACCTGCCCCTTCTTTGCCCACTCTCCCAGCCTCTCCAAGTCCTTCTGTAGCCTCCCTGCTACCTCAACATAACTTGTCCCTCCACCTACCTTTGTGTCACCTGCAAAAGTAGCAACAGTGCCCTCAGTTCCTTCATCCAGATTGTTAAAGTATGATGTGAATAGCTGTGATCCCAACACTGAGCCCTGCAGAAATCCATGAGTCACTGAATACCAACCTGAGAAAGACCCCTGTCTCCCTGCTCTACCTCTGCCAGTCAGCCAATCCTCTCACCACGCCAGTACTGGCCCCAACACCACAGACTGGTATTTAGCAGCCTCCTGTGTGGCGCCTTGTCAAGGGTCATTTGGAAATGCTACTTGAACAAGCAGCTGTGTAAATAGTGCTAATAGTGAGGATCAAGGACTTTGCTTTTAAAAGGTGCAGCAATCCTTCAACAATTCTTTCCCCATTTCAGACCATAAGCAAAAGTACAGAGATATAAAAAATGCAGTCTTTCCATCTTTCTCTGTCAATTACCATTTCTTTGGCTTCTCACTCACAGTGTTTTAATGTTGGTCACCGCTCACAGCTCACAGGAATCAAGCATTCCCTTGGAACCTTGTACACTTCATCAACTGATAAAAGCATCAAGGTAAGCTTGAGGGGGTTATTGAGTATCTGATCCTTGGCACTGACGTGGTATGTAGTGATCGTTGGTTTCCTCAATATCCCCACGTTGTATTCTATGTACTTGTTGGAGTACACTGGCTTCGAGATGGGTATACAGTCCAGGCTGTGGTCACTGGTCATCTGATTCACATCAATCGAGACTGACCTGCAGTTTAACTGCATCTAGCTGTTCTCCCATATCGTGTTTATCAACCATTGGACCTCCCACCATCCAGAGGGATTGCAGAAGTGAAATGCAATTTCTGGGGTCCCCTTCCTGTGATCATGTGCTTCATCTGTTCACTCCTAAATGGTCTCATGCTCCCCTGACTACAGTTTCCTCTTATTCTGAGTTACTTTACCATTTGAACACCTACTTCCAGCTGACCACTCTCTGTACCTTTGCCATGTTAGAGCTGGTACACAGCTCCAGTGTGTGGAATGTTGGTGGTTGATTCACCATGTACGTTTATTGTCTGTGTTAATCAGGAGCTGATATCTGTCTCTCTCCTTTTCCAGGTACATGTGCCAACAGAGCCCCCACACACAATTTGCACTTTACCACACGTTGATGTAATGAATGGGGTGAGTATGTTGAGTGGATTGTGTGCTGGGGGAATGACGTGAGTTTGGAGTTGCCATTTCCTACCATGAGTGCTCCTTGTTGGGGCCATAACCCTCCTGACCCTGGGGTAGGTTTGTGGACTCTGTTTTACCAATGGCCCAGAAAACGTTTCCCCCCCCCCCAGCCTTTCAGAAAGTGTTGGAATTCAAGGAGGGGCTTGGATCGGGCATGGCTCTGTGGTCTGTCAGCTCTGACAGTGCTTGTTGCAAGGGGATCTGAGTTAGGATTAAATGCTACAGAATCCTGGGGAGACCTCCCCTGGAGAAGTGTTGACTCTGAAACTCCTTGTGTAACGAGGGGTCTACCTTCTGTAGCCACAGTGCACCAGATATCCACCAGATTCAAATAAAACAAAACCAAGTAAAGAACCCCAGAGGATGATGATCTAAAACAAACACTAAGAATGTTGGAGAAACTCAGCAGGTCTGGCAACATCCGTGGAGAGAGATACAGAGTTACTGTTTCAGGTCTGGTGACCCTTCCTCAAACCTGGAATCTCAGAATAATCCCGGGGATGGAGGATTGTTTTATGGGGAGAGATTTGAGCAAACTAGGTCTGTTGGGAGCTTTGAAGAATGGGAGATGCTTTCATTGAAACTTACAAAATCCTTACAGGCTGGATGTAGTTAGGATGCCCCCACGGACTGGCCTCGTTAGAACCGGGGAGGGGGGGGAGGAATCATCTCAGGACAATGTAGGCCGTTAAAGACTGAGATGAGGAATTCACCCGCTCAGATGGTAGTGACCCTTTGAGAGTGTCCACTCCGGAAGTGTGGAAGCTCAATCCTTGAGTACATTCAAGACAGCAATCGATGGGTTTCTAGAAAATATTGGCCTTGGTGTCACAGCCCGCGATAATGCGTGGCTAGGCTGGCTTGATGGACTGAATGGCACACCCATGTTACAAAGACTGACCAGAGAAGGTATAATCAGGAAGCACCAAATGCCCTCAAGCAGATTGTCTTTACCCCTGGCATTCTCACTCTGAGGGGTCTGTGCCCCTTGGCTATCTTGCCTTGAGGTGAGGGGAGAGAGAGCCGTTCTGTTGCATTGGGAGGGCAGGGGGCTGTGTGTTTGAAGGAATGTTGGAAAGCATTGGGGTAATGGTGACCTTGATGTTTTTCAGATCAGTGTGGAGGGAGACATCTTGGCAGCTGCTTCTGGATCGATGTCTGTGGAAATCTGGAGGAGCATAAAGTGACCAAGAGACTGGTTTGAGTTTGGAGTGTGGTTCGGGTTCCTAAGGGACACTCGGTTGTCAGACCACCCCACCTTTACCAGGGCTGCAAGCAGGCGACTGGTGCTCTTGGCAGGAGGGGGTGGTTCCCCCTCTTAAACACACCTACTCATGTCATGTGACTGCAAACTCCTCCCTCCTGCCAAATGTCCTAATGCATTAAATTCCTATTGATCGAGACACTTTATACATTAATATTGTTATGGTCGTCACTTGCATCCCACACTTCCATGGTGACGGTGGAAGGTGCTGGTACTGTAGAATTGAGTGCCCATGGCCAGTGAATTGGGCCACAGTTTTCCTTCAGCCTCTGTCCTGGGGTGAGTTTCTGGAAAGCTCTGACTGTTTATCCCTTTGTGAGCCAGTGCACTCCCACAACCAAGCAGAGACAGTACAATGTGTCTGTGGAACGGTTGACCCACAGATCTTGCTGCTGTGTGATTGAGAAAATAACACATTTCACAGGGTTAACACTAGCCATTGGGTCAGTGCCACTCACTGAGACCTGTCGTGAGTATTAAACCTGCAGCACTGACTGGTGGTTAAGCTGAGCACTGGTAAGTGGTAATCTCCCAATGTCATGGCAACTACACCGTGTAGACCCACCCCCCGATCCAGGTCAGGTCCCTGTGATGGGGTTTGGGCTGTAGTTTTTGGCAGCCTGTGCTCTGTAAGTTGGTGATATCAACAGGAACCTCAGGTGCTGCAGTTCCCCATCTGTCGGATTTCTCAGGCTGGTGTCACAGCCCAAGATAATGCATGTTCAAATCCCTCTCACAGCTTCGGTGCTCATATCCATGAGCCGAGCCGAGCCAAGCCAAGGGAGTACGGTGCTGCCAGAGCCGCCATTAGGTTGAGATGTGAATCAGAGGTGCTGGGTTTCCAGTTGCGTGGATGTAGATGATCCCAAACACTACATTACAAAGGAGTTAAATAATGACTTTTTAAACAGTTGTGAAATGTTGACATGAAAACATGCACACGTCCTGACGAAACATATATCCCTGAACCAACATCACGAAAACAGATTCTCTGGTGATTTACCTCATTGCTGTTTGTGGAATCTTGCTGTTCAAATTGGCTGCTGTGTTTCCAGAGTTACCAAAGTGAGTGTGTTTGAAAAGTACTTTGTGAGCTTGTAAACATTGTGATTAGAAATGCAAGTTTTATTCTTTTAATATTTGCTGACCTGGAGCATTCCTTTGTTGCCGTTGTGAGATTGACTGGATTTACTACTGTGTTTCTGGAGCAGAAATACAATTTAATTAAGGTATAACCTCTCTAACACGACGAGGCACTGAGGCACAGGTCGGGTTTGTCCCCTCTCCATATGTATCATGTTACAAATGGAGAGAGGGAGAAGTGTTTGTTTAAAGACACAGGCACCCAGTATTCTCTCTCATCCACAGAGCAGCAGCTCAACAAAAAAAGCAGCGTTGCACAAATGGCAGAAAATTACTTGAACTGGGAGAATATTAATTAATAAAGGTAAAAGATGTGAACAGCTGACACGGTGAATCAGATTCTGTTCCTGTGGCAGAAAGGGCAAAAATTCCCACATGAATCCGAAGTTCAGAATTCGGGTTTTTTTCCAGAAACTTGAACAAAATCCAGAAAAACAGTCTCGTGTGGAATACGATGAGAGTGCTGCACTGTCTGAGGGTCAGTGCTGAGGGAGTGGGCACTGTCTGAGGGTCAGTGCTGAGGGAGTGGGCACTGTCTGAGGGTCAGTGCTGAGGGAGTGGGCACTGTCGGAGGGTCAGTGCTGAGGGAGTGGGCACTGTCGGAGGGTCAGTGCTGACGGAGTGGGCACTGTCGGAGGGTCAGTGCTGACGGAGTGGGCACTGTCGGAGGGTCAGTGCTGACGGAGTGGGCACTGTCGGAGGGTCAGTGCTGAGGGAGTGGGCACTGTCGGAGGGTCAGTGCTGAGGGAGTGGGCACTGTCGGAGGGTCAGTGCTGAGGGAGTGGGCACTGTCGGAGGGTCAGTGCTGAGGGAGTGCCGCACTGTCGGAGGGTCAGTGCTGAGGGAGTGGGCACTGTCGGAGGGTCAGTGCTGAGGGAGTGGGCACTGTGGGAGGGTCAGTGCTGAGGGAGTGGGCACTGTGGGAGGGTCAGTGCTGAGGGAGTGGGCAGTGTCAGAGGGTCAGTGCTGAGGGAGTGGGCACTGTCAGAGGGTCAGTGCTGAGGGAGCGCCGCACTGTCAGAGGGTCAGTGCTGAGGGAGTGGGCACTGTGGGAGGGTCAGTGCTGAGGGAGTGGGCACTGTCGGAGGGTCAGTGCTGAGGGAGTGGGCACTGTCGGGTCAGTGCTGAGGGAGTGGGTACTGTCGGAGGGTCAGTGCTGAGGGAGTGGGCACTGTCGGGTCAGTGCTGAGGGAGTGGGTACTGTCGGAGGGTCAGTGCTGAGGGAGTGGGCACTGTCGGAGGGTCAGTGCTGAGGGAGCGCCGCACTGTCGGAGGGTCAGTGCTGAGGGAGTGGGCACTGTGGGAGGGTCAGTGCTGAGGGAGTGGGCACTGTCGGGTCAGTGCTGAGGGAGTGGGTACTGTCGGAGGGTCAGCGCTGAGGGAGTGCCGCACTGTCGGAGGGTCAGCGCTGAGGGAGTGCCGCACTGTCGGAGGGTCAGCGCTGAGGGAGTGCCGCACTGTCGGAGGGTCAGCGCTGAGGGAGTGCCGCACTGTCGGAGGGTCAGCGCTGAGGGAGTGCCGCACTGTCGGAGGGTCAGCGCTGAGGGAGTGCCGCACTGTCGGAGGGTCAGCGCTGAGGGAGTGCCGCACTGTCGGAGGGTCAGCGCTGAGGGAGTGGGCACTGTCGGGTCAGTGCTGAGGGAGTGGGTACTGTCGGAGGGTCAGTGCTGAGGGAGTGGGCACTGTCGGAGGGTCAATGCTGAGGGAGCGCCGCACTGTCGGAGGGTCAATGCTGAGGGAGCGCCGCACTGTCGGAGGGTCAGTGCTGAGGGAGTGGGCACTGTGGGAGGGTCAGTGCTGAGGGAGCGGGCACTGTGGGAGGGTCAGTGCTGAGGGAGCGGGCACTGTCGGAGGGTCAGCGCTGAGGGAGTGCCGCACTGTCGGAGGGTCAGCGCTGAGGGAGTGCCGCACTGTCGGAGGGTCAGCGCTGAGGGAGTGCCGCACTGTCGGAGGGTCAGCGCTGAGGGAGTGCCGCACTGTCGGAGGGTCAGCGCTGAGGGAGTGCCGCACTGTCGGAGGGTCAGCGCTGAGGGAGTGCCGCACTGTCGGAGGGTCAGCGCTGAGGGAGTGCCGCACTGTCGGAGGGTCAGCGCTGAGGGAGTGCCGCACTGTCGGAGGGTCAGCGCTGAGGGAGTGCCGCACTGTCGGAGGGTCAGCGCTGAGGGAGTGCCGCACTGTCGGAGGGTCAGCGCTGAGGGAGTGCCGCACTGTCGGAGGGTCAGCGCTGAGGGAGTGCCGCACTGTCGGAGGGTCAGCGCTGAGGGAGTGCCGCACTGTCGGAGGGTCAGCGCTGAGGGAGTGCCGCACTGTCGGAGGGTCAGCGCTGAGGGAGTGCCGCACTGTCGGAGGGTCAGCGCTGAGGGAGTGCCGCACTGTCGGAGGGTCAGCGCTGAGGGAGTGCCGCACTGTCGGAGGGTCAGCGCTGAGGGAGTGCCGCACTGTCGGAGGGTCAGCGCTGAGGGAGTGCCGCACTGTCGGAGGGTCAGCGCTGAGGGAGTGCCGCACTGTCGGAGGGTCAGCGCTGAGGGAGTGCCGCACTGTCGGAGGGTCAGCGCTGAGGGAGTGCCGCACTGTCGGAGGGTCAGCGCTGAGGGAGTGCCGCACTGTCGGAGGGTCAGCGCTGAGGGAGTGCCGCACTGTCGGAGGGTCAGCGCTGAGGGAGTGCCGCACTGTCGGAGGGTCAGCGCTGAGGGAGTGCCGCACTGTCGGAGGGTCAGCGCTGAGGGAGTGCCGCACTGTCGGAGGGTCAGCGCTGAGGGAGTGCCGCACTGTCGGAGGGTCAGCGCTGAGGGAGTGCCGCACTGTCGGAGGGTCAGCGCTGAGGGAGTGCCGCACTGTCGGAGGGTCAGCGCTGAGGGAGTGCCGCACTGTCGGAGGGTCAGCGCTGAGGGAGTGCCGCACTGTCGGAGGGTCAGCGCTGAGGGAGTGCCGCACTGTCGGAGGGTCAGCGCTGAGGGAGTGCCGCACTGTCGGAGGGTCAGCGCTGAGGGAGTGCCGCACTGTCGGAGGGTCAGCGCTGAGGGAGTGCCGCACTGTCGGAGGGTCAGCGCTGAGGGAGTGCCGCACTGTCGGAGGGTCAGCGCTGAGGGAGTGCCGCACTGTCGGAGGGTCAGCGCTGAGGGAGTGCCGCACTGTCGGAGGGTCAGCGCTGAGGGAGTGCCGCACGGTCAGCGCTGAGGGAGTGCCGCACGGTCAGCGCTGAGGGAGTGCCGCACGGTCAGCGCTGAGGGAGTGCCGCACGGTCAGCGCTGAGGGAGTGCCGGAGGGTCAGCGCTGAGGGAGTGCCGGAGGGTCAGCGCTGAGGGAGTGCCGGAGGGTCAGCGCTGAGGGAGTGCCGGAGGGTCAGCGCTGAGGGAGCGCCGCACTGTTGGAGGTGCCTTTCTTTGAGTGAAATGTTATAGTAAATTGTGATGTCAGATATAAAAACCTGGCCTTAATATGAAGAGCAGTGCAGTGCCGATGGTCAGGGGTAAAGATTTGTTTCCTGACCATCAATCCCATCAGTGATGGCTGGGTGATTATTCTGTTGCTGCACATGGACACTTGAAGGCTGCTGTTTTGTCTGACTGAGGGAGGGCTGGATGTTTGGAATTATCTCGGTGTCCCCTCCTCCCTGAGACCGACACACACAGATTCCGAGAACGCAGCAAAAATATGAGACAGCTCAGGATTCACACTGACAGCGTTTAATTGTCAAAAAAACTGTTCCGATCCAAATTGGTGATTTTAAACACACAACAAACACGTACTGCCCTGACCCTGTGCCCAGGCCCAGCCCCATCCCCAACTCCACAGCCAATGGCTGGAGGGAGGTGGGGAGTACTGCAGACAGTGTCTCTGTATGGGCATCTCTTTGGACAGCACTGTGTGGCTGGGGGACCCTCAGGCCTCTCCATGATATGCAGACACTTGTCTCTCCTGCGTTTTCTCCCACCCCCTTCTCTTGGCTGCTTCATCCCACTCAATGTCTGGTCCGGGATTTGGGATGGGGAAGGGGAAGAGGAGTACATTACGGGGTGAAATATAAAGCAGGGATCTGTGTTTCCCACTGGATGTGTGGTCCCACTGGGTAGTTTGGTACTGCCCTGGGTGTAGTTACAATATGATACAGGGTTTCTTGTCCTTGAATGGATTGTCCGAGTTCGGGACTCCTGTCACCAATGGGTCATTTGTTACATGGTCCTCGCAGTAACGCATCAGATCAGCTGCAGCTTTGGAAATCTGGGGACCAGAGCAGAGAGAGAGTGAGACATTGGAGATGGGAGACTGTATGAGTGGGACAAATGCAGCCTAATGGAACACTGAACAGTCATACAGCACAGAAACAAACCCTTCGCTCCAACTCTTCCGCACCAACTAAACTAGTCCCACTGACCTGCATTGTCCCACATCCCTCTAAACCTTTCCTATCCATGTACCTGTCCAAATACCTTTTAAATGTAACTGTACCTGCCTCTACCACTTCCTCTGGCAGTTCATTCCACAGACAAACCACTCTTTGTGAAAAAGTTCGACCTCAGGCCCCCTTTGAACCTTTCTCATCTCACTTTAAATATATGGCCCCTTAGTTTTGAACTCTCCCTATCTGAGGGAAAAGACCCTTTCTATTCAGCCTGTCCATGTCCTTCGTGTTTTTATAAACCTCTGTCAGGTCACCCCCTCAACGCCCGAGACTCCAGTGAAAAAAGTCCCAACCTAACCAGCCTCTCCTTATAACTCAAAGCCTCCAGTCCCAGCAACATCGTTGTAAATCGTCTCTGCACTCTCTCCAATTTAATAATATCCCTCCTGTAGCAGGGCTACCAGAACTGTACACATTACTCTGAAAATCGTCAATTAGTGACAGTAATGAAAATGAACTTTACCGGTGATAACAGTCATGCTGGAATATCCCTAAGGAATCTGAGGTGTTGCTTCTTGCCTGAAGTTAGTCATCGTGATTCTTTACAATGACCTCTGTGAATGTCTTCTGCCCTTTTCAAAAATCCTGTGACTGACGCTGTACAGAAACTCCCGGGAAGGGATCTTGTGGTGCAATGGTAATTTCCCTGAATTTGGGTTTAAGTCAGACCTGTTCCAGATGTGTGTCTGAGCAGAATGATGGAAAACCCTCCAGGGCAGAGCAGACAGTGAGAGTGGGCCATGTGGGGGTAAGGCCAGAATTAGGTCCACAGCCCAATCAGCAACTCTCAAGAAACTTTTTTTCCTCAGACAGGGATGAGAACCTGAAACTTATTACCACATGGAGAGTTTGAGATGCATCGTGTTGATGTTTTTAGGGGGAACACCAGAGAGAATGAGATAAAGTGATGGGATGGAGGGGGATGATTTACACTGAGTCGGATGATTTCAACTGAATGTTCTGATTGGATGCTGTGCTGTTGATGTAACTCTGTACCAGTGTGTATTGGGTAGTGACACATCTTGGAAATTGATATTTACTTCTCAGCATAGCTTGTGTGTTTGTGAATAAAGTGTGAAATGGAACATGAAATAAGAAGCTTTTTTGAAATGAGAATCAATGCCTACCATATGGAAACCTCCCCCACGCTGCTTCCAATTTTCATCCAGATTAATGAAAGCAAGGACTGAGGGTGAGGACATTCTGAGGTGTTACCTTGTGCATAGAACCATCAACCCACAGGTCCAAGGTCAAAGCAGCTAAACAGAATTCGACCCCAGTTTGCCACATGATCTTCAAGTCAGTCATTGTTAACCCAATCCCACACCCTGACAATATTGGAATGAAGAGGAGCAGGTGCTGGAAATCAGAAACAAGATCAGGAAGTGCTGGAGAAACTCAGCAGGTCTGGCAGCCTCTGTGGGGAGGACAAAAAAACCCCCCGATGTCTTGAGTCCAGTGACCCCTTCAACAGTACCTTCTGACAAAAGGTCACTGGACTCAAGATGTTAACCCTGCGTTCTCCCCACAGAGGCTGCCAGACCTGCTGAGTTTCTCTAGCACTTTATGATTTTGCTTCTGACAATGTTGGAAGTTGGCTGTATGTCCTGGAGTAAAACCCGTTCACCCAGGGCTGAGGAGAACAGTCCAGGATCTCCCTTTTGATTGACAACACAAATTCAAAATTGTTGCTTTTACTGCATCGACTGACATATAACCAATCCCCTGTCCTGCAGGGGCTATTTGCTAACTGATCCCCTCTCCTCAAGGTGGGAGGGAGGTTGTGCTATTGGTGGAGAGTAGGAAATTGGCGAATTAATCTGTGGAGCATTTTGGAGAATACAGGAATTAGGAACAGGAGTAGGCCATTCACGCCCTAAGTTACTCTGCTGTTCAATAAGATCATGGCTGATCTGTGTGTGTTTTGAATTCATATTCCCATCTACCCCCATTATCTTTGATTTCTCTCCCTAACATCAATCTATGCACCTCTGCTTTAAGAATATTCAATGAGCCCATTTCCACTGCTTTCTCAGACAGAAAGTTCCAGAGTACCTCAATCCTGAGAGAAAAACAAAATTCCTTCTCTCTGTCCTAAAAGGCTGACCTCTAATTTTAAACAGAGAACGTGGGAGGGGGAAGTCTTAAGTCATAATCCTTATTCTTCCTGCCAAAGTGAACAACTTTACATTTTCCCACATTACACCCCTACCAGATGTTTGCCGCTGACATAAGCGATCCATATCGGTCTGCATCCTTGTTATATCCTCTTTATTACACTTTTCTAGCAAGCTTTATGTCATCTGCAAGTTTAGCCACCGTGTCCTTATCTAATCATTGATATACATTTACATGTTGTGGGCCCACGACAGACCCCTGCGGGACTTCACATTCTGTCAATCAGAAAAAGAATCTTTATGCACACTCTACTTTGGGTCAACTAGTC
This sequence comes from Chiloscyllium plagiosum, assembly GCF_037043375.1. Lineage (NCBI taxonomy): Eukaryota > Metazoa > Chordata > Chondrichthyes > Orectolobiformes > Hemiscylliidae > Chiloscyllium > Chiloscyllium plagiosum. The sequence continues at coordinate 2,027,795 of NW_028270183.1, forward strand.
TATCAATAGCAATATGTTACTCCCTGTACTCTGAGCTCCTCCTTTGCACAATGACTACTCATGGGGAACCTTATCAAATGCCTTCTAGAAATCCAAGTACCGTACATCAGTGGCTCCTCGATCCACTCTACATGTTATTACTTCCAATAAATTGGTGATTTCCCTTTTCACAAAACTATGCTGATTCTTCCTGATTACCTTTAGCTTTTCTAAGTGCCCAGTTATAAGTAATCCTGTTACATCACACAATAATTTAACCTGCTCTCTGGTTGCCTCCAGAAAATGCTACTTTAAGAAACTATTTAAAAAGCTTTCCATGAATTCCTCGTCCGGGGTACCAATGCCAATCTGATATTTCCTGTTTAGATTAAAGTCATCCTTGATTATCGCCTTCCCTTTGTCACAAACACCAGAATTTCTTCTTGTATAGAGTAACCACAATGTGGGATAAGATAATAGGGCATGTAGACCATTCCCACTGGTGACATCTTCCCCATACTATTTCTCCTCTCCATCCAACCCCATTCTAATCCTGATCTCCTAAACTGAGATCACCTTCAACTGTTACACAAATGTCTTCCTTGTTTAGGATTCCTAGTCTGGGATCAATTGATTAATTAGAGTGTTTTGGAGAGTACAAGATTGATTGGTTAAATCATTTTCATAGATTATTAACGAGTAAATCCCAGTTCGGGAGTTGCTCACTTGAATTCTCTCGATGCCAGCCTCCATACGAAGTTGTTCCACTGCCTTCCTGGCCTGAGCGATGTGGCTCATGGTGACCATTTTGGATGTCATTGTGAGAGCAGTCAGTTATTTCACAGTCACAACTGCGAAACTAAAACAAGAAGACAGTGATGCATAGACCCTTCACTCCAACCACTCCATGCCGAACATAATCCCAAACTAATCTAGTCCCACTTGCCTGCTCCTGGCCCATATCCCTCCAAACATTCCTTATTCATCTTGGAATTCAAAAGACAATTACAACTCAGCATTTACAAATCACTCATGACATCTTAACAAACTCCAACTGCTTTTTATAAAACGTATTAGTTGATGGGATGTGGGTGTGGCCGGTCAGGTCTGTATATATCACTGTAATCTCATGTGAGCCAGTAAAGAATGGCAGATTTCCATCCCAAAAGACCATTAGTGACCAGATGGGTTCTCTGACAATTGAGTGCAGTTACATGGTCACCACTAGGCTCGGTAATGTATTTGAAAAACAATTCTAGAACATCAGATATGTCACTTATTCATGTACCAGCTTAGTACCTAAACTAAGGAGTAGTCAAACTGTGGAAGATGCACAAGATATTGGATTATTATTTAACCGACAAGGATTCCTGGAAGAAAGAGAGCGCGCCTCCTCATTTACCTGAATGAATGGCCCAGTGAAGTATTGTCAAAATATTCCAAGCCATTTGAATAATACTGAGTAGAGGTATCTGGAGCAAACAAGACAATACAGAATAAAACACTGAATTGCAGATGCTGAAGGAACTTCTGAGGAAGGGTCACTGGACCCAAAACATTAATTCCGTTTCTCTCCTCAGATGCTGCCAGACCTGCTGGGTTTCTCCAGGATTTTTGTGGGAGAATACAGAACTTTATAACAGTGTGTGTCTCTCTGACTCTGACTCCCTCCCCCACTACTGTCTCTCCCTGTAAACTCCTCCTGTGTCATCCCCTCTCCCTGTCACTCCCTCTGCTCGCTGTCAGCCTCTCCTCTCCCGTGACCCTCTCCCCTCCCTATTACTTCCCCCGCTCGCTGTCAGCCTCTCCTCTCCCGTGACCCTCTTCCCTCACTATTACTCCCCCCGCTCGCTGTCAGCCTCTCCTCTCCCGTGACCCACTCCCTGTCACTCCCCCTGTGACCCTCTCCCCTCCCTGTCTCTCCCAGTGACCCTCTCCCTGTCACTCCCCCTGTGACCCTCTCCCCTCCCTGTCTCTTCCAGTGACCCTCTCCCTATTACTCCCCCCGCTCGCTGTCAGCCTCTCCTCTCCCGTGACCCTCTCCCCTCCGTGTCTCCCCGTGACGCTCTCCCCTCCCTGTCACTCCCCCCGCTCGCTGTCTGCCTCTCCTTTCTCGTGACCCTCTCCCTGTGACCCTCACCCCTGTCTCTCCGCCACTCCCCCTGCTCCCCCTTCCTCTCCTGTGACCCTCTCCCTGTCACTCCCCCTGCTCGCTGCCAGCCTCTCCTCTCCATCACTCCCCCTGCTCGCTGCCAGCCTCTCCTCTCCCTGTGACCCCCACCCTTCTCCATTACCCCCTCCACTCCCTATTTCTCCCATTACTCTCCTCCACTTCCCTTCCCTTCATCATCAACCCCTTCCCATCACTTGCCCTCCTCTCCCCGTCAGGAAGAAGGGCTCATGCCCGAAACGTTGATTCTCCTGCTCCTTGGATGCTGCCTGACCTGCTTCGCTTTTCCAGCAACACATTTTCAGCTCCTCTCCCTGTCACCCTATCAGCCTCTCTTCTTCCCAACACCCCTCTATCACCCCTTTTCCTCGCCAACTCACTCGCTGTCGGATCCAGGTTGCGTTCTGGCTCTGATGGGTTGTTTTTATCCCTCCAAGCCCGCAATATATTGAGCCGGTGTCCCTCGCCTCTAACCCCCGTTGCTGTCTCCAATCTTCATTTTGTCAGACACTCAAACCCCTTGTCGCTCATGTACTTCTGGAACAGAAATCTATTTGCCCTGTCTCAGCCTGTGCCAAGCTGATGAAAAGCTGTTGTGTTGAAAGCGGTTTGTTGAGCTCTGTTGAGAATCACAGATTGCTGTACATACCTGAGCCCGGACAAGTTCCCAGTTGCTGTTTACTGAAGCTCAGGCAGATATTGTGCAGGTAAGTCACCAGAATTGCATCCTAATTCTTCTCCCAAACACTGTGGTGATCATCTGCTGTTGTTTACTGTGCCCAAGCTCCCTTTCCCCATCACAGCCTGGATCCTGGGGTTTCACGACAGAAAGCTGCTCTTTAAAATGTGTCACAGGACTGGCACACACTGAGAACTCTACAGTTAAATGTCAGACTTCAAAAACAGCTCCCCCCCACCGCCCAACCCTCACCCGACTCCCATGCTGTCTAGTTATAAACCTTTGTTTTAAAAATAACTTCTCCCTGGAATTCTTCTAATCGTTCGGAGACCCTCAGCTCCCAGAGCTCCACCTCAGATCTTCAAAGTTACAGACTTTGGGATTGAAGGAAGTTGGAGAGGTTTAAAAATTCCAGCTGCCAGAACCACAGACCGTTCCCTTCCCTGGTTTTAACCTGTGACTGTAAACAGATCAGACGGCAATCCAGAGTCCCTCAGTATCAGCCCCCACAGAACTTTCCCAATACCCTCCCACACGGACCCCGACTCCCCCTCCCCAAACCGACCCCTACACCCCCTCCCCACACCGACCCCCACACCCCCTCCCCACACCGACCCCGACTCCCCCTCCCCACACCGACCCCTACACCCCCTCCCCACACCGACCCCGACTCCCCCTCCCCACACCGACCCCGACTCCCCCTCCCCACACCGACCCCGACTCCCCCTCCCCACACCGAACCCCACACCCCCTCCCCACACCGACCCCCCACACCCCCTCCCCACACCGACCCCCCACACCCCCTCCCCACACAGACCCCCACACCCCCTCCCCACACAGACCCCCACACCCCCTCCCCACACCGACCCCCACACCGACCCCCCACACCCCCTCCCCACACCGACCCCCCCACACCGACCCCCCACACCGACCCCCCACACCCCCTCCCCACACCCCCTCCCCACACAGACCCCCACACCGACCCCCCACACCGACCCCCCACACCCCCTCCCCACACCCCCTCCCCACACCGACCCCCACACCCCCTCCCCACACCCCCTCCCCACACCGACCCCCCACACCCCCTCCCCACACCGACCCCCACACACCCCCCCCACACACCCCCTCCCCACACCGACCCCCACACACCCCCTCCCCACACCGACCCCCACACCCCCTCCCCACACGGACCCCCCCCCACACGGACCCCCCCCCCACCCCCACCCCCTCCCCACACGGACCCCTACACGCCCTCCCCACCCCGACCCCGACCCCTACACGCCCTCCCCACCCCGACCCCGACCCCTACACCCCCTCCTCAAACCGACCCCTACACCCCCTCTCCACCCCGACCCCTACACGCCCTCCCCACACCGACCCCCCCCTCCCCACACCGACCCCCCACCCCCTCCCCACACCCCCCCACCCCCTCCCCCACCCCACCCCCTCCCCCCCCACCCCCCCCACCCCACCCCACCCCCCCCCCCACCCCACCCCCTCCCCTCCCAACCCCCTCCCCCCTCCCACCCCCTCCCCCCTCCCACCCCCTCCCCCCTCCCCCCCCCTCCCCCCACCCCCCTCCCCCCCCCTCCCCCCACCCCCCTCCCCCCCCCTCCCCCCACCCCCACACCCCCTCCCCCACACCCCCTCCCCACACCCCCTCCACCCCCTCTCCCCACCCCCCCTCCCCCACACCCCCTCCACCCCCACCCCCTCCCCCTCTGGCCTCTGCCCCGCCCCTTCCGGCCTCCCGCCGGTGACGCGCAGGCGCAGTTCTTTCTGTTCCGCGCGTTGATCCCTCGGTGAGGAGAGGCCGGGAATGGGGGCCTCGTCCGTGTCAGTGCGGGAGGGGGAGAGGGGCCTGTGTATACCCCGGGGGGGGGGAGAGGGGCCTGTGTATACCCCGGGGGGAGGGGGGAGAGGGGCCTGTGTATACCCCGGGGGGGGGGAGAGGGGCCTGTGTATACCCCGGGGGGGGAGGGGGAGAGGGGCCTGTGTATACCCCGGGGGGGGGGAGAGGGGCCTGTGTATACCCCGGGGGGAGGGGGGAGAGGGGCCTGTGTATACCCCGGGGGGGGGGAGAGGGGCCTGTGTATACCCCGGGGGGGGAGGGGGAGAGGGGCCTGTGTATACCCCGGGGGGGGGGAGAGGGGCCTGTGTATACCCCGGGGGGAGGGGGGAGAGGGGCCTGTGTATACCCCGGGGGGGGGGAGAGGGGCCTGTGTATACCCCGGGGGGGGAGGGGGAGAGGGGCCTGTGTATACCCCGGGGGGGGGGAGAGGGGCCTGTGTATACCCCGGGGGGGGAGGGGGAGAGGGGCCTGTGTATACCCCGGGGGGGGGGGGGGAGAGGGGCCTGTGTATACCCCGGGAGGGAGGGGCCTGTGTTTACTCGGGGTGGGGGGGTGGAGAGAAGGGGTCTCTGCTTACCCCAGGGAGGGGTCTGTGTTTACCCCCAGGGAGGGGGGAGAGGGAGGGGTCCCGGGGGGTGTCTGTGTTTATCCTGGGGTGGGTGTTGGAGGTGAATTTGTGTTTACCTGAAAGTATGGGGGAGAGGGAAGTCTATGTTTACCTGGAAAGGATAAATCACTTGGGAGGTCTGTGCTCTGGATCTGACTGTGAACTCTTCCTGCCCTCAGACTGTATCTCTGTTTTCCAGCCTATAGATAATCCACTGGGATCAGGGATGGCTGAGTCTATACCATCAGTCGCTCTGGATGCAGTTCTGAAGCCAAGTTCCACCATCCCCGAAGGATCTGTGCAGGTCAAAGGATATGACTTCAACAGGGGCATTAACTACCATGCTCTGCTACAATCTTACCTCACCACTGGATACCAGGCTACCAACTTTGGACTTGCCGTACAGCAGATTAACAGCATGGTAAATCCGAGAGACCCTTCACCTTTTCTCACAGGAGCACAAATTGAGTGATAGTGGATGAAGTCGAGTTCCTGGAGAAAATCAGCCATGTAATTGTTGAATAATGGAGCAGACTAGAGGGGATGGCTGGTCCTGAACTGCTGAAATTAGCTTCACCCCCTACTGAGACAGAAGCACAATAACCAGGTCCAAGTCCAAATCATTTAGGAGATCAACAAAATCTTGTCTGACCACCCTCCTCCAAAACCATGTGCTCTTTTAGATTCATAGAGATGTACAGCACAGAAACAGACCAACCTGTCCGTGGCAACCAGATTTCCTGAATTAATCTAGTACCATTTGCCAGCACTTGGTCCATATGCCTCTATATTCATTCCTTATTCATAATATTCATAACCCTTCCTATTCATATACCCATCCAGATGCTTTTTAAATGTTGCAATTGTACCAGCCTCCACCACTTCCTCTGGCAGATCATTCAATACACGTACCACCCTCTGCATGAAAAAGTTGCCCCTTCAGTTCGTTTTATATCTTTCCCCTCCCACCCTAAACCTATGCCCTCTAGTTCTGGACTCCCCCACCCCCAGGGAAAATGCCTTGTCTATTCACCCTATCCAGGCCCCTCATGATTTGATACATCTCTATGAGGTCACCTCTCAGCCTCTGGTGCTCCAGGGAAAACAGTTTCAGCCTAGTCAGTCTCTCCCGGCAGATCAAACCCTCCAACCCCAGCAACATCCTTGTAAATCTTTTCTGAATCCTTTCAAGTTTCAATACCCTTCCTATAGGAAGGACACCGGATTAGCACACCGTATTCAAAAAGTGGCTGGAACATGCTTCTGCAGAAATCTACATTTCTAACTCGGATACAAAGATCCTTTCAATGTCATCCTGAATCAGTCATAACAGGAATATTCCAGTAGTCACTGCACGTCAGTGAGTCTAGTGGGGTAGCGTCTGAAGGGGAGCAGTCAGCGAGTAAGTTCTATTAGTCAGTGCTTGGAGTCAAAGTGAAGCGAGGATTCATTGACAGCAGGTTATTAGGGCACTCCTGTGAGTTCTGCCTTCATTCTCTTCCAGAGGGTCTGCCTTTAGGGAGGAAGTGGAAAGGTGTCTGACCTCAGGGAATGTGGCCACTTTAGCAGGAAGAATACTAAGGCTGAATATTATCTAAATGGAGAGAGACTGCAGATAGCTGCAGAAGAGAAGGACTTAGGTGTTCTTCATGGATTACAAAAGATCAGCAAGCAGAAAAAACAGCAAGGAATTAAGAAGTTAAATGGAATGTAGTAATTTATTGCAAGGGGGAAGGAATATGAAAGTAGGAGTTCTGCTCCAACTGTTGAAGGCTTTGGTGCAACTGCACCCAGTGTACTCTGTACCATTTTGATTTCCTTACATATGGAGGAATAGACTTCCATCGAAATAACTTCAGAGAAGATTCACTCAACTGATTCTAGGATGAAAGGTTTGTAAGGAAAAGCTGGACAGTCTGAGGCTGTATCACCTTGAGTTGAAGAGGTGATCTTATTGCAATATATAAAATGTTCAGGAGACTGGACAGGATGGATCCTGAAAATAAATTTTCTCTTTTGTCGTTTCAACTAGTCAAAAATAAAATGTAAAAACAGGGGGTCTCCTATTTAAGACAGAGATAAATACGTATTCGAACCAGGTCAGAGCAGGCTCAGGAGGCTGATTCCTGGGATGAAAGGGCTTTCCTGGGAAAAAGGTTAAGTGTGTGACCTTTGGATGTTGAGAAGAGTCAGGTGATCTGATTGAAACATATAAGATTCTAACAGGGTTTAATATGGTGGATGCTGAGAGAATGATTCCCCCTTGTTGGGGAATTTGAATGAGCTGAAAAATTATAAATAAGTCACTCATTTAGGACTGAGGTGCGGAGAAATTATTTTTCTTGGAGGTTAATGAGTCTTTGGAATTCTTGGAGAGCATAGGTCAATGGAAATATCCAAGCCTTGATCCAGGAGGAAATGGTGGCGTATGGAGGGCAGAGAGAAGGTGAAGTGGATCAGCTATGATCTTACTGAATGCTGGAACAGGCTTGAGGGGCCAGATGTCGTCCTCCTTGTTGCTGACTCTTATGATTGTTTGTGGACATGGTGCCAGGGGAATCGGAAAGCTAATATGTGACTGACTGACTGTTTCAGATTGAGAAGAAGCTCGAACCATTAAATGAAGATGAACTGAATGCAATCAATCTGAATCCATGTCAGCGAGAGAGATCAGGCTGCACTATCTTCTTGGGATATACATCCAACCTCATCAGTTCTGGCCTTCGTGAGACGATCCGCTACCTCGTGCAGCATAACATGGTATGACCCACATCAATAACCCAGTACAGTCTGACCCACATCGATAACACGGGACTCCCTGACCCACATCGATAACACGGGACTCCCTGACCCACATCGATAACACGGGACTCCCTGACCCACATCGATAACGCGGGACTGTCTGACCCACATCGATAACGCGGGACTCCCTGACCCACATCGATAACACAGGACTGTCTGACCCACATCGCTAACGCGGGACTGAATGACCTACATCGATAAAGCGGGACTGTGATCCACATCGATAACGCGGGACTGTCTGACCCACATCGATAACGCGGGACTGAATGACCCACATCGATAACGCGGGACTGAATGACCCACATCGATAACGCGGGACTGTCTGACCCACATCGATAACGCGGGACTGTCTGACCCACATCGATAACGCGGGACTGTCTGACCCACATCGATAACGTGGGACTGAATGACTCACATCGATAACACGGTACAGTCTGACCCACATCGATAACGCGGGACTGTCTGACCCACATTGATAACGCGGGACTGTCTGACACACATCGATAACGCGGGACTGTCTGACCCACATTGATAACGCGGGACTCCCTGACCCACATCGATAACGCGGGACTGTCTGACCCACATCGATAACGCGGGACTGTCTGACCCACATCGATAACGCGGGACTCCCTGACCCACATCGATAACACAGGACTGTCTGACCCACATCGCTAACGCGGGACTGAATGACCTACATCGATAACGCGGGACTGTGATCCACATCGATAACGCGGGACTGTCTGACTCACATCGATAACGCGGGACTGTCTGACCCACATCGATAACGCGGGACTGAATGACCCACATCGATAACGCGGGACTGTCTGACCCACATCGATAACGCGGGACTGTCTGACCCACATCGATAACGCGGGACTGAATGACCCACATCGATAACGCGGGACAGTCTGACCCACATCGTTAACGCGGGACTGAATGACCCACATCGTTAACGCGGGACTGAATGACCCACATCGATAACGCGGGACTGTCTGACCCACATCGATAACGCGGGACTGTCTGACCCACATCGATAACGCGGGACTGTCTGACCCACATCGCTAACGCGGGACTGAATGACCTACATCGATAACGCGGGACTGTCTGACACACATGGATAACGCGGGACTGTCTGACCCACATCGATAACGCGGGACTGTCTGACCAACATTGATAACGCGGGACTGTCTGACCCACATCGATAACGCGGGACTGTCTGACCCACATCGATAGCGCGGGACTGTCTGACCCACATCGCTAACGCGGGACTGTCTGACCCACATCGCTAACGCGGGACTGTCTGACCCACATCGCTAACGCGGGACTGTCTGACCCACATCGCTAACGCGGGACTGTCTGACCCACATCGATAACGCGGGACTGTCTGACCCACATCGCTAACGCGGGACTGAATGACCTACATTGATAACGCCGGACTGTGATCCACATCGATAACGCGGGACTGTGATCCACATCGATAACGCGGGACTGTCTGACTCACAGCAATGACGCGGGACTGTCTGACCCACATTGCTAACGCGGGACTGTCTGACCCACATTGCTAACGCGGGACTGTCTGACCCACATTGCTAACGCGGGACTGTCTGACCCACATCGCTAACGCGGGACTGTCTGACCCACATCGCTAACGCGGGACTGTCTGACCCACATCGCTAACGCGGGACTGTCTGACCCACATTGCTAACGCGGGACTGTCTGACCCACATTGCTAACGCGGGACTGTCTGACCCACATCGCTAACGCGGGACTGTCTGACCCACATCGCTAACGCGGGACTGTCTGACCCACATCGCTAACGCGGGACTGTCTGACCCACATTGCTAACGCGGGACTGACCCACATCGCTAACGCGGGACTGTCTGACCCACATCGCTAACGCGGGACTGAATGACCCACATCGATAACGCGGGACTGTCTGACCCACATCGATAACGCGGGACTGTCTGACCCACATCGCTAACGCGGGACTGTCTGACCCACATCGCTAACGCGGGACTGTCTGACCCACATCGATAACGCGGGACTGTCTGACCCACATCGCTAACGCGGGACTGTCTGACCCACATTGCTAACGCGGGACTGACCCACATCGCTAACGCGGGACTGTCTGACCCACATCGCTAACGCGGGACTGAATGACCCACATCGATAACGCGGGACTGTCTGACCCACATCGATAACGCGGGACTGTCTGACCCACATCGATAACGCGGGACTGTCTGACGCACATCGATAACGCGGGACTGTCTGACCCACATCGATAACGCGGGACTGTCTGACCCACATCGATAACGCGGAACTGCCTGACCCACATCGATAACGCGGGACTGTCTGACCCACATCGCGAACGCGGGACTGTCTGACCCACATCGCGAACGCGGGACTGTCTGACCCACATCGCTAACGCGGGACTGTCTGACCCACATCGATAACGCGGGACTGTCTGAGCCACATCGATAACGAGGGACTGTCTGACCCACATCGATAACGCGGGACTGCCTGACCCACATCGATAACACAGGACTGTCTGACCCACATCGCTAACGCGGGACTGAATGACCTACATTGATAACGCCGGATTGTGATCCACATCGATAACGCGGGACTGTCTGACTCACATCAATGACGCGGGACTGTCTGACCCACATTGCTAACGCGGGACTGACCCACATCGCTAACGCGGGACTGTCTAACCCACATCGCTAACGCGGGACTGAATGACCCACATCGATAACGCGGGACTGTCTGACCCACATCGATAACGCGGGACTGTCTGACGCACATCGATAACGCGGGACTGTCTGACCCACATCGATAACACGGGACTGTCTGACCCACATCGATAACGCGGAACTGCCTGACCCACATCGCTAACGCGGGACTGTCTGACCCACATCGCTAACGCGGGACTGTCTGACCCACATCGCTAACGCGGGACTGTCTGACCCACATCGATAACGCGGGACTGTCTGAGCCACATCGATAACGCGGGACTCCCTGACCCACATCGCTAACGCGGGACTCCCTGACCCCCATCGATAACGCGGGACTGTCTGACCCACATCGATAACACAGGACTGTCTGACCCACATCGATAACGCGGGACTGTCTGACCCACATCGATAACACAGGACTGTCTGACCCACATCGCTAACGCGGGACTGAATGACCTACATCGATAACGCGGGACTGTGATCCACATCGATAACGCGGGACTGTCTGACCCACATCGCTAACGCGGGACTGTCTGACCCACATTGCTAACGCGGGACTGACCCACATCGCTAACGCGGGACTGTCTGACCCACATCGCTAACGCGGGACTGAATGACCCACATCGATAACGCGGGACTGTCTGACCCACATCGATAACACGGGACTCCCTGACCCACATCGATAACGCGGGACTGTCTGACCCACATCGATAACGCGGGACTCCCTGACCCACATCGATAACACAGGACTGTCTGACCCACATCGCTAACGCGGGACTGAATGACCTACATCGATAAAGCGGGACTGTGATCCACATCGATAACGCGGGACTGTCTGACCCACATCGAGAACGCGGGACTGAATGACCCACATCGATAACGCGGGACTGAATGACCCACATCGATAACGCGGGACTGAATGACCCACATCGATAACGCGGGACTGTCTGACCCACATCGATAACGCGGGACTGTCTGACCCACATCGATAACGCGGGACTGTCTGACCCACATCGATAACGTGGGACTGAATGACTCACATCGATAACACGGTACAGTCTGACCCACATCGATAACGCGGGACTGTCTGACCCACATTGATAACGCGGGACTGTCTGACACACATCGATAACGCGGGACTGTCTGACCCACATTGATAACGCGGGACTCCCTGACCCACATCGATAACGCGGGACTGTCTGACCCACATCGATAACGCGGGACTGTCTGACCCACATCGATAACGCGGGACTCCCTGACCCACATCGATAACACAGGACTGTCTGACCCACATCGCTAACGCGGGACTGAATGACCTACATCGATAACGCGGGACTGTGATCCACATCGATAACGCGGGACTGTCTGACTCACATCGATAACGCGGGACTGTCTGACCCACATCGATAACGCGGGACTGAATGACCCACATCGATAACGCGGGACTGTCTGACCCACATCGATAACGCGGGACTGTCTGACCCACATCGATAACGCGGGACTGAATGACCCACATCGATAACGCGGGACAGTCTGACCCACATCGTTAACGCGGGACTGAATGACCCACATCGTTAACGCGGGACTGAATGACCCACATCGATAACGCGGGACTGTCTGACCCACATCGATAACGCGGGACTGTCTGACCCACATCGATAACGCGGGACTGTCTGACCCACATCGCTAACGCGGGACTGAATGACCTACATCGATAACGCGGGACTGTCTGACACACATGGATAACGCGGGACTGTCTGACCCACATCGATAACGCGGGACTGTCTGACCAACATTGATAACGCGGGACTGTCTGACCCACATCGATAACGCGGGACTGTCTGACCCACATCGATAGCGCGGGACTGTCTGACCCACATCGCTAACGCGGGACTGTCTGACCCACATCGCTAACGCGGGACTGTCTGACCCACATCGCTAACGCGGGACTGTCTGACCCACATCGCTAACGCGGGACTGTCTGACCCACATCGATAACGCGGGACTGTCTGACCCACATCGCTAACGCGGGACTGAATGACCTACATTGATAACGCCGGACTGTGATCCACATCGATAACGCGGGACTGTGATCCACATCGATAACGCGGGACTGTCTGACTCACAGCAATGACGCGGGACTGTCTGACCCACATTGCTAACGCGGGACTGTCTGACCCACATTGCTAACGCGGGACTGTCTGACCCACATTGCTAACGCGGGACTGTCTGACCCACATCGCTAACGCGGGACTGTCTGACCCACATCGCTAACGCGGGACTGTCTGACCCACATCGCTAACGCGGGACTGTCTGACCCACATTGCTAACGCGGGACTGTCTGACCCACATTGCTAACGCGGGACTGTCTGACCCACATCGCTAACGCGGGACTGTCTGACCCACATCGCTAACGCGGGACTGTCTGACCCACATCGCTAACGCGGGACTGTCTGACCCACATTGCTAACGCGGGACTGACCCACATCGCTAACGCGGGACTGTCTGACCCACATCGCTAACGCGGGACTGAATGACCCACATCGATAACGCGGGACTGTCTGACCCACATCGATAACGCGGGACTGTCTGACCCACATCGCTAACGCGGGACTGTCTGACCCACATCGCTAACGCGGGACTGTCTGACCCACATCGATAACGCGGGACTGTCTGACCCACATCGCTAACGCGGGACTGTCTGACCCACATTGCTAACGCGGGACTGACCCACATCGCTAACGCGGGACTGTCTGACCCACATCGCTAACGCGGGACTGAATGACCCACATCGATAACGCGGGACTGTCTGACCCACATCGATAACGCGGGACTGTCTGACCCACATCGATAACGCGGGACTGTCTGACGCACATCGATAACGCGGGACTGTCTGACCCACATCGATAACGCGGGACTGTCTGACCCACATCGATAACGCGGAACTGCCTGACCCACATCGATAACGCGGGACTGTCTGACCCACATCGCGAACGCGGGACTGTCTGACCCACATCGCGAACGCGGGACTGTCTGACCCACATCGCTAACGCGGGACTGTCTGACCCACATCGATAACGCGGGACTGTCTGAGCCACATCGATAACGAGGGACTGTCTGACCCACATCGATAACGCGGGACTGCCTGACCCACATCGATAACACAGGACTGTCTGACCCACATCGCTAACGCGGGACTGAATGACCTACATTGATAACGCCGGATTGTGATCCACATCGATAACGCGGGACTGTCTGACTCACATCAATGACGCGGGACTGTCTGACCCACATTGCTAACGCGGGACTGACCCACATCGCTAACGCGGGACTGTCTAACCCACATCGCTAACGCGGGACTGAATGACCCACATCGATAACGCGGGACTGTCTGACCCACATCGATAACGCGGGACTGTCTGACGCACATCGATAACGCGGGACTGTCTGACCCACATCGATAACACGGGACTGTCTGACCCACATCGATAACGCGGAACTGCCTGACCCACATCGCTAACGCGGGACTGTCTGACCCACATCGCTAACGCGGGACTGTCTGACCCACATCGCTAACGCGGGACTGTCTGACCCACATCGATAACGCGGGACTGTCTGAGCCACATCGATAACGCGGGACTCCCTGACCCACATCGCTAACGCGGGACTCCCTGACCCCCATCGATAACGCGGGACTGTCTGACCCACATCGATAACACAGGACTGTCTGACCCACATCGATAACGCGGGACTGTCTGACCCACATCGATAACACAGGACTGTCTGACCCACATCGCTAACGCGGGACTGAATGACCTACATCGATAACGCGGGACTGTGATCCACATCGATAACGCGGGACTGTCTGACCCACATCGCTAACGCGGGACTGTCTGACCCACATTGCTAACGCGGGACTGACCCACATCGCTAACGCGGGACTGTCTGACCCACATCGCTAACGCGGGACTGAATGACCCACATCGATAACGCGGGACTGTCTGACCCACATCGATAACGCGGGACTGTCTGACGCACATCGATAACGCGGGACTGTCTGACCCACATCGATAACGCGGGACTGTCTGACCCACATCGATAACGCGGAACTGCCTGACCCACATCGATAACGCGGGACTGTCTGACCCACATCGCGAACGCGGGACTGTCTGACCCACATCGCGAACGCGGGACTGTCTGACCCACATCGCGAACGCGGGACTGTCTGACCCACATCGCGAACGCGGGACTGTCTGACCCACATCGATAACGCGGGACTGTCTGACCCACATCGATAACGAGGGACTGTCTGACCCACATCGATAACGCGGGACTGCCTGACCCACATCGATAACACAGGACTGTCTGACCCACATCGCTAACGCGGGACTGAATGACCTACATTGATAACGCCGGATTGTGATCCACATCGATAACGCGGGACTGTCTGACTCACATCAATGACGCGGGACTGTCTGACCCACATTGCTAACGCGGGACTGACCCACATCGCTAACGCGGGACTGTCTAACCCACATCGCTAACGCGGGACTGAATGACCCACATCGATAACGCGGGACTGTCTGACCCACATCGATAACGCGGGACTGTCTGACGCACATCGATAACGCGGGACTGTCTGACCCACATCGATAACACGGGACTGTCTGACCCACATCGATAACGTGGAACTGCCTGACCCACATCGCTAACGCGGGACTGTCTGACCCACATCGCTAACGCGGGACTGTCTGACCCACATCGCTAACGCGGGACTGTCTGACCCACATCGATAACGCGGGACTCCCTGACCCACATCGATAACGCGGGACTCCCTGACCCACATCGCTAACGCGGGACTGTCTGACCCCCATCGATAACGCGGGACTGTCTGACCCACATCGATAACACAGGACTGTCTGACCCACATCGATAACGCGGGACTGTCTGACCCACATCGATAACACAGGACTGTCTGACCCACATCGCTAACGCGGGACTGAATGACCTACATCGATAACGCGGGACTGTGATCCACATCGATAACGCGGGACTGTCTGACTCACATCAATGACGCGGGACTGTCTGACACACATCGCTAACACGGGACTGAATGACCTACATCGATAACGTGGGACTGTGATCCACATCGATAATGCGGGACTGTCTGACTCACATCGATAACGCGGGAGTGTCTGACTCTCATCAATGACGCGGGACTGTCTGACCCACATCGCTAACGCGGGACTGTCTGACCCACATCGATAACGCGGGACTGTCTGACCCACATCGATAACACAGGACTGTCTGACCCACATCGATAATGCGGGACTGTCTGACCCACATCGAGAACGCGGGACTGTCTGACCCACATCGATAGCGCGGGACTGTCTGACCCACATCGCTAACGCGGGACTGTCTGACCCACATCGCTAACGCGGGACTGTCTGACCCACATCGATAACGCGGGACTGTCTGACCCACATCGATAACGCGGGACTGTCTGACCCACATCGCTAACGAGGGACTGTCTGACCCACATCGCTAACGCGGGACTGTCTGACCCACATCGATAACGCGGGACTGCCTGACCCACATCGATAACACAGGACTGTCTGACCCACATCGCTAACGCGGGACTGAATGACGCACATCGATAACGCGGGACTGTCTGACCCACATCGATAACACGGGACTGTCTGACCCACATCGATAACGCGGAACTGCCTGACCCACATCGCTAACGCGGGACTGTCTGACCCACATCGCTAACGCGGGACTGTCTGACCCACATCGCTAACGCGGGACTGTCTGACCCACATCGCTAACGCGGGACTGTCTGACCCACATCGATAACGCGGGACTGTCTGAGCCACATCGATAACGCGGGACTCCCTGACCCACATCGCTAACGCGGGACTCCCTGACCCCCATCGATAACGCGGGACTGTCTGACCCACATCGATAACACAGGACTGTCTGACCCACATCGATAACGCGGGACTGTCTGACCCACATCGATAACACAGGACTGTCTGACCCACATCGCTAACGCGGGACTGAATGACCTACATCGATAACGCGGGACTGTGATCCACATCGATAACGCGGGACTGTCTGACCCACATCGCTAACGCGGGACTGTCTGACCCACATTGCTAACGCGGGACTGACCCACATCGCTAACGCGGGACTGTCTGACCCACATCGCTAACGCGGGACTGAATGACCCACATCGATAACGCGGGACTGTCTGACCCACATCGATAACGCGGGACTGTCTGACGCACATCGATAACGCGGGACTGTCTGACCCACATCGATAACGCGGGACTGTCTGACCCACATCGATAACGCGGAACTGCCTGACCCACATCGATAACGCGGGACTGTCTGACCCACATCGCGAACGCGGGACTGTCTGACCCACATCGCGAACGCGGGACTGTCTGACCCACATCGCGAACGCGGGACTGTCTGACCCACATCGCGAACGCGGGACTGTCTGACCCACATCGATAACGCGGGACTGTCTGACCCACATCGATAACGAGGGACTGTCTGACCCACATCGATAACGCGGGACTGCCTGACCCACATCGATAACACAGGACTGTCTGACCCACATCGCTAACGCGGGACTGAATGACCTACATTGATAACGCCGGATTGTGATCCACATCGATAACGCGGGACTGTCTGACTCACATCAATGACGCGGGACTGTCTGACCCACATTGCTAACGCGGGACTGACCCACATCGCTAACGCGGGACTGTCTAACCCACATCGCTAACGCGGGACTGAATGACCCACATCGATAACGCGGGACTGTCTGACCCACATCGATAACGCGGGACTGTCTGACGCACATCGATAACGCGGGACTGTCTGACCCACATCGATAACACGGGACTGTCTGACCCACATCGATAACGTGGAACTGCCTGACCCACATCGCTAACGCGGAACTGCCTGACCCACATCGCTAACGCGGGACTGTCTGACCCACATCGCTAACGCGGGACTGTCTGACCCACATCGCTAACGCGGGACTGTCTGACCCACATCGCTAACGCGGGACTGTCTGACCCACATCGATAACGCGGGACTCCCTGACCCACATCGATAACGCGGGACTCCCTGACCCACATCGCTAACGCGGGACTGTCTGACCCCCATCGATAACGCGGGACTGTCTGACCCACATCGATAACACAGGACTGTCTGACCCACATCGATAACGCGGGACTGTCTGACCCACATCGATAACACAGGACTGTCTGACCCACATCGCTAACGCGGGACTGAATGACCTACATCGATAACGCGGGACTGTGATCCACATCGATAACGCGGGACTGTCTGACTCACATCAATGACGCGGGACTGTCTGACACACATCGCTAACACGGGACTGAATGACCTACATCGATAACGTGGGACTGTGATCCACATCGATAATGCGGGACTGTCTGACTCACATCGATAACGCGGGAGTGTCTGACTCTCATCAATGACGCGGGACTGTCTGACCCACATCGCTAACGCGGGACTGTCTGACCCACATCGCTAACGCGGGACTGTCTGACCCACATCGCTAACGCGGGACTGTCTGACCCACATCGATAACGCGGAACTGCCTGACCCACATCGATAACACAGGACTGTCTGACCCACATCGTTAACGCGGGACTGTCTGACCCACATCGATAACGCGGGACTGTCTGACCCACATCGATAACACAGGACTGTCTGACCCACATCGCTAACGCGGGACTGAATGACCTACATCGATAACGCGGGACTGTGATCCACATCGATAATGCGGGACTGTCTGACTCACATCGATAACGCGGGAGTGTCTGACTCACATCAATGACGCGGGACTGTCTGACCCACATCGCTAACGCGGGACTGTCTGACCCACATCGATAACGCGGGACTGTCTGACCCACATCGCTAACGAGGGACTGTCTGACCCACATCGCTAACGCGGGACTGTCTGACCCACATCGCTAACACGGGACTGTCTGACCCACATCGATAACGCGGGACTGTCTGACCCACATCGATAGCGCGGGACTGTCTGATCCACATCGCTAACGCGGGACTGTCTGACCCACATCGCTAACGCGGGACTGTCTGACCCACATCGATAACGCGGGAATGTCTGACCCACATCGCTAACGAGGGACTGTCTGACCCACATCGCTAACGCGGGACTGTCTGACCCACATCGATAACGCGGGACTGCCTGACCCACATCGATAACACAGGACTGTCTGACCCACATCGCTAACGCGGGACTGAATGACCTACATTGATAACGCCGGACTGTGATCCACATCGATAACGCGGGACTGTGATCCACATCGATAACGCGGGACTGTCTGACTCACATCAATGACGCGGGACTGTCTGACCCACATCGCTAACGCGGGACTGTCTGACCCACATCGCTAACGCGGGACTGTCTGACCCACATCGATAACGCGGAACTGCCTGACCCACATCGATAACACAGGACTGTCTGACCCACATCGTTAACGCGGGACTGTCTGACCCACATCGTTAACGCGGGAATGTCTGACCCACATCGATAACGCGGGACTGTCTGACCCACATCGATAACACAGGACTGTCTGACCCACATCGCTAACGCGGGACTGAATGACCTACATCGATAACGCGGGACTGTGATCCACATCGATAATGCGGGACTGTCTGACTCACATCGATAACGCGGGAGTGTCTGACTCACATCAATGACGCGGGACTGTCTGACCCACATCGCTAACGCGGGACTGTCTGACCCACATCGATAACGCGGGACTGTCTGACCCACATCGCTAACGAGGGACTGTCTGACCCACATCGCTAACGCGGGACTGTCTGACCCACATCGATAACGCGGGACTGCCTGACCCACATCGATAACACAGGACTGTCTGACCCACATCGCTAACGCGGGACTGAATGACCTACATTGATAACGCCGGACTGTGATCCACATCGATAACGCGGGACTGTGATCCACATCGATAACGCGGGACTGTCTGACTCACATCAATGACGCGGGACTGTCTGACCCACATCGCTAACGCGGGACTGTCTGACCCACATCGCTAACGCGGGACTGTCTGACCCACATCGATAACGCGGGACTGTCTGACGCACATCGATAACGCGGGACTGTCTGACCCACATCGATAACGCGGGACTGTCTGACCCACATCGATAACGCGGAACTGCCTGACCCACATCGATAACACAGGACTGTCTGACCCACATCGTTAACGCGGGACTGTCTGACCCACATCGATAACGCGGGACTGTCTGACCCACATCGATAACACAGGACTGTCTGACCCACATCGCTAACGCGGTCTGAATGACCTACATCGATAACGCGGGACTGTGATCCACATCGATAATGCGGGACTGTCTGACTCACATCGATAACGCGGGACTGTCTGACTCACATCAATGACGCGGGACTGTCTGACCCACATCGCTAACGCGGGACTGTCTGACCCACATCGCTAACGCGGGACTGTCTGACCCACATCGATAACGCGGGACTGTCTGACGCACATCGATAACGCGGGACTGTCTGACCCACATCGATAACGCAGGACTGTCTGACCCACATCGATAACGCGGAACTGCCTGACCCACATCGATAACACAGGACTGTCTGACCCACATCGCTAACGCGGGACTGTCTGACCCACATCGCTAACGCGGGACTGTCTGACCCACATCGCTAACGCGGGACTGTCTGACCCACATCGATAACGCGGGACTGTCTGACCCACATCGATAACGCGGGACTGCCTGACCCACATCGATAACGCGGGACTGAATGACCTACATCGATAACGCGGGACTGTGATGCACATCGATAACGCGGGACTGTCTGACTCACATCAATGACGCGGGACTGTCTGACCCACATCGCTAACGCGGGACTGTCTGACCCACATCGCTAACGCGGGACTGTCTGACCCACATCGCTAACGCGGGACTGTCTGACCCACATCGATAATGCGGGACTGTCTGACCCACATCGAGAACGCGGGACTGTCTGACCCACATCGAGAACGCGGGACTGAATGACCCACATCGATAACGCGGGACTGAATGACCCACATCGATAACGCGGGACTGTCTGACCCACATCGATAACGCGGGACTGTCTGACCCACATCGATAACGTGAGACTGAATGACTCACATCGATAACACGGTACAGTCTGACCCACATCGATAACGCGGGACTGTCTGACCCACATCGATAACGCGGGACTGTCTGACCCACATCGATAACGCGGGACTGTCTGACCCACATCGATAACGCGGGACTGTCTGACCCACATCGATAACGCGGGACTGTCTGACCCACATCGATAACGCGGGACTGAATGACCCACATCGATAACGCGGGACTATCTGACCCACATCGATAACGCGGGACTGTCTGACGCACATCGATAACGCGGGACTGTCTGACCCACATCGATAACGCGGGACTGTCTGACCCACATCGATAACGCGGGACTGTCTGACCCACATCGATAACGCGGAACTGCCTGACCCACATCGATAGCGCGGGACTGTCTGACCCACATCGCTAACGCGGGACTGTCTGACCCACATCGCAACGCGGGACTGTCTGACCCACATCGATAACGCGGGACTGTCTGACCCACATCGATAACGCGGGACTGTCTGACCCACATCGCTAACGAGGGACTGTCTGACCCACATCGCTAACGCGGGACTGTCTGACCCACATCGATAACGCGGGACTGCCTGACCCACATCGATAACACAGGACTGTCTGACCCACATCGCTAACGCGGGACTGAATGACCTACATTGATAACGCCGGACTGTGATCCACATCGATAACGCGGGACTGTGATCCACATCGATAACGCGGGACTGTCTGACTCACATCAATGACGCGGGACTGTCTGACCCACATCGCTAACGCGGGACTGTCTGACCCACATCGCTAACGCGGGACTGTCTGACCCACATCGCTAACGCGGGACTGTCTGACCCACATCGATAACGCGGAACTGCCTGACCCACATCGATAACACAGGACTGTCTGACCCACATCGTTAACGCGGGACTGTCTGACCCACATCGATAACGCGGGACTGTCTGACCCACATCGATAACACAGGACTGTCTGACCCACATCGCTAACGCGGGACTGAATGACCTACATCGATAACGCGGGACTGTGATCCACATCGATAATGCGGGACTGTCTGACTCACATCGATAACGCGGGAGTGTCTGACTCACATCAATGACGCGGGACTGTCTGACCCACATCGCTAACGCGGGACTGTCTGACCCACATCGATAACGCGGGACTGTCTGACCCACATCGCTAACGAGGGACTGTCTGACCCACATCGCTAACGCGGGACTGTCTGACCCACATCGCTAACGCGGGACTGTCTGACCCACATCGATAACGCGGGACTGTCTGACCCATATCGATAGCGCGGGACTGTCTGACCCACATCGCTAACGCGGGACTGTCTGACCCACATCGCTAACGCGGGACTGTCTGACCCACATCGATAACGCGGGACTGTCTGACCCACATCGCTAACGAGGGACTGTCTGACCCACATCGCTAACGCGGGACTGTCTGACCCACATCGATAACGCGGGACTGCCTGACCCACATCGATAACACAGGACTGTCTGACCCACATCGCTAACGCGGGACTGAATGACCTACATTGATAACGCCGGACTGTGATCCACATCGATAACGCGGGACTGTGATCCACATCGATAACGCGGGACTGTCTGACTCACATCAATGACGCGGGACTGTCTGACCCACATCGCTAACGCGGGACTGTCTGACCCACATCGCTAACGCGGGACTGTCTGACCCACATCGATAACGCGGGACTGTCTGACCCACATCGATAACGCGGAACTGCCTGACCCACATCGATAACACAGGACTGTCTGACCCACATCGTTAACGCGGGACTGTCTGACCCACATCGTTAACGCGGGAATGTCTGACCCACATCGATAACGCGGGACTGTCTGACCCACATCGATAACACAGGACTGCCTGACCCACATCGCTAACGCGGGACTGAATGACCTACATCGATAACGCGGGACTGTGATCCACATCGATAATGCGGGACTGTCTGACTCACATCGATAACGCGGGAGTGTCTGACTCACATCAATGACGCGGGACTGTCTGACCCACATCGCTAACGCGGGACTGTCTGACCCACATCGATAACGCGGGACTGTCTGACCCACATCGCTAACGAGGGACTGTCTGACCCACATCGCTAACGCGGGACTGTCTGACCCACATCGATAACGCGGGACTGCCTGACCCACATCGATAACACAGGACTGTCTGACCCACATCGCTAACGCGGGACTGAATGACCTACATTGATAACGCCGGACTGTGATCCACATCGATAACGCGGGACTGTGATCCACATCGATAACGCGGGACTGTCTGACTCACATCAATGACGCGGGACTGTCTGACCCACATCGCTAACGCGGGACTGTCTGACCCACATCGCTAACGCGGGACTGTCTGACCCACATCGATAACGCGGGACTGTCTGACGCACATCGATAACGCGGGACTGTCTGACCCACATCGATAACGCGGGACTGTCTGACCCACATCGATAACGCGGAACTGCCTGACCCACATCGATAACACAGGACTGTCTGACCCACATCGTTAACGCGGGACTGTCTGACCCACATCGATAACGCGGGACTGTCTGACCCACATCGATAACACAGGACTGTCTGACCCACATCGCTAACGCGGGACTGAATGACCTACATCGATAACGCGGGACTGTGATCCACATCGATAATGCGGGACTGTCTGACTCACATCGATAACGCGGGACTGTCTGACTCACATCATTGACGCGGGACTGTCTGACCCACATCGCTAACGCGGGACTGTCTGACCCACATCGCTAACGCGGGACTGTCTGACCCACATCGATAACGCGGGACTGTCTGACGCACATCGATAACGCGGGACTGTCTGACCCACATCGATAACGCGGGACTGTCTGACCCACATCGATAACGCGGAACTGCCTGACCCACATCGATAACACAGGACTGTCTGACCCACATCGCTAACGCGGGACTGTCTGACCCACATCGCTAACGCGGGACTGTCTGACCCACATCGCTAACGCGGGACTGTCTGACCCACATCGATAACGCGGGACTGTCTGACCCACATCGATAACGCGGGACTGCCTGACCCACATCGATAACGCGGGACTGAATGACCTACATCGATAACGCGGGACTGTGATCCACATCGATAATGCGGGACTGTCTGACTCACATCGATAACGCGGGACTGTCTGACCCACATCGATAACGTGGGACTGAATGACTCACATCGATAACACGGTACAGTCTGACCCACATCGATAACGCGGGACTGTCTGACCCACATCGATAACGCGGGACTGTCTGACCCACATCGATAACGCGGGACTGTCTGACCCACATCGATAACGCGGGACTGTCTGACCCACATCGATAACGCGGGACTGTCTGACCCACATCGATAACGCGGGACTGAATGACCCACATCGATAACGCGGGACTATCTGACCCACATCGATAACGCGGGACTGTCTGACGCACATCGATAACGCGGGACTGTCTGACCCACATCGATAACGCGGGACTGTCTGACCCACATCGATAACACGGGACTGTCTGACCCACATCGATAACGCGGAACTGCCTGACCCACATCGATAACACGGGACTGTCTGACCCACATCGCTAACGCGGGACTGCCTGACCCACATCGATAACGCGGGACTGTGATCCACGTCGATAACGCGGGACTGTCTGACTCACATCGATAACGCGGGACTGTCTGACTCACATCAATGACGCGGGTCTGTCTAACTCACATCAATGACGCGGGACTGTCTGACCCACATTGCTAACGCGGGACTGTCTGACCCACATCGCTAACGCGGGACTGTCTGACGCACATCGCTAACGCGGGACTGTCTGACCCACATCGCTAACGCGGGACTGTCTGACCCACATCGCTAACGCGGGACTGTCTGACCCACATCGCTAACGCGGGACTGTCTGACCCACATCGCTAACGCGGGACTGTCTGACCCACATCGATAACGCGGGACTGTCTGACCCACATCGATAACGCGGGACTGCCTGACCCACATCGATAACGCGGGACTGCCTGACCCACATCGATAACGCGGGACTGTCTGACCCACATCGATAACGCGGGACTGTCTGACCCACATCGATAACGCGGGACTGCCTGACCCACATCGATAACACAGGACTGTCTGACCCACATCGCTAACGCGGGACTGAATGACCTACATCGATAACGCGGGATTGTGATCCACATCGATAACGCGGGACTGTCTGACCCACATCGCTAACGCGGGACTGTCTGACCCACATCGCTAACGCGGGACTGTCTGACCCACATCGCTAAAGCGGGACTGTCTGACCCACATCGATAACGCGGGATTGTCTGACCCACATCGCTAACGCGGGACTGAATGACCTACATTGATAACGCCGGACTGTGATCCACGTCGATAACGCGGGACTGTCTGACTCACATCAATGACGCGGGTCTGTCTAACTCACATCGATAACGCGGGACTGTCTGACTCACATCAATGACGCGGGTCTGTCTAACTCACATCAATGACGCGGGACTGTCTGACCCACATCGCTAACGCGGGACTGTCTGACCCACATCGCTAACGCGGGACTGTCTGACGCACATCGCTAACGCGGGACTGTCTGACCCACATCGCTAACGCGGGACTGTCTGACCCACATCGCTAACGCGGGACTGTCTGACCCACATCGATAACGCGGGACTGTCTGACCCACATCGATAACGCGGGACTGTCTGACCCACATCGATAACGCGGGACTGCCTGACCCACATCGATAACGCGGGACTGCCTGACCCACATCGATAACGCGGGACTGTCTGACCCACATCGATAACGCGGGACTGTCTGACCCACATCGATAACGCGGGACTGCCTGACCCACATCGATAACACAGGACTGTCTGACCCACATCGCTAACGCGGGACTGAATGACCTACATCGATAACGCGGGACTGTGATCCACATCGATAACGCGGGACTGTCTGACCCACATCGCTAACGCGGGACTGTCTGACCCACATCGCTAACGCGGGACTGTCTGACCCACATCGCTAAAGCGGGACTGTCTGACCCACATCGATAACGCGGGATTGTCTGACCCACATCGCTAACGCGGGACTGAATGACCTACATTGATAACGCCGGACTGTGATCCACATCGATAACACGGGACTGTGATCCACATCGATAACGCGGGACTGTCTGACTCACATCAATGACGCGGGACTGTCTGACCCACATCGCTGACGCGGGACTGTCTGACCCACCTCGCCAACGCGGGACTGTCTGACCCACATCGCTAACGCGGGACTGTCTGACCCACATCGCTAACGCGGGACTGTCTGACCCACATCGCTAACGCGAAACTGTCTGACCCACATCGCTAACGCGGGACTGTCTGACCCACATCGCTAACACGGGACTATCTGACCCACATCGCTAACGCGGGACTGTCTGACCCACATCGATAACGCGGGACTGTCTGACCCACATCGATAACGCGGGACTGTCTGACCCACATCGCTAACGCGGGACTGTCTGACCCACATCGATAACGCGGGACTGTCTTACCCACATCGATAACGTGGGACTGAATGACCCACATCGATAACGCGGGACTGTCTGACCCACATCGATAACGCGGGACTGAATGACCCACATCGCTAACGCGGGACTGAATGACCTACATCGATAACGCGGGACTGTGATCCACATCGATAACGCGGGACTGTCTGACTCACATCGATAACGCGGGACTGTCTGACTCACATCAATGACGCGGGACTGTCTGACTCACATCAATGACGCGGGACTGTCTGACCCACATCGCTAACGCGGGACTGTCTGACCCACATCGCTAACGCGGGACTGTCTGACCCACATCGCTAACGCGGGACTGTCTGACCCACATCGATAACGCGGGACTGCCTGACCCACATCGATAACACAGGACTGTCTGACCCACATCGCTAACGCGGGACTGAATGACATACATTGATAACGCCGGACTGTGATCCACATCGATAACGCGGGACTGTGATCCACATCGATAACGCGGGACTGTCTTACTCACATCAATGACGCGGGACTCTCTGACCCACATTGCTAACGCGGGACTCTCTGACCCACATTGCTAACGCGGGACTGTCTGACCCACATCGCTAACGCGGGACTGTCTGACCCACATCGATAACGCGGGACTGTCTGACCCACATCGCTCACGCGGGACTGTCTGACCCACATCGCTAACGCGGGACTGACCCACATCGCTAACGCGGGACTGTCTGACCCACATCGCTAACGCGGGACTGAATGACCCACATCGATAACGCGGGACTGTCTGACCCACATCGATAACGTGGGACTGAATGACCCACATCGATAACGCGGGACTGTCTGACCCACATCGATAACGTGGGACTGAATAACCCACATTGATAATGCGGGACTGTCTGACCCACATCGATAACGCGGGACTGTCTGACCCACATCGATAACGCGGGATTGTCTGACCCACATCGATAACGCGGGACTGTCTGACCCACATCGATAACGCGGGACTGTCTGACCCACATCGCTAACGCGGGACTGAATGACATACATTGATAACGCCGGACTGTGATCCACATCGATAACGCGGGACTGTGATCCACATCGATAACGCGGGACTGTCTGACTCACATCAATGACGCGGTACTGTCTGACCCACATCGATAACGTGGGACTGAATAACCCACATTGATAACACGGGATTGTCTGACCCACATCGCTAACGCGGGACTGTCTGACCCACATCGCTAACGCGGGACTGTCTGACCAACATCGCTAACGCGGGACTGTCTGACCAACATCGCTAACGCGGGACTGTCTGACCCACATCGCTAACGCGGGACTGTCTGACCCACATCGCTAACGCGGGACTGTCTGACCCACATCGATAACGCGGGACTGTCTGACCCACATCGCTAACGCGGGACTGTCTGACCCACATTGCTAACGCGGGACTGACCCACATCGCTAACGCGGGACTGTCTGACCCACATCGCTAACGCGGGACTGAATGACCCACATCGATAACACGGGACTGTCTGACCCACATCGATAACGTGGGACTGTCTGACCCACATCGATAACACGGGACTGTCTGACCCACATCGATAACGTGGGACTGTCTGACCCACATCGATAACGCGGGACTGTCTGACCCACATCGATAACACGGGACAGTCTGACCCACATCGATAACGCGGGACTGTCTGACCCACATCAATAACACAGGAGAGTCTGACCCACATCGATAATGCGGGACTGTCTGACCCACATCGATAACGCGGGACTGTCTGACCCACATCGATAACGCGGGACTGTCTGACGCACATCGATAACGCGGGAGAGTCTGACCCACATCGATAACGCGGGACTGTCTGACGCACATCAATAACGCGGGAGAGTCTGACCCACATCGATAACGCGGGACTGTCTGACGCACATCGATAACGCAGGACAGTCTGACCTATACCCACTGATCATTTAATTGATTTTGTCATTCACCATGTTGACCTGGTTACTAAGGGAAGATTTTGTGTCGCTCGTAATGTCCTGGGTGATGCTGTCAGTGAGATTAGGAATTTGTTCGGCTGTCACACAGTGATCACTGAGAGTGTTGAGGAGCAGCCAGCAGTATTATGCAGGAAATCTGCGTCTTGTTGGATGTACAATGGACCTAGCATTTCTCTGGGATCTCAGTCCGCGTATCAAACCTGACCAATCAGCTCATTACTGACATGAGCTGTTACAATTCTGTCAAACTCTGTGTTATAAACACCCACATTGTACACAAACTCTCGCATACACCCAAATACACAGGTATACACACATACACATAGTCACTCACACCCAAATACTCAGGTACACACACTCACACTTAAATACACGGGTACACACACACAGTCAAATTCACAGGTACACATACTCATACTCAAATAGACAGGTACACACGTATATACTCAAGTGCTCAGGTATAGATAAACGTACTCACACAAATACACAGGAACACATACATACTCACTCACACCCAAGTGCACAGGTACACACACCCAAATACACAGGTACATGCACACACTCACACCCAAATACACAATTTCATGCACACGCTCACTGACACTTAAATACTCCGGTACACACAGACACACGCACACACACTCTTAAATACGTACGTACACACACAATCACACAATTAGTCACTCAAATTCACAGGTACACACACATACTCTCACTCAAATGCAGAGGTACACACATACTACACCGAAATACACAATTACACACACTCTCTTTCACACACCCAAATACACAGGTACTCACATACATACACCCAAATACACAGGTACACTCACACACTGACACTGAAATACATCATTACACACACACACAGCCAAATACATGGACACACACATACTGTCACACAAATGCACAGGTCCGTGCGCACATACTCACTAATGCCCAAATATACAGGTACACACACATACTCACTCACACTCAAATACACAGGTGTACACACTCACTCACACACTCAAATACACAGGTGTACACACATACTCTCACTCAAATACACAGGTACACACGCACATACTAACTCGCCCACATACACAGGTGTGCACATACACATCCACCCACACCCAAATACATAGGTATACAAATCTACACCCATGCAAGTTCCCAGTTTCTCAGGGGCAAACCCATTGAATTTTGGTCAGGACCAGAATTACTGTCAAGGTCATTTGTTGAGTGATGATCTTTTGAGAGCCTTGATTTACCGTGTTTGAAGGGGTGGACTAGCTTGTTAATTCTGTTTTCCAGTGTCCTATGGCTCCACCTTATTTCCCTCACTGTCACCTTCTTTGCAGGTTGATTGTGTGGTGACTACAGCAGGAGGTGTTGAGGAGGATCTCATGAAGTGTCTTTGTCCCACGTTTCTGGGGGATTTCAGTCTGGAGGGGAAGGAGCTTCGTGCCAATGGCATAAACAGGTAGTATCCAGCCTGGGACAAGGCAGCTGTTTGTGAAAGCAGCAATTCTGAAAATGGATTAGGAAATCTCCGGCTCAGGGAGTCATGTCGGGAAGGCAGGTTTCATATCACAGTACACTGACTGACTGCACAGATGCCAAATGTCTCAGAGCTTTAATCCTCTCCTTTAGCCTCTCTCTGGCAGAATCTCATTGCATGTTGTCTGGGCTACTGTGTTTGTCATCAGGAACTGGCACCAGTGTTTCAGTCAGCATCTAGTCACACACCCAGCTGTTACATTCAGTGAGCAAAGTTCAGCTTCATTGTCATCTCGCTCCTGGAGAAAGCTGACATGGAAACTCTTGTGTTCTCACCTCAGCCCTGCAAATCCTGGAGGTCTCTTCGCTCTTCTCTTGGGATGCTTTGCCAGTTGGATACTGCGATAATCTGGTTAGCTGTCCGTTTCTGAAACTGGCTCAGCCCAGGGTGCTACCTGATTGTAGACCAGTATCTCATTTTGCAAGGTTGGCGTGGCATCAAGTTCCCTCGGCACAAGGTGATGGAGAAAGCCTAGTGCCCGTGGAAGCTGCACCATCAACATCAGTACCATCAGGGACTGGGCTTTTGGAGAAACTTCAATAAAAGTTTATAACTCTTTGGTTTGGTCAGCCCAACTTCCAAAGTTGAAACACTGCAGCCTAACCCAGTGCCTCTCTTCTCATTCCTGAGACAGCTGTTTCCTTCTGACTTTGGATGTAAGTTATTTGTAATTACTTAACAGAATTGGAAATCTACTGGTTCCAAATGAAAACTACTGCAAATTCGAGGACTGGGTGATGCCCATTCTGGATCAGCTGGTCCGAGAACAGAATGAGCAGGTGAGAAAATCTTTTATCCTACAGTTCGATCTGCAGCTGGACTGAAACCTCCAGGGGGTGCATGCTGTAATCTGGCTGTAAACAGGTCAGTGATGAGGGACAGACCTATTCTGTATTCCTTGGGAGTTTTGAAGAAAAAGGAGTGATCTGACTAAGCAGTTTCTGATTGGGTGGGATGGAGAGAAACTCTTTCCAATGGTAGAGCAGTCCAGAATAAAGGGGAAAAACTATCACGAGAGCAAGTCTGTGTCAAGTCAAACTGGGGAGCACATTGCTACCCAAAGGCTGGAGTAGGTCCGGAACTTTTTACCTCAAAGGCCCAGAGATACCAGGAAAGGGACTGACATTTTCAAGACTGATCATTTTTTGTTGGCTACAGGTATCCACAATGTGGAACACAGGAAATGAAATAAAGTTGAGATACAGATACAGGGTCTGAGTTCATGGGAGTGGTAGTGAAGGGTTGAATGCCTCTTGTTAAAGCATCGTACCATGTTGGAGCTTGTAATATGAGTGGCTGTGAATTGCCTTGGTTTATTTACTTGCCCTGTTGTAATGTACTGGCCTTTACAGTTTGGAATGAAGTGGTTGTATTCTCTCTCTTGTTATAGGGGATGAAATGGACTCCATCAAAGGTGATTGCTCGCCTTGGGAAGGAGATTGATAATCCAGAGTCAGTTTATTATTGGACTTCCAAGGTGCAGTATTCAGTCCATTTCTCACACTCCCTTCCAAATTCTTTCCAGTCTCTACTGATTAGATTTCTCCCCCTGACGTAAACAGTCAAAAAGTCTAACTCAAGTCACAGTGATCCAGAGGCATTATCTTCCCTGCTATTTTTGATCCAGTTGTCCACAAGCATTTCCATTGGCCAGATTCTTGGAATAGTTTGCACTACATTCCTGTCTTTCATATCCTGCTGTAGCTTCCTTTCCTAACTTTGTTGTTTCTGGAGTCTCCCAAGAATCTGTCTTTGATCTCATCTCTTTCTCATCATGTTACACCTTGCAAGCATCATCCTTAGGCATGGGCTTAGCTCCCCTAAGTGTAGAGAAAAACCCACTTTGTGTTGGCAGGCTGTTAGACTGGAAAGGTCAGAATTCCCTGATTTGTCCGTGCCTGGGGAGGTGTGCGGTGCGTGTCCGTGCCTGGGTGGGGGGATGCGTGTCCATGCCTGGGCGGGTGCATGTCTGTATCTTGGGAAATGTCTCCTGTCTTACTTCTCTTGGTGTTAGAACATGAAACAATCCAGCACAGGGCCAGGTCCTTCGGGCCACCATACCCATGCTGATCACGATGCCATCCTGAACAATGCCTGTATTCCCTGCTGGTTCTTGTTACAGAATAACATTCCGGTCTTTAGTCCAGCTCTGACTGACGGCTCGATTGGGGACATGATGTATTTCCATTCATACAAGAATCCTGGCTTAGTGCTCGATATCGTGGAAGGTGAGTGGGGAGACACTCCCTGTAACCCTCCTTCAGGTGTGGGAGTAGAGGTTGAGGTTGTGTTCTGTGCTTTGGGGCCAGGCTGACTGTGGGAGGGAGAACTGGCTTTATGTTGTGAGACAGAGCGTGAAGGGAACCATGTTTGGATGGTGCAGGGGGTGGAGAAAGGCAGTCTGTGCATGGTGACGGTCTTCTGTGTTTGGGGAAGTAACCGGGGACTGTGTTGGGGGTTGGGAATGGTACTCAATGTGGGGGGGAGGGCTGCACATTTGGCACCAGAGGCAGGAACTGGTTGTGGTCCATGCTTGAAAGCAGTAGGGAGAGGGACCTTGTTGGGTGCAGTCAATGATATTACTTGTTTCCTTTCCTTTCCTGTCGGTGCAGACATCCGCAGGATCAACGACCAGGCAGTGTACGCCAAGAGAACTGGAATGGTCATTCTGGGAGGTGGTATGGTCAAACATCACATTGCCAACGCCAACCTCATGGTCAGTAATCTCCACAGAAACCATCGCCACTTCTACTGGGCCCAATCCTTTTCCTCTTCCCCTCATCCTAATTCCTTTCTTGTTCCCTCCCCACAAACAGAGGAACGGAGCAGACTATTCCGTCTACGTGAACACAGGTCAGGAATTTGATGGCTCAGATTCTGGAGCTAGACCAGATGAAGCGGTGTCTTGGGGTAAAATCCGGGTGGATGCCAAACCGGTGAAAGTAAGTTTCTCTTGCTCCTTGGTGGGTAACACAAACAGCAGCTGGAGAAAACCGTGCACCCCCCCCCCCCCCACCTCCTGCTGCACGATTGCTGTCAGGACCACCTGCTAAATACAGAGGCTACCTGATATTGCTAAGATTCAAGTCATGCTGCACAACAATGAGTTAATGTCCCTCCACATAACCCTCACTCAGTCACGCTGTTTGCCCAACTGGAGAAAAACTGTATCTCACGGCATTGACTGTGTACACTGTCAGGGCAACAGGATGTACACTGTACTTCCCATTCACTGTTGCAGACAGCTGCTGTGCCAGGGGCAGGGGACACTTTTAAGGCTGGTCTGATGAGAAGGGTGCTGGCAGGGAAGGGGCTGTTACAAAGGGATCGTTGTGAGTTAATTCTGTTGCCTCCCTCTCTCCCACAGGTGTGTGCAGATGCCACTCTTGTCTTCCCTCTGCTCGTGGCTGAAACATTTGCTCGGAACTTTGATGCACTTTCACCTCAGTCAAAGCTGCTTTAGGCCCTGGTCTACAGTCGCGGTGCTCCAGCCCCTGGCCTCCTCTCCCTGAATAACCCTGATGAGTCCTGGAATGCTGCTCCCTTGAGAACATATTGTGAATCTCAACTGCCTTAGCTTCAGCTCTGTACAGCAAATTATGTGTGGGATTTGTGGACTACAGCTGAGAGTAGAGGGCCATTAGTGCGAAAGTTGGGAAGGAAAGATGGAAGTCGGGGGGAGGGTCATGTGTGAACACCAAAGATTGGCTTCTGATCTAATACACATTAAGAGCTGAACGACTTGGAAAGGTGAATGTTTGCTTTGAAACTGGTGTGGATGAAGCAGAGATGTTTTGTCTCTTTTTAGCTTAACCAGAAAGAGAGGTGGGATGGTGGAGGTGAGGGAGATAAGATCAAGGACACAGGACCAGTGATACCCAGAGGACTTCAGTAAAATTGATTCAGGAAATTTCTGGGATGAACAGGTTCGGAGTTTGGTTTAACTTGCATCCTGAGTGTAGACCGTGCCAGAGGAGTTTGATCTGTGGTATGTCCTAGTGCTAATACACCAGCATGCTGTGCGCTCACCTGACAGTGAACAATCCATGATTCTACACTGGCACACTGTGCATGGGGTGGGAGATGACAAGCAGGAATCTGCTGTCAGGACCAGTCCAAAAACACTGTCCCCTCCCCCTGACTGAACATCTCAGACAGCTGGTTAGGTAAATCTGTAGATCAGGTGAATTTGCTGAATTGGTCATTTACTTGAAGCTGAGGCTGCTGCTTCCTGCATATGAAAAAAATCAGTTAGTCAAAGTTTCTGATTGTTTTCCCCGATTATAAAACATCAGTGGTTTTGAGTCTCTGTTTTTATTCACTTGGAAACCTGATGTTATAAATACAAATGTGAACCTCAGCCACTTTCAACAGAATAATGTTATTCACAACAAAATAAAGTTATGTTGCCAGTCAATTCTCAGTGCTGGATGAGTACTTAAAGACATTAACTTGACCATTCCCTTGGTTGAGAATTTCTGCCTTGTTCACCAGCCTCTGCTGTTATTGTTTTGAGCGAGACTCAGAGAGCTGTGTAAAGGTCCCGTGGTTCTCGGTAATACATGGAGCAGCTGGTCCTGTTCTAGTGATGGTCACGATGGGGTTGCCTCTTCACTGTCATCTCCCCAGAGCTGGACAGTATCCTCAGTGGCAGTCAGTAAACAGCACTGGGTGGGATGGTAGCTCAGTGACTGCACCACACCCTTCCCAACAGGCAGAGTGAGAGTGCAGGATCCCTGCAACCAAGACATCACAATATATCAAACAAAACTTGTATTTGTGCACCTTTCCCACTCTGTCACACCCCAAAACCCTTACTTTTATACAGTTCTGCCTTGTATTGTTAGAAACCAACAGTCTGCACGGCAAGATTGCACAGACAGCACTGCAATTACAAGGTAAGCTGTTAGTGATGCTACATAAGGGATATGTTTTGGAATTCCCCTGTGTCTCCTTGAAATAGTGGTTTTGGATCAGTAACACTCCCCACAGAGAGTAGACGTAGCCTCATTTACTGTCAAGTCCCAGAGTCAGGAGCTCTGACTGTGCAGCCGTCCCTGAATGAAGGCACTGTCCTGACAGTCTGAGTTAGCTGCTCCAATCTCTGAAATGCAACATACTCTGGTAAAACTGCTATTCACTGAGCCACCATCAACTGCCAATTTGCAGCACTTCAACCAATGACCATTCCTTCTATGAGAGTGTAGACTGGGCAGTATCTGTAATCTAAGCTGAATCACTCCTTAAACCATAGAATGATCACAGCGCAGTGTGCCATTGCTGGCTCGTGAATGAGCAATACACCAAGTGCTATTCCCCTTTTTCCCATAACTCTGCACTTTCTTCCTTTTCAGATAATCCAATTTCCTATTCATTGCCTAGATTAAACCTGCCTCCACTAGTGTCACCAGCATCACATTCTAAATCTTCACCAGTTCTCATCATATGTCAGCATTGCTTCTTTTGCCAGTTACCTTCAGTCTGAATTCAGTTTCTCGTTCTTTACACCTAAAGGATAACAACAAAATTCTGCAGATTGCTGGAAACTTGAAACAAACACAAAATACTGCACAAACTCAGCAGGTCTAGCAGTATTTGTGGAAACTTCAGTACAACTCCTCTTCAGGTGTGAATTCTCCAGCATTTTCTGTGTTTCTTCCACCAATGGGAACAGTTTCTCCCCATCCACTCGATCCAGACCCCTCACTGATTTGAACACCTCTCCAACCTCCTCTCAGCCTTCCCTCTCGGCCACAGACTCCCTGGGAGCTGGCACCAGACATTGTCAAGGGGAAGTCTTCAGATGTGGTGCATGTGCTCACCTCGATCAGATCCCAGAAGTACACAAGCCCATCCTCCGAGCCACTCACTACATGTGTGTCAGATTCATTAAAGCAACAATCCAGCTTGCAGTCTGTGTTCCTGTGTCCTGTATACCTGTTCAAACAAAGTGAAGCTTGAGCTCAGAGTATGGCAGTGCATTCAGTTCATTCACTTGTCTTACTACTGGGTTATGAAGTAGGGCACTGCTACCTCACAGCACCAGGGTCTCAGGTTCGATTCCAGCCTCAGGTGACTGTGTGGAGTTTGCACTGTGTGGGTTTCCTCCGGGTGCTCTGGTTTCCTCCCACAATCCAAAGATGGTGAATTGGCCATGTTAAATTGCCCGTAGTGTTAGGTGCATTACTCAGAGGGAAATGGGTCTGGGTGGGTTACTCTTCGGAGGGTCGGTGTGGACTGGTTGGGCCGAAGGGCCTGTATCCACACTAGATAAGCTAATCTAGTCAGTCCCATGAACACTGGTGAGCAGACATCTTTTGGGACTAAATCCTGTGGCACAGGGAGAAGGGGAGACATCTTGCTCAGTCAGACCATGGAGATCGAACAAGCACAACGAGTTGTCTCCCGCTCTTCTCACCACATGGAAACTCGTTCAATTCTGTAACGGATTTATTTCCACTTTCTAATGAACAATTTCGTTTTGAGAAAATCACTGAGAGCAGTGGCAGGGTCTTGAGTGGGTGGGCTAATGACCTGGGCACACATCAGTCAGGAAGAGAAAAATGTTAGTCACCCAAAACTGAAAATTCAACACTGCACAGAACCAAATAAACCTTGATAGAAAATTCTTTAATCTGATATTCATGTGACCATCTGTGTAGTTTTTAATAATCTTTTTGTTGAGCTTGTGAGACCCTGTCTAGCAGGATCACTGTTGTACTTGAGGTACAGTAATGTCTCCCCTGGGGAAAGAAAGGAGGTGAGGGGTCAGTGGTGAGAGGATTCAGCCCCTCAACTGCCATGGGAGGAGGACTCCGAGTTCCACTCAGTCCTGGCCGGCTGAAATAAACAGCCAGATTATAATAGGGTGTACAACATCACAGCAACATTCCTCCAACATCCCCCCCCCCCCCCCAAAACCAGGGAGGGCTCTGTACAACACCACAGTAACATTTCCACCCCCCCCTTCCCAGGGAGGCCTCTGTAAAACACCACGGTAACATTCCCCCTCAGTCGGTGAATAACTTCCCTTTTGACTATTTAAATTTCTGGTCAGGTTCAAGTGACTGATTACAGTTACAATTTGCAGGTTCGGTTTGGAGAGTGTGGAAATTGGTTCTTTGCAGCCGCCCACCCCTCCCTCCCTGAGGGTGGGTGTTGGGGAATAAGAAAAGGAGGCTGGAGAGTTAATGTTTGATTCAACCTTCTCAGAATATGACTAATTTCACTTACTCGCCAAGAAGCTCCCCAGTCTCCTTATCTAACAGGCGCAATGTAGAGTCCAGGCTCGAACTCAACGTGCACTGACTATCTTTGCTGAAACACACACTCGTTATTGGACCTGAGAGAGAGAGAGAGAGAGATAGAAAGACAGTCTGTCTGTAGGAAGGACATCTACTGTCTTGGTACTGACTGTAACACATTGTAGCATTGATAATACTCAATAACACTGTAGTTAAACTGACTGTCTAAGACACATAAACAAGAACTTGGATTATTTGTCTGAGCTGATGTGCTATATTTCCATCTCAAAGATTTGATATGGCCCCTCTCACTTAGCACTTACTTCCAATAAAATCTGCAAAAAGTTGTCCCATCCGTAAGTCGTATCTCCGAATTCGCCCATCGACAGACCTAAAGCAACAGGAAGCTGTTAGGCTGCACAGCAAATCAGGTTATATGTGGCACATTCAGAAAAAGGCACTCTCTTATACACTGGTGTTTGCTGTGTGTGTATCTGCAAGTGGGTTTCTATTTGTCATGCTGCCCTTGTTTCTTCTGTTCGCTCACCCTGACAGAATTTCATGGTCTGAAACTTTCACACTAGAAATCCCATCCTTTGCTTCATCCAGGATTTGAATAGGCTCTGAAGTCCGTGAGCGACAATCCCAGCACCGAACCGAAGTGTCGATGGAACCTGCAAACACAGAAACATAGAAATTATCAGGAGTGGGCCATTCGGCCTGCTTCACTGTTCTAAACAATTATGGCTGGTCATCCAACTCAACTCTCTGTTCCTGCTTTCTCCCCACAGCCTTCCAATTCTCTGGTTAGTTGAAAAGTGCACGCTAACCCACCTTAAACAGTGAATTATGCAAAAAGGAATCAGACTGAAATAATACAATAGGCTGAAAGGAGAGAGTGGCCAATTCCTGGTCAAATCTGTACTGTCAAGATTCCTCACAAATATCTAACTTCATCAAGTTGGACAACGTAAGAAAATAGCATCTAAACACACATCAGCATTGTTGGCAGTTATACCGTGCAATCCCGGGGCTGAAAATGGTTAAACATTCTTCTCTCTGTCCATCCCTCTGCCCACTGACACTTGGCAGTGCCCTATCCCTACAACCTCCTTCCTGCAGATTCCTGACCTTTAACCTCTGCCAGCAGCCATTTGCCCACTACATGCAATATTATATTATATTAATTACCAGACAATGTGAAACCAGAGCACACACAAATTTCAAGCCTAGATTGTGAAACTTGCTGATGTGTTGCGATAGATTGCAACAAGCTAGATACAGAATGCAAATTCACTCTGCCTGGATCTTAGTGGGAACCCTGTACTCACCTGAAACAATGACTGTCGATTCCTCATTGAACTGAACACAGTTTACTTTCTGTTTAAAACAAAGAGAAATCACAATTGGTATTTGGCTGAGAGCTGGGAAGATGGCAGTGAGCAAGAGTAGAGGAAGACAGCTGAGTGAAGGTGACATTCAACAGCTTTGAGGAGGATTCTAAATGTAGAGAGAGGTTTACAAGACCATAAGATGTAGGGACACAGGTAGGCCAATTTGACCCAACAAGTCTGCTCCACCATTCAATAAGACCATGGCCAATCTGACAATCCTCAACTCCACTTCTCTGCCTATCCGCCCAACTCTCAGTTCCTGACCTTTTCAACCTCTCCTCCTAAGACAGTCCCTCCATTCCTGGAACCAACTAAGTGAACTTTCTCTGCACTGCCTCCAGTGCCAGTGTAACTTTCCTTAGATAATAAAACTTCTCACAGTCTTCCAGTTGTGGTCTAACTAGTGCCTTGTACAGTTTTAACAAGACTTGGTACTCTATTCCCTTTGAAATAAATATTAGTGTTCCATTTGCCTTCCCTATTAATCAGTGAACTTGGATGCTAGCTTTTTGTGACTCATGTACAAGGACTCCCAAATCCCTTTGTGCTGCAGCTTTCTGCAAACCATCCCCCTTTAAATAATGTGCAGCTTTTCTATTCTTCCTGCCAAAATGCATCACCTCACATTTTTCCAAATTATATATTTTTTTGCCCATCCACTTAACATGTCCGTACCTCCCTGTAAACCTCTTGTCATCGTCGCCACTTGGCTATTTTTGTGTCTTCTGCAAATATGGTGAGAGTACATCCATTTCCCTCATCCAAGTCATTAATATATATTATAAATAACTGTGGCCCCAGCACTGATCCCTGTGGTACTCCACTAGTTACAGCGAATCCTCTTACAAGGATGCCTTCCTTGAAAATGCTCAATCCCAACTCAACTGCCTTCTATTACTTAGCCAATCCTCTTACCATGCTACTATACCATGCCCAATAACAAGGGCTTTTACACCTGTTGGCAATCCCCAAATATATCTACTGGTTCCCCTTTACCTGTCCTCCTTATTAACTTCCCAATTAACTGTAATACATTTGTCAGGCACGGTATTCACTTCATGAAGCCATGCTGACTGTTTGATCTTGGTATGTATTTCTAAATGCTCTATTATTATATCATTCTGTCATAAGCCAACCAGTCAATCATTATCTGTTTACTGTCTTCCTTTTTTGAATAAGGATGTTAATATTAGCAATTTTCCAATCTCTGTGACGTTCCCAGAATCTAAGGATCCTTAGAGGACTACGACCAAATAAACCACACTCTCTCTGTAGCTATGTTTGAAATCTGAGGTTGCAGTTGATCAGGTCCAGGAGACATACCAAACTTTAGCCCTATTAGTTTCCCTAAGACCATAAAATATAGGAGCAGTATTAAGCCATTTGGTTGATTGACCCAATCTAGTCCCACCTGCCAGCACCCGGCCCATATCCCTCCAAAGCCTTCCTATTCTTATACCCATTTAAGCAAAACAGAATTTACTTAAACACTACAGTTGAAACGCAAACAAAAGAGTTTAGAATAATTTAACTATTTGAAAACCCAACTGACTCAATACCGCAACTTAACAAAGGAGCTGTTCCAACTCCCATAAGCACACCCCCCCTTGGCAAAAGGTAAATTCAAACACAGGTTCTGACACAGAGAGAAGTCAGCCAGGGATCATCTGCTCCACTATCCAATCTTCCTTGTGGTTATCAATGCCAATGTGATTTTCCCAATCTGCATTAATATTAACATCACCCCTGATTAGTGTACTGCCTTTTCACATGTCTTCAATAACTCCTGATCTGTTATCTGCTTTACAGCCACTGTTAGTGGCTTATTAACTACCCCTCCCAAAGTCTACCTCCGTATTTTATCTTACCGTCATTAGATATTTTACATCTTCTGATTCAAGGTCATTTCTTGCTATCGCACTTGTTCCATTTCTTAGTAACAAAACTGCTCCACCACCTTCCCTTCCTGCCTGTATTTTGGAAATGTCATCTGCCCCTGAATATTTAGTTCCCACGTTTGGCCTCCTTCTAACCATGTCTCTGCAATGGCTATAAGAATATATCATTAATCTCTATTTGTGACACTAATTCATTTATTTTGTTCGAAATTAAGTAAACAGCCATTGATTTTGCATTTTACCATTTTTTTTCCAGCTTTGGCCTAATTGCTGATTTTTCTTGTGCTTGTACACTCTGTTCCTTCCTGTCCCACTCTGGGCATCATTATTAAAATAATTGTGCAACAATTATACCTTCTTTTTGTTGTGACAATGCTACTCCTTTAACAAGGTTATTTTTTGTTTTTTGTTTTCGAGAGGTAGTAGAAACAGTGGTGCTGACAATGGCAGGGCACTGGCCAGTTCTCCCAGTTGAGGTTTTTTCTAGTTTGGTTTTACTTGTAGCAGGCAGTCAGACGCTTCTGCAATGAAAAAGGTTTCAAGTTTCAGTAGATGATCCCTGGCTGACTTCTCTCTGTGTAAGAACCTGTGTTTGAATTTATCTTTTGCCAAGGGGTGTGCTTATGGGAGTTGTGGGAGTTGGAACAGCTCCTTTGTTAAGTTGCAGTATTGAGTCAGTTGGGTTTTCAAATAGTTAAATTATTCTAAATTCTTTTGTTTGCGTTTCAACTGTAGTGTTTAAGTAAATTCTGTTTTGCTTAAATGGGTATAAGAATAGGAAGGGTTTGGAGGGGTATGGGCCGGGTGCTGGCAGGTGGGACTAGATTGGGTTGGGATATCTGGTCGGCATGAACAGGTTGGACCGAAGGGTCTGTTTCCATGCTGTACATCTCTATGACTCTAAAGCCGAGTGGTTTGACCAGCTGCATCACTCCCGGAAAATCCACTTTATGTCTGCCTTTAAAAATAAGAAAATGTTAGGGTCAGAGCTATCTTCTTAAAGTATTTTGCTGGGGTCTGGCCTGGTCCATAACTTTGCTTTTAAGTGTACACATGCTCCCCACCCCTCGTCTCCTGAACCCTCCCCTCTTCTAACCAGTTTAAAGCCTCTCTCCAGCCCTAGTTACACAATTTGCCCGGACACTGATCCCAACATGGTTTAAGTGAGGCCTATCTAAACAATAGTGCTGCCAGTGCCCCATGAACTGAAACCGTTCCTCCCCCCACACATTTAATTCCATGATTTTATCTACCGTGAGCCTGATTGCCATGGTTCAGGCGATAATCCTTACGTGGTTTTGAGTTCTTAGTTTCCAGTCCTATCAATGTCACTGGTACTATGGGATCCCTGCCCTCCCATTCCAAGTTCCTGTCCAGTTTGAGGAGATCTCCTTTATCCCAGCACTGGGCAGAAACACCGCTTTTGAGACTCAAGCTCAAGGCTGTGGAGAACTGTGTCTATCCAGAATATACTTCCTTTATCACAACTATGTCCCTATTCCACCCCCCAACAACTCCCAAGCTGTCATGGTCAGTTTGCTCGTCCTCCCTGCTGTTCCACTCCCGTCCACATTCTCTTAACTGTTGGACAATTGCAGGGACAAAGGCTCCTCATGAGCTACCCCATACCTGGCTCACCTATAATCACACCCTTCCTATTCCTGACCACAAACCAATTAATCTAAAGGTGTGACCATCCTCTGGAGAAACATCCAGGTTACTTTCCCACTCTCTGATGGGCACTATCTCTGCAACTTCTGGATCAGTGGTGCTGGAAGAGCACAGCAATTCAGGCAGCATCCGACGAGCAGCAAAACTCAGACTTCAGCTCCTCAACTCATATCTCAAGTAGCTCAAGCTGCAAACACTTGCCACAAATCAGGTGGAACAATATAAGGTGAAGGAGTGAAGATTATAGGCAGATTGACTGATCACAGTAGCAGGAGAGAGCAAACGATCAGTATGTTGACTGTCCCCCCATTTCTGTGTCTGCCCCTAGCACAATCCCACTTCCAACAGGGAACACCATGGATTGTTGATACCTCAAGATTTTCCAGTGCTCCAATTATTTACCAAACAGCTTTCTTACCCCTCTGTGGCCCCGGAATTTCCGGACCAGCTGTCCTGTAGCCACGTCCCACAGGACAACAGTTTTATCGGATCCACACGAGCAAATCTGGCTATTATCACAGGAGCTGGGAGAGATGAGAAATCAGAGTATGAGTCAATGAAAGGGAACCTATAGCAGGAAGATGCAAAAATCCTCAGCACAATGCTTCCACCCCCACCAAGATCCCACACAAGGGCAAAGGTCATTGAGTGGATGACCAGCTGACCCTGAAGGCAAAGAGCATGAATTCACAGGCTGGGGATGGGGGGGGGGGGTCACATCAATATCAAAGCTATTAGAAATGTAAAAAGGTAAACCAGTATTTCATGGTACGGAAAATTAACCAGTTCAGTAAACAAGGCCATTCAGTCCATCAACAGCTTTGTCAATGCCTTGCTGTAGAAGCTGTACCTCTTGGTAAATAGGGGCTCGGGACTGAGATACTGTCAATACCTGGTGGACAGGGTGACAACGTGGGAATGGGCCACCATGCTAGGGAAAGCATCCCGAAGCGAATGTTGCAACTGCTGATACTCACAAATGCTGAACGGCGTGGAATGTGCAAACAGTATATCTTTATATTGCC
The DNA here is from genome assembly GCF_037043375.1 of Chiloscyllium plagiosum. Lineage (NCBI taxonomy): Eukaryota > Metazoa > Chordata > Chondrichthyes > Orectolobiformes > Hemiscylliidae > Chiloscyllium > Chiloscyllium plagiosum. The sequence continues at coordinate 2,071,213 of NW_028270183.1, forward strand.
TGTAAATCTAATCTTCACGCAGTATGCACATTGACTTCAAGCAGGAAGCATTTAAAAACACAGAAGTGAAAATGTGATTTGGTGTCAGTGGAAAGGCGTGCAGTAGTATGACAATCTGGCCTTACCCAGCAGCATCCAGAACCTCATATCCATGGCCACTGTAGGTCTTTAGGATGATTCCTCGATGTGGATTCCACAGTTTTAGAGATTTGTCACTGCCACAGGTTAAACAGTAATTGCCATCCACTACAGACAGAACACAGACAACAGCTAAGTAAACGGTGGAGAATCGCATCCCCACTAGACTGGATCTAAATGTCATCCAAATACATGGCACATAAGTGGAACATAATTTTTATAAATAGAGTCATAGAGATGTACAGCATGGAAGCAGACCCTTTGGTCCAACCCGTCCATGCTGACCAGATATCCCAATGAGTCTAGTCCCATTTGCCAGCATTTAGCACATATCCCTCTAAACCCTTCCTATTCGTGTATCCATACAGATGCCTTTTAAATGTTGTAATTGTACCAGCCTCCACCACTTCCTCGGGCAGTTTGTTCTATACACACTCCAACCTGTGCTTCTTGGGTCCTTTTTAAATCTTTCCCCTCTCACCTTAAACCTATGCCCTCTAGTTTTGGACTCCCTAACCTGAGAAAAGGACCTTGGCTATTCACCCTATACATGCCCCCAATGCTTTTATAAGCCTCTATAAGGTCGCCCCTCAGCCTCCAACACTCCAGGGAAATTAAACCTAGCCTATTGAGCCTCTCCCTATAGCTCAAACCTGGCAGGATCTTTGTACATTTTTTTGAACCCTTTCAAGTTTAACAACATCTTTCCTGGACCAGTATTGAACGCAGTATTCCAAAAATGACCTAACTAATGTCCTGTATAGTCACAACATGACCTCCCAACCACTATACTCATAGCACTTACAAATAAAGGAGGCAATGGCCTAGTGGTATTATCGTTGGACTGTAAATCCAGAGACCCAGATAATGTTCCAGGGACCCAGGCTGGAATCCCGCCATGACAGACAGTAGAATTTGAATTCAATAAAAATCTGTTCATTGTTGGAAAAACCCATCTGGATCACTAATGTCCTTTAGAGAAGGAAACTGCCATCCTTATCTTGTCTGGCCTAAATGTGACTTCAGACCCACAGCAATCTGGTTATCACTTAACTGCCCTCTGGGCAATTAGGGATGGACAATTAATGCTTTCAGCCAGCGACACCCTCATCCGTGAATTGGGGGGGGGGGGAGGAGGGGGGGGGGGGGGGGGGGAGGAGGGGGGGGGGGGGGGGGGAGGAGGGGGGGGGGGGGGGAGGAGGGGGGGGGGGGGAGGGGGGGAGGGGAGGGGGGAGGGGAGGGGGGGGTGCGGGGAGGAAGGGGGGGGGGGGGGGAGGAGGGGGGGGGGGGGGAGGAGGGGGGGGAGGAGGGGGGGGAGGAGGGGAGGGGGGGGAGGAGGGGGGGGAGGGGGGGGGGGGAGGGGGGGAGGGGAGGGGGGAGGGGGGGTGCGGGGAGGAAGGGAGGTGGGGTGCAGGGTTGGGGGGGTGTCTAAGGGATGTTTGGTCCTCCAGCCGTTGGCGGCGCTGTCCCGGTCCGTGAGGAAGCGAGTCGAGCCCGGGGAGGGGGCCGGGGGCCGGGGGCCGGGAGCGGCGGCGGCGGTTACGGTTACTGTTACCATTAAAGCGCACGGCCCGCACGGCGCGCTGTCCGCTCGGGAAACCCCGGAGCCGTGTCCTCGGGAAACGCGGGGGCTGAGGCCGAGGAGCCGGAAACGCCATCACGGAGTGACTTCCGGTTCCGGGTGAAGGGTCAGAGGCAACATGGCGGACCCGCGGCGGCCCAACAAAGTTCTGAGGTAAATATCCCGGAGAGCGAGAGTCACACAGCACAGAGGCAGACCCTTCGGTCCAACCCGTCCATACTGACCCAGGTATCCCAACCCAATCTAGTCCCACCTGCCAGCACCCAGCCCATATCCCTCCAAACCTTCCTATTCATATATCCATCCAGATGCCTCTTAAATGTTGCAATTGTACCAGCCTCCACCACATCCTCTGGCAGCTCATTCCATACATGTACCACCCTCTGTATGAAAAAGTTGCCCCTTCGGTCTCTTTTATATCTTTCCCCTCTCACCCTAAACCTATGCCCTCTAGTTCTGGACTCCCCGACCCCAGGGAAAAGACTTTGTCTATTTATCCTATCCATGCCCCTCATAATTTTATAAACCTCAATAAGGTCACCCCTCAGCCTCCGACACTCCAGGGAAAACAGCCCCACCCTGTTCAGCCTCTCCCCCCAGGCTCAAACCCTCCAACCCTGGCAACATCCTTGTAAATCTTTTCTGAATCCTTTCACGTTTCACAACATCTTTCCGATAGGAAGGAGACCAGAATTGCACGCAATATTCCAACAGTGGCCTAACCAATGTCCTGTACAGCCACAACATGACCTCCCAACTCCTGTGCTCAATACTCTGACCAATAAAGGAAAGCACTTTTTGCACTATCCTGTCTACCTGGGCCTTTCAAGGAGCTATGAACCTGCACTCCAAGGTCTCTTTGTTCAGCATATATCCTCAGGACCTTCCCATTAAGTGTATAAGTCCTGCCCTGATTTGCCTTTCCAAAAAGCAGCATCTCACATTTATCTAAATTAAACTCCATCTGTCACTCCTCAGCCCATTGGCCCATTTGATCAAAATCCCATTGTATTCTGAGGTAATCTTCTTCACTGTCTACTATACCTCAAATTTTGGTGTTATCTGCAAATCTACTAACTGTACCTCCTATGTTCACATCCATATTGTTTATATAAATGACAAAAAGCAGTGGATCTAGCACCAATCCTTGTGGCACACTATTAGTCACAGGCTTCCAGTCTGAAAAGCAACCCTCTACTACCATCCTCTATCTTGTACCTTTGAGCCAGTTTTGAATCCTGGATTAGAATGGTGCTGAAAAAGCACAGCAGTTCAGGCAGCATCCGAGGAGCAGGAAAATCAACATTTCGGGCAACGCCCTTCATCAGGAATACAGGCAGAGTGCCTGAAGGGTGGAGAGATAAATGAGAGGAGGATGGGGAGAAAGTAGCATAGAGTACAATAGGTGAATAGGTTTGGGGATGAAGGTGATAAGTCGGGGAGGAGGGTGGGGAAAGGTAGCAAAGAGTACAATGGGTGGATGGGGTGGGATATAGGTGATGGGTCAGAGAGGAGGGTGGAGTGGATAGGTGGAAAGGAAGATAGGCAAGTAGGACGAGTCATGGGGACAGTGCTGAGCTGGAAGTTTGGAACTGGGGTGAGGTGGGGAAGGGGAAATGAGGAAACTGGTGAAGTCCACATTGATGCCCGGGGTTGAAGTGTTCTGAGGCGGAAGATGAGGCGTTCTTCCCCCAGGCATCGGGTGGTGAGGGAGTGACAATGAAGGAGGCCCAGGACTTCCATGTCCTCGGTAGAGTGGGAGGGGGAGTTGAAATGTTGGGCCACAGGACGGTGTGTTCCCTCGCTTTAGTACTGGTGGGGACAGGTCTGTCACTATAACACTGGGGTACAGTATTGGCGGGGACAGGTCTGTCTCTTTATGACACTAGTTTACAGTATCTGGGAGACAAGTTTGTCTTTGTTTAACTGTGGGCTATACAGTTTATATTGTGTTATTTGTCTTTCAAACTTTAATCCCTGAATCATGATGTTTAATTGCAGGTACAAACCACCAGCCAGTGATAATAATCCAACCCTGGAGGATCCAACTCCGGATTATATGAACCTATTGGGGATGATCTTCAGCATGTGTGGGCTGATGTTAAAGGTACATCTCCTCCACCCTTTCAGTGTCTGTTCAGTTTCAGTGACTATAACAGGATTATACAGTCTGACGCTTCGACCCACACAGCCAACACAAAATAGGATAACTGGCATTGACATTGGTGGTGTCTAGTGGTTTTTGGGATGTGAGGGGTGTTGTATTGTTGGCTGTGTCTGGCATTGGTTATATTTCAGGGTCTGACTGCTGTCTCGCTTGTTCTCTCTCTAGTTGAAGTGGTGTGCCTGGATCGCTGTTTACTGCTCTTTTATCAGCTTTGCAAACTCCCGCAGTTCTGAAGACACAAAGCAAATGATGAGCAGTTTCATGTAAGTGAAACATTTTCTTATTAAACTAATTCAGTTCATCTCAAAACATAACAAACAGTTCTCGGTCTGTCATGTACTTCTCGTATCTGCTGTATTCTAGAAAATAACACAGACTGTTCATGCAGAGCACAGGAGGATCCCGCACAATACAATTAGAAACATAAGCAATACATCTGGGTTAGATTGGTGCTGATTGACACAAGCATATTGACCCCAGAGAAGAATCTTCTACTGTTTATGTTCCACTAGTGGCCCTCGATGATTTAGAGACTTGATGTTGATTAACATCTCATATGAAAGATTGCATTTTTAAAGTGCAGTGCGCCCTCATTACCGACACTCGGTGCTCCCTCAGCACTGACCCTCTGTCAGGGCGGCGCTCCCTCAGCGTTGACCCTCTGTCAGGGCGGCGCTCCCTCAGCGTTGACCCTCTGTCAGGGCGGCGCTCCCTCAGCGTTGACCCTCCGTCAGGGCGGCGCTCCCTCAGTGTTGACCCTCCGTCAGGGCGGCGCTCCCTCAGCGTTGACCCTCCGATAGGGCGGCGCTCCCTCAGTGCTGACATTCCGACAACTTGACATTTACAGATAGGTTGCTGGTTTTACAGCTGGGCTGTGGTGAGGACAATGGAGCCTCAAGAATGGAAGGAAGGGTAAGGAGCTTGAGTTGATTAGATGGGAGAGAAGTGAAGCAGGAGTTTGTTCTAGTGTTGCGAGGTGAAGATCGTCTTTGTGATGTGGTTAGCAATAAGTTCCTGCTGTAATGCCTGACATTTCACCACCTTGTTTTTCAGGTTGTCAATTTCAGCAGTGGTGATGTCATACCTGCAAAACCCACAACCCATGTCTCCACCATGGTAATGGATTGGGCCACCCCAACATCACCATGGTCACGGTTGGGCCACACCAAATTCACCATGGTCCCAGGCCATGTCATGACCACACCACCATGGTCATGGCCAGGGCCGTGCCCACGTCACTATGGTCATGGCCCTGGGCCAATGATCCAGCAACCCCCGACTGCCCCACCTCTCCCATATCATCATACCATGTCAATGACTCAGACCCCATGCTTAGTCTGATTGTGATAATGGCACAGACCTGTAATTATTTCCCTGTTATTGCCATGGTATTAGCTCAAGAACCTCCCCATCTTATATTACCATGGCAATAGGGCACCCCATCCCTCCCAGTAATGGCTGGCACCATAACTGGTACACGCAGTCCCCTCCCACCGCTGCACCTCTTCGTCCCTTCGTAACCTTGCCCTCTGCAGGACTCAACGATAATCACAGAACTCATGCTTTGCCCTTCCTGGATGTTACAATGTATGAAGATCAAGGGAAAGCTGTCATTGCCGAAGAAATAACTTAAATTACCTTTTGTTATTCTGAAATGTATCAGCTATACAATTTATTTAAATTGTGAATATTAATTGAAGCATGTGGAGAAGCTGTGGCCAGACCTCTGAGACCTGTGTGTAAAGTTTTCTGATCTGGGGTCTGACATCAATTGGAAACTGATTTGCTATTTTCAACCAGGATCCTAGCACCAGCTCCCACCCAGTGCCAGGTTGTCCCTTAATATGTCACTTTTATACAACTTTGCAAGAACTCTCATGAGAATTTGATTTAAGGAGCAACTCATAACTGAAGCTGCACACCAGTCTGAAGTAGCAGCAGAAGCAAGTTGTCCAATTCATTTGGCAACACTAATTCATCTAAATAGATATTTCACCAGTTTCCTAAAAGCCGCTTGGTTAATGAATACCATTTAACACAAGAACTGACTCTCAATATTCTTGTGTTGTTTTAAGATTCTTGCTTCGTGAGTGTTTCTCTTGGCAACAAATAGGATGTATAAGATCTCACTGAATAAAGAAAATAAATATTTGTGTCTTTGTTTTTTTTAGTGTGGGAAAGAATTTTGTAATTTATTTTGTTGCTGGAGATTAGAAATCATCAGTCGTCACTTCCCTTTCCAGAGCCCAGGGGCTGCTGAACCTGGGGCAATTGGGAATAAGGAGGAGTGAGGCCACTCCCATCACTTTCTTCTGACTCTTTTAGCAGAATGAGTGATTGATCATCAGAGCTCACACTGTCCTGGTTCTGGAGAAAGTGGAAGTTGAGCAGACAAAAGGGTATAATTTCTTCACATAGCATTCTATGGGCGGCACGATGGCTCAGGGGTTAGCACTGCTGTCTTGCAGCGCCAGGGAACCGGGTTCAATTCCTGCCTCAGGCGACTGTCTGTGTAAAGCTTGCACATTCTCCCCATGTCTTCATGGGTTTCCTCCCACAATCCAAAGATGTGCAGGTCAGGTGAATTAGCCATGCTAAATTGCCCGTAGTGATAGGTGTGTTAGTTGGGGTAAATATAGGCTAGGGGAAGGGGTCTGGGTGGGTTACTCTTCGGAGTGTCAGTGTGGACTAGTTGGGCCAAAGGGCCTGTTTCCATACTGTAGGGAATCTAATCTATTGCTGTCAGTATCCTGTCCACTCACTATCAGTGAATAAGGAAGGCCATTCAATCTATTTAATACATCTTCCAGAGACACGAGCGAGGGTTCAACCATCCACCATACATTCCAACATTTTATTATTGTCAGTGTTAGTTTGAGCTGGAAACAAACTTTGACCTGGAAAGTCAGCTCTGTTGCAGGTCAGTAATGTCACTTTGAGATAGTCTGAAGAAGATGTAATGGCTGAGAGGAAATGGACAAATGTTACAGGTGAGAGATGGGGAGGATCATGGGGAAAAGATTGAGATGGTTGAAAGGGAAAATGTCAAGGATTGATATGGGTTGGTTCAAAAGGGAGGTGTTGGGGAAAGGCTACGGGGAAATGTTGCTGCGAAGGGGCTTAAAGGGGAGAGGTTTGAAAGGGTTAATGGGAACATTGGTGTGAGGGGGGTAAAGGGGAGATGTTGCTATGAAGGGGGTTAATGGGAAGAGGTTGCTGTGAGGGTGGGGGGATTAATGGGGAGAGGTTGCTGTGAGGGTGGGGGGATTAATGGGGAGAGGTTGCTGTGGGGGTGGGAGGATTAATGGGGAGAGGTTGCTGTGGGGGTGGGGGGGATTAATGGGGAGAGGTGGGGGTGGGGGGGATTAATGGGGAGAGGTTGCTGTGGGGGTGGGGGGGATTAATGGGGAGAGGTTGCTGTGGGGGTGGGGGGGATTAATGGGGAGAGGTTGCTGTGGGGGTGGGGGGATTAAGGGGGAGAGGTTGCTGTGGGGGTGGGAGGGTTAATGGGGAGAGGTTGCTGTGGGGGTGGGGGGATTAATGGGGAGAGGTTGCTGTGGGGGTGGGGGGTTAATGGGGAGAGGTTGCTGTGGGGGTGGGGGGGTTAATGGGGAGAGGTTGATGTGGTGTTGGGGGGGTTAATGGGGAGTGGTTGCTGTGGGGGTTAATGGGGAGAGGTTGATGTGGGGGTGGGGTGTTAATGGGGAGAGTTTGCTGTGGGAGGTTGGGGGGGTTAATGGGGAGAGATTGCTGTGGGGTTGGGGGGTTAATGGGGAGAGGTTGATGTGGGGGTAGGGGGTTAATGGGGAGAGGTTGCTGTGGGGGGTTTGGGGGATTAATGGGGAGAGGTTGCTGTGGGGGGTTTGGGGGATTAATGGGGAGAGGTTGCTGTGGGGGGTTAACGGGGGGAGAGGTTGCTGTGGGGGGTTAATGGGGAGAGGTTGCTGTGAGGGGTTGGGGGGGTTAATGGGGAGAGGTTGCTGTGGGGGTGGGGGGTTAATGGGGAGAGGTTGCTGTGGGGGTGGGGGGTTAATGGGGAGAGGTTGCTGTGGGGTTAATGGGGAGAGGTTACTGTGGGGGTTAATGGGGAGATGTTGCTGTGGGGGTGGGGGGTTAATGGGGAGAGGTTGATGTGGGGTTAATGGGGAGAGGTTACTGTGGGGGTTAATGGGGAGATGTTGCTGTGGGGGTGGGGGGTTAATGGGGAAAGGTTACTGTGGGGGTTGGGGGTTAATGGGGAGATGTTGCTGTGGGGGTGGGGGGATTAAGGGGGAGAGGTTGCTGTGGGGGTGGGAGGGTTAATGGGGAGAGGTTGCTGTGGGGGTGGGGGGATTAATGGGGAGAGGTTGCTGTGGGGGTGGGGGGTTAATGGGGAGAGATTGCTGTGGGGGTGGGGGGTTAATGGGAAGTGGTTGATGTGGGGGTTAATGGGGAGAGGTTGCTTAGTGGGTTGGGGGGGTTAATGGGGAGAGGTTGATGTGGGGGTGTGGGGTTAATGGGGAGAGGTGGTTGGGGGGGTTAATGGGGAGAGGTTGAGGTGGGGGTTGGCGGGGTTAATGGGGAGAGGTTGCTGTGGGGGTGGGTGATTAAGGGGGAGAGGTTGATGTGGGGGTGGGGGGTTAATGGGGAGAGGTTGATGTGGGGGTTGGGGGGGTTAATGGGGAGAGGTTGCTGTGGGGGTGGGGGGATTAAGGGGGAGAGGTTGATGTGGGGGTGTGGGGTTAATGGAGAGAGGTTGCTGTGGGGGTGGGGGGGTTAATGGGGAGAGGTTGATGTGGGGGTGGGGGGTTAATGGGGAGAGGTTGATGTGGGGGTGGGGGGTTAATGGGGAGAGGTTGATGTGAGGGTGTGGGGTTAATGGGGAGAGGTTGCTGTGGGGGTGGGGGGTTACTGGGGAGAGGTTGATGTGGGGGTGTGGGGTTAATGGGGAGAGGTTGATGTGGGGGTGGGGGGTTAATGGGGAGAGGTTGATGTGGGGGTGGGGGGTTAATGGGAAGAGGTTGATGTGGGGGTTAATGAGGAGAGGTTGATGTGGGGGTGGGGGGTTAATGGGGAGAGGTTGATGTGGGGGTGGGGTGTTAATGGGAAGAGGTTGATGTGGGGGTTAATGGGGAGAGGTTGATGTGGGGTCTGGGGGGGTTAATGGGGAGAGGTTGATGTGGGGGTTGGGGGGGTTAATGGGGAGAGGTTGATGTGGGGGTGGGGGGTTAATGGGGAGAGGTTGCTGTGGTGGAGTGGGGTTAATGGGGAGAGGTTGATGTGGGGGTGGGGGGTTAATGGGGAGAGGTTGATGTGGGGGTGGGGGGTTAATGGGGAGAGGTTGCTGTGGGTGTGGGGGGATTAATGGGGAGAGCTTGATGTGGGGGTGTGGGGTTAATGGGGAGAGGTTGATGTGGGGGTGGGGGGTTAATGGGGAGAGGTTGATGTGGAGGTGTGGGGTTAATGGGGAGAGGTTGATGTGTGGGTGGGGGGTTAATGGGGAGAGGTTGATGTGGGGGTGGGGGGTTAATGGGAAGAGGTTGATGTGGGGGTTAATGAGGAGAGGTTGATGTGGGGGTGGAGGGTTAATGGGGAGAGGTTGATGTGGGGGTGGGGTGTTAATGGGAAGAGGTTGATGTGGGGGTTAATGGGGAGAGGTTGATGTGGGGGTTGGGGGGATTAATGGGGAGAGGTTGATGTGGGGGTTGGGGGGGTTAATGGGGAGAGGTTGATGTGGGGGTGGGGGGTTAATGGAGAGAGGTTGCTGTGGTGGAGTGTGGTTAATGGGGAGAGGTTGATGTGGGGGTGGGGGGGTTAATGGGGAGAGGTTGATGTGGGGGTTGGGGAGGTTAATGGGGAGAGGTTGATGTGGGGGTGGGGGGTTAATGGGGAGAGGTTGCTGTGGGGGTGGGGGGTTAATGGGGAGAGGTTGATGTGGGGGTGGGGGTTAATGGGGAGAGGTTGCTGTTGTGGAGTGGGGTTAATGGGGAGAGGTTGATGTGGGGGTGGGGGGTTAATGGGGACAGGTTGCTGTGGGGGTGGGAGGTTAATGGGGACAGGTTGCTGTGGGGGTGGGGGGTTAATGAGGAGAGGTTGATGTGGGGGTGGGGGGTTAATGGGGAGAGGTTGCTGTGGGGGTGCGGGTTAATGGGGAGAGGTTGCTGTGGGGGTGGGGGGTTAATGGGGAGAGGTTGCTGTTGGGGTGGGGGGTTAATGGGAAGAGGTTGATGTGGGGGTTAATGAGGAGAGGTTGATGTGGGGGTGGGGGGTTAATGGGGAGAGGTTGATGTGGGGGTGGGGGGTTAATGGGGAGAGGTTGATGTGGGGGTGGGGGGTTAATGGAGAGAGGTTGCTGTGGTGGAGTGGGGTTAATGGGGAGAGGTTGATGTGGGGGGTGGGGCGGTTAATGGGGAGAGGTTGATGTGGGGTTTGGGGGGTTTAATGGGGAGAGGTTGATGTGGGGGTGGGGGGTTAATGGAGAGAGGTTGCTGTGGTGGAGTGGGGTTAATGGGGAGAGGTTGATGTGAGGGTGGGGGGTTAATGGGGACAGGTTGCTGTGGGGGTGGGAGGTTAATGGGGAGAGGTTGCTGTGGGGGTGGGGGGTTAATGGGAAGAGGTTGATGTGGGGGTTAATGAGGAGAGGTTGATGTGGGGGTGGGGGGTTAATGGGGAGAGGTTGATGTGGGGGTGGGGTGTTAATGGGAAGAGGTTGATGTGGGGGTTAATGGGGAGAGGTTGATGTGGGCGTTGGGGGGGTTAATGGGGAGAGGTTGATGTGGGGGTTGGGGGGGTTAATGGGGAGAGGTTGATGTGGGGGTGGGGGGTTAATGGAGAGAGGTTGCTGTGGTGGAGTGGGGTTAATGGGGAGAGGTTGATGTGGGGGTGGGGGGGTTAATGGGGAGAGGTTGATGTGGGGGTTGGGGGTGTTAATGGGAAGAGGTTGATATGGGGGTTAATGAGGAGAGGTTGATGTGGGGGTGGGGGGTTAATGGGGACAGGTTGATGTGGGGGTGGGGGAGTTAAAGAGGAGTGGTTGATGTGGGGGTTGGGGGGGTTAATGGGGAGAGGTTGATGTGGGGGTGGGGGGTTAATGGGGAGAGGTTGATGTGGGGGTGTGGGGTTAATGGGGAGAGGTTGCTGTGGGGGTGGGGGGTTAATGGGGAGAGGTTGCTGTGGGGGTGGGGGGGTTAATGGGGAGAGGTTGATGTGGGGGTTGGGGGGGTTAATGGGGAGAAGTTGATGTGGGGGTTGGGGGGGTTAATGGGGAGAGGTTGATGTGGGGGTGGGGGGTTAATGGAGAGAGGTTGCTGTGGTGGAGTGTGGTTAATGGGGAGAGGTTGATGTGGGGGTGGGGGGGTTAATGGGGAGAGGTTGATGTGGGGGTTGGGGGGGTTAATGGGGAGAGGTTGATGTGGGGGTGGGGGGTTAATGGAGAGAGGTTGCTGTGGTGGAGTGGGGTTAATGGGGAGAGGTTGATGTGGGGGTGGGGGGTTAATGGGGAGAGGTTGCTGTGGGGGTGGGGGGTTAATGGGGAGAGGTTGATGTGGGGGTGGGGGTTAATGGGGAGAGGTTGCTGTTGTGGAGTGGGGTTAATGGGGAGAGGTTGATGTGGGGGTGGGTGGTTAATGGGGACAGGTTGCTGTGGGGGTGGGAGGTTAATGGGGACAGGTTGCTGTGGGGGTGGGGGGTTAATGGGGACAGGTTGATGTGGGGGTGGGGGGTTAATGGGGAGAGGTTGCTGTGGGGGTGCGGGTTAATGGGGAGAGGTTGCTGTGGGGGTGGGGGGTTAATGGGGAGACGTTGCTGTTGGGGTGGGGGGTTAATGGGAAGAGGTTGATGTGGGGGTTAATGAGGAGAGGTTGATGTGGGGGTGGGGGGTTAATGGGGAGAGGTTGCTGTGGGTGTGCGGGTTAATGGGGAGAGGTTGCTGTGGGGGTGGGGGGTTAAAGAGGAGTGGTTGATGTGGGGGTTGGGGGGGTTAATGGGAAGAGGTTGATGTGGGGGTGGGGGGTTAATGGGGAGAGGTTGATGTGGGGGTGTGGGGTTAATGGGGAGAGGTTGCTCTGGGGGTGGGGGGTTAATGGGGAGAGGTTGCTGTGGGGGTGGGGGGGTTAATGGGGAGAGGTTGATGTGGGGGTTGGGGGGGTTAATGGGGAGAAGTTGATGTGGGGGTTGGGGGGGTTAATGGGGAGAGGTTGATGTGGGGGTGGGGGGTTAATGGAGAGAGGTTGCTGTGGTGGAGTGTGGTTAATGGGGAGAGGTTGATGTGGGGGTGGGGGGGTTAATGGGGAGAGGTTGATGTGGGGGTTGGGGGGGTTAATGGGGAGAGGTTGATGTGGGGGTGGGGGGTTAATGGAGAGAGGTTGCTGTGGTGGAGTGGGGTTAATGGGGAGAGGTTGATGTGGGGGTGGGGGGTTAATGGGGAGAGGTTGCTGTGGGGGTGGGGGGTTAATGGGGAGAGGTTGATGTGGGGGTGGGGGTTAATGGGGAGAGGTTGCTGTTGTGGAGTGGGGTTAATGGGGAGAGGTTGATGTGGGGGTGGGTGGTTAATGGGGACAGGTTGCTGTGGGGGTGGGAGGTTAATGGGGACAGGTTGCTGTGGGGGTGGGGGGTTAATGGGGACAGGTTGATGTGGGGGTGGGGGGTTAATGGGGAGAGGTTGCTGTGGGGGTGCGGGTTAATGGGGAGAGGTTGCTGTGGGGGTGGGGGGTTAATGGGGAGACGTTGCTGTTGGGGTGGGGGGTTAATGGGAAGAGGTTGATGTGGGGGTTAATGAGGAGAGGTTGATGTGGGGGTGGGGGGTTAATGGGGAGAGGTTGCTGTGGGTGTGCGGGTTAATGGGGAGAGGTTGCTGTGGGGGTGGGGGGTTAATGGGGAGAGGTTGCTGTTGGGGTGGGGGGTTAATGGGAAGAGGTTGATGTGGGGGTTAATGAGGAGAGGTTGATGTGGGGGTGGGGGGTTAATGGGGAGAGGTTGATGTGAGGGTGGGGTGTTAATGGGAAGAGGTTGATGTGGGGGTTAATGGGGAGAGGTTGATGTGGGGGTTGGGGGGGTTAATGGGGAGAGGTTGATGTGGGGGTTGGGGGGGTTAATGGGGAGAGGTTGATGTGGGGGTGGGGGGTTAATGGAGAGAGGTTGCTGTGGTGGAGTGGGGTTAATGGGGAGAGGTTGATGTGGGGGTGGGGGTGTTAATGGGGAGAGGTTGATGTGGGGGTTGGGGGGGTTAATGGGGAGAGGTTGTTGTGGGGGTGGGGGGTTAATGGAGAGAGGTTGCTGTGGTGGAGTGGGGTTAATGGGGAGAGGTTGATGTGAGGGTGGGGGTTTAATGGGGACAGGTTGCTGTGGGGGTGGGGGGTTAATGGGAAGAGGTTGATGTGGGGGTTAATGAGGAGAGGTTGATGTGGGGGTGGGGGGTTAATGGGGAGAGGTTGATGTGGGGGTGGGGTGTTAATGGGAAGAGGTTGATGTGGGGGTGGGGGGTTAATGGGGAGAGGTTGCTGTGGAGGTGGGGGGTTAATGGGGAGAGGTTGCTGTGGGGGTGGGAGGTTGATGGGGAGAGGTTGCTGTGGGGGTGGGGGGTTAATGGGGAGAGGTTGATGTGGGGGTGGGAGGTTGATGGGGAGAGGTTGCTGTGGGGGTGGGGGGTTAATGGGGAGAGGTTGATGTGGGGGTTGGGGGGGTTAATGGGGAGAGGTTGCTGTGGGGGTTGGGGGGGTTAATGGGGAGAGGTTGCTGTGGTGGAGTGGGGTTAATGGGGAGAGGTTGATGTGGGGGTTGGGGGGGTTAATGGGGAGAGGTTGCTGTGGTGGAGTGGGGTTAATGGGGAGAGGTTGATGTGGGGGTGGAGGGTTAATGGGGAGAGGTTGCTGTGGGGGTGGGGGGTTAATGGGGAGAGGTTGATGTGGGGGTTGGGGGTTAATGGGGAGAGGTTGATGTGGGGGTTGGGGGGGTTAATGGGGAGAGGTTGCTGTGGTGGAGTGGGGTTAATGGGGAGAGGTTGCTGTGGGGGTGGGGCTTAATGGGGAGAGGTTGATGTGGGGGTGGGGGGTTAATGGGGAGAGGTTGCTGTGGTGGAGTGGGGGGTTAATGGGGAGAGGTTGATGTGGGGGTTGGGGGGTTAATGGGGAGAGGTTGCTGTGGTGGAGTGGGGTTAATGGGGAGAGGTCGCTGTGGGGGTGGGGGGTTAATGGAGAGAGGTTGCTGTGGGGGTGGGGGGTTAATGGGGAGAGGTCGCTGTGGTGGAGTGGGGATTAATGGGGAGAGGTCGCTGTGGGGGTGGGGGGTTAATGGAGAGAGGTTGCTGTGGTGGAGTGGGGATTAATGGGGAGAGGTGGGTGGGGGGTTAATGGGGAGAGGTTGATGTGGGGGTGGGGGGTTAATGGGAAGAGGTTGATGTGGGGGTGTGGGGTTAATGGGGAGAGGTTGCTGTGGGGGTGGGGGGTTAATGGGGAGAGGTTGCTGTGGGGGTGGGGGGTTAATGGGGAGAGGTTGATGTGGGGGTGGGGGGTTAATGAGCTGGCAGTCAGGAACATGTCTGGCTTTGGCGGGTATTGAAGGATAATGAGAACTGAAGGTTAATGCAGCAGCAGGTGAAGGGTCAGGGGTGAGCGGGAGGTCATTGCGCGTGCCCAGTGCTATGCTGCGCGCGGCCTTCCCGCTCATCCGGGCCTCCAGCCCCGAGCTGCTCGAGCGGCTGTCACGCGGCGGCGGGCTCGAGCTCCGGCCGCGGTTTATCAGCGGCCCCGAGGAGGACGCTCTTCTCCGGGACGTGGAACCCGGTCTTCGCCGCAGGCAGTACCAGAGGGATCACTGGGACCAGGTCTGGGACACTCCGGGGCCTGAGGGACAGGCAGAGCAGGCCCCACTGGACCGGACCGGCGCCCCCTCAGCACTGACCCACGGACAGTGCCCGCTCCCTCAGCACTGACCCTCCGACAGTGCCCACTCCCTCAGCACTGACCCTCCGACAGTGCCCGCTCCCTCAGCACTGACCCTCGGACAGTGTCCACTCCCTCAGCACTGACCCTCGGACAGTGTCCACTCCCTCAGCACTGACCCTCGGACAGTGTCCACTCCCTCAGCACTGACCCTCCGACAGTGCCCGCTCCCTCAGCACTGACCCACGGACAGTGCCCACTCCCTCAGCACTGACCCTCCGACAGTGCCCGCTCCCTCAGCACTGACCCACGGACAGTGCCCACTCCCTCAGCACTGACCCTCCAACAGTGCGGCGCTCCCTCAGCACTGACCCTCCGACAGTGCCCACTCCCTCAGCACTGACCCTCCGACAGTGTCCACTCCCTCAGCACTGACCCACGGACAGTGCCCGCTCCCTCAGCACTGACCCTCCGACAGTGTCCACTCCCTCAGCACTGACCCTCCGACAGTGTCCACTCCCTCAGCACTGACCCTCTGACAGTGACCACTCCCTCAGCACTGACCCACGGACAGTGCCCACTCCCTCAGCACTGACCCACGGACAGTGCCCGCTCCCTCAGCACTGACCCACGGACAGTGCCCACTCCCTCAGCACTGACCCTCCGACAGTGCCCACCCCCTCAGCACTGACCCTCCGACAGTGCCCACTCCCTCAGCACTGACCCACGGACAGTGCCCACTCCCTCAGCACTGACCCTCCGACAGTGCCCACTCCCTCAGCACTGACCCACGGACAGTGCCCACTCCCTCAGCACTGACCCACGGACAGTGCCCACCCCCTCAGCACTGACCCTCCGACAGTGTCCACTCCCTCAGCACTGACCCTCGCACAGTGCCCGCTCCCTCAGCACTGACCCTCCGACAGTGCGGCACTCCCTCAGCACTGACCCTCCGACAGTGTCCACTCCCTCAGCACTGACCCACGGACAGTGCCCACTCCCTCAGCACTGACCCTCCGACAGTGTCCACTCCCTCAGCACTGACCCACGGACAGTGCCCACTCCCTCAGCACTGACCCTCCGACAGTGTCCACTCCCTCAGCACTGACCCACGGACAGTG
Source organism: Chiloscyllium plagiosum (assembly GCF_037043375.1). Taxonomy (NCBI): domain Eukaryota; kingdom Metazoa; phylum Chordata; class Chondrichthyes; order Orectolobiformes; family Hemiscylliidae; genus Chiloscyllium; species Chiloscyllium plagiosum. The sequence goes on from NW_028270183.1 coordinate 2,087,077, forward strand.
CCCACTCCCTCAGCACTGACCCTCCGACAGTGCCCACTCCCTCAGCACTGACCCACGGACAGTGCCCACTCCCTCAGCACTGACCCACGGACAGTGCCCACTCCCTCAGCACTGACCCTCCGACAGTGCCCACTCCCTCAGCACTGACCCACGGACAGTGCCCACTCCCTCAGCACTGACCCACGGACAGTGCGGCACTCCCTCAGCACTGACCCTCCGACAGTGCCCACTCCCTCAGCACTGACCCTCCGACAGTGCCCACTCCCTCAGCACTGACCCACGGACAGTGCCCACTCCCTCAGCACTGACCCACGGACAGTGCCCACTCCCTCAGCACTGACCCTCCGACAGTGTCCACTCCCTCAGCACTGACCCACGGACAGTGCCCACTCCCTCAGCACTGACCCACGGACAGTGCCCACTCCCTCAGCACTGAACCTCCGACAGTGCCCACTCCCTCAGCACTGACCCACGGACAGTGCCCACTCCCTCAGCACTGACCCACGGACAGTGCCCACTCCCTCAGCACTGACCCACGGACAGGGCCCCCTCCCTCAGCACTGACCCTCTGACAGTGCGGCACTCCCTCAGCACTGACCCTCCGACAGTGCGGCACTCCCTCAGCACTCACCTCAGTCAGTATGCACATGTCTCAGTCACCTTACATACGGACTGGGTTTGTGGGTTGTGTTTACTCTCTTTCGGAATGTGGAGACTCCAGATGCTGCAGAGTCAGAGTTGGAAAGTGTGGCGCTGGAAAAGCACAGTGGGTCAGGTAGCACCTGAGGGCCAGCAGCCCTTCAGCCTGGTAGCAGGACGTCACGTTGAATTGTTCTTGATTTTAATGGATTTTTTTTATCATTGTTGGCCATCAGGCAATCCATGGATATCGTGAGATTGAGAAATCACATTGGAGTGAACAGAGCGAATCTGTCTTGCAACGACTGCGAGATGTTGCGTTTCCCCCAGGGGTCCCCCAACTCTCAATGGTACATGTGCTTGATCTTGAGAAAACTGGATTCATCAAAGCTCATGTGGACAGTGTGAAGGTTAGTAACAGAGGCAACTATTAATGTTGGTGCATTACTAAGTGAAATCATAGATTATGTGTTGGGTCCCCTGCAGTTTTCTACTTATCAAGTATTTAACCATTTCTCACTTCAATGTCACAGTACCTGTTTCTGTCACCCTTACAATCAACTGCAGATCATCAGAAGTGTCTGCCTAAAATTTATTCCCTCAAGTCGCCTCTCTGTTTTTTCCATACTCCCTAAATCTACTTTTTTCTAAATACTTACCCCACCTTCCACCTGAGTATCGCCGCCAGTACACTAGCAGAAACCAGTTTTGAACATGTCTATCAAATCTTCCACACCCATCCCTGAAATTTCCCTGGTCAATGGAAAAAAATCCTAGCTTCTCTCCCATCATTTATATCATGCTCTGTAAAGATCTTGACATCCTTCCTGAAGTTTCCAGAATTAGCAACAATAGTCCAGTTGAAGCCTAACTAGTCTTTTTAAAGAAAGAAGGTTTCTTTATGATTTCCTTGCTTGTATTTATTGCTCCACACCCATTCTGTCTTTCCTACATAATTAACTTCAGGGTTGTACATATTCATTGGAATCCTCCCTCTATCTGTCCATGTCATCATATGCCTCTATTGTTCTGAAGTCTGCTAAACAGTCCCTTTTCATCCCATTTTTTTCTGTTTTCTGAACAAGTTTGTTGTAACTCTAAGCAATTCCTGCAGTGATTTTTTTTTTGGTTTTGGGACGAGAGGCCTCCAGCAATCATAATAATCTTTTCTGCTAGTTATAACTCAGTTGGAGAGTTTTTCTTGATTCCCATTGATTTCAGCTTTTCTTTTTACAAATAAAAATGAAATTTTATCATTTTTTGTGGTTCCCAATCATGTTACCATTTGTTGAGTTATCTTTAAACTTTAAACGAGAACTGTTCTTTTCTTTCACTGTGTTTGCCTTTTTTCCATTTTTCATGCACTCTACTTTAAATTTTGCCTACTTTTAGTGTTTGCTAATAGATGTAGTTTCAATGTTTTATTTTCACCTGTGTTTTTGTCATCCAGGGAGCTCTGGCTTTGGATATCTTATTTCTCTTAATGGTAATGTGTTTATCTCCACCCCAAAGCCTGACATACCATTTAGTTTCTCTTTTACACTCTGTGCTTCTGTTAAAATGTCATGTAGAATCCTTGATTTTATGACAGTTCGAACGAACTTCTTACCTTCGAACCATGCCCACTAGTTTTGCACTCCCTTACCCTTGGAAAAAGACCTTGCCTGTTCACCCTATCCTCGCCCTTCATGACTTTGTAAACTCTATAAGGTCACCCCTTGGCCTCCGTCCCAGGGAAAACAGCTCCAGCCTTATGAACTCTTCTCACTCTTCCAACTAAACTGTATCTATTTTGTGTATGTCCCCATCATTGAATTTTGAATTTGTCACATGTTCTAATAAGTAAATTTGAAATAGCGGAGTAAGATGGTCCCAAAGACAGACTGCATAATCTGTCTGTCCATGGTCTGGGTAAGGGGAGGGTGGGAGCAGGAGAGTCTGACTTTAGGAGGTCTGTGCCTTATGCAGTTGCCTCTCTCTTGTTCATATAGTTCTGTGGAGATACAATTGCTGGTTTATGCCTGTTGTCAGGATGCGTGATGCGCTTGTTGAGTGAAGACAGTGATGTGGATCAAATGGATTTACTGCTACAGCAACATACTGCCTACATTCTGAGGTGAGATTACAAAGAATCAGAGGCTCTCATTGGAAGGCAACTTGCCTTAGTGTATCTTTACTCAATCGTCACTGCTTTGATTCACTCAGTGGATTTGGGGATGACCTATCTTATCTTCTCTTTGCTCTTTTCACGGTAACCTAACAGATCAAGCTTGCCTCAGTACCCTGGGAGGGAGGGGAGAACTCCAAGCTCTCTTGCCCAGGAGTGTAAATATCAACTGTAACAGTCTGTCACTACTCTTTCCATCTTCCTTCATTAGTATTGTGTGTATGTTTCAGGGGAGAGGCCCGTTACCGATTCAGCCACCAAATCCTGCCAGATGAACAGTCATTTTTTGGGGGAGAGAAGGTGCCTCGTGGACGGAGAATTTCAATCATTTGTAGGAACCTGCCCAATGAACCAGGATCAGGGCCAGACTGATCCCCCCGGGCTTTGTCCCAAGAGAACGTATTTGGTAATCTGCACTGATTTAATCTTGCATAAATGAAGCAGACTTCCATTTGTGCATCTTGAGGTTCTTTTAGGCTATTTTCTGCTTTTTGTCTCTGTCTCTCTCTCTCTCTCTCAATCACATACTGTAATCAGGGCTTTGTGACTTCATTTCACTTTTTATTTGAACATTAGATAAATCGAAGCATTTGCAACAGCAGAATCTTTAAAATAAATAAATAATTTAGCTACATAAATATTTCTGGTTGCACAAACCGTCACCAAGAATTAATCCCAACATCACCTTGTTGTCACTATTAGTCAAATAGAAATCTTTTCAGACTCAAAACTGCTTTAAGTATAAATGCACACATCACTGTTATAACATGTTGAACACCTGGAACAGCAAAAGACTAATTTTTAAGAGCCAGAACCTTGCCCCACACACCCAGAATGCCCTACTTTACAAGTTTGCAAAATCTAAATGTTGGGATAAATATAACCAGACATGAAACTTCTAGTGACAGTAGACCACAAGCAAACTCTTAGCTGATGAAACTGGTGAACCTATCACCTTACCTGGCTGGTATTTCTTTGCCAAAGGCAGCACTAGTCACCCTCACAGCACTGAGATATTAGTATGTAACAGCTAGAATGGAGGCAAAACTCGGAGTGTGAATGAGGTGAGGATTTGGACAGATCGCAGGGAGAAATAAACAGCACAAGCAAATGATGGAGAGGGAGAGTAGCGTAGAAGGAGAAAAGGAAGGCTGTTGAGATGCTGTGATAAGCCCAGGTTCAAGTTCAAGAGGTGTGTCATAACATTTCTGAACAGGTTGATTAAAATATCTAGAAGAAGTGTCAATAAGAGGAGCTTCACTGTCCAAAGCACTTACAAGTCACTAAAATATTCTTCCCTCCTTCCCTACTTGTTCCCCCCCCACAACACCAAAATTTTCACTTGCCTGAGCTCAGCTTTGAAGTCTTGCCCAATTCATTGATACCATATAAACTGCATGTTGTTACAACTCTCCACATTTCTCTCCGTCTCTCTCTCTCTTTCCCTCCCCCTCTCTCCTGTCCTTCCCCCATCATAACCCCCTCTGCCGCCAAGCAAGGTATGGATTTTCCCTCTGTTTCAGTCTAGGTTGTGCTGGGATTTTTGTCTCTTTGCCCCACCCCTGCCCCATGCTCAAATGATTACCCAATGCAGCTGCACTCAGAGGCTGAGAGCTTTTCCACTGTGTGCCAGTGATTGTTAATGTCCAGAAAGGTGACGTCCTTGAACTGAGTGGGGCGACAGCACGGGTCACTGACAATCTTCTCCTGTGATGTGCTGAGGAGGCCGGTTTTCCTAAGCAGCAGCGAAAGGGTCAGGTCATGGTTGGTCCTGGCCAGGGGGCAGCTTCCACTGCAGTACTTGAAGAGGACGATTTCATCTGACTGGTAACCGAGCCCCAGATCCTGAACACGCAACTGGATGGCGCGAAGTCTGCAGTTCCTGTCCTCCCACTCCTCGCCTTTCCTCATCACTGACATTTTCCGTTTTCTCCTCGCTCTTCCTGGGTTTGACTGAGGTTCGAGTGGGGAGTCTGATGTGGGTAGTGGCGAAATTGTGAATTCTCCACCTGAGCTTGTGGTGGATGTTCTTGGGAGGTCAGGCCTTCTCCCTGAGGGAAGAAATATCATTTAATTTTCCTTTCAACAAATGTAGGAAATGGTTAGATTTGGGAGCAGCGGTTGTGTCATCAGTTCTGAAAATACAAACGTCTTCCCTTCCCCCAACACATTCACCAAGAGAAACTGCAAAGAACTAGACTGGCCAGCAGCTGGGATCTCTGCTGTGGCCATCCCTTCCCCATGAGGCCAGACCATGGGCATTTCTTGATTGTGCCATTGACAGTGCACATGTAGAGGGTGAAACCGGACTTCGACCCTCCATAGCCCCAGGTATTAAGGCCCTGTGTGAAAAAACAAACTCACTGCCCTCCAAGCTAAAGCTGATTTGGATTTTACTCATTAATCTGTATGGGGGGGGTCAAGTATTTTATAGGTTCACTAACTCCATTCATAGTCACTGCTGCAGATGCAGGCAAGTGGGCTGACTGAAGTTAATCAGTCAGAGTGAGAGAGTATTCTCTCTTCTTTTTCACTTACCTGGCAGATGCTGAGGTGGATCATTGGTGTCCAGAGGTTGTTCCACTGACAGATCAACATGAAAAATGATTAAAATTGCCACCAGCACAGGGAATGTCATGATTCAGTCGAGCGTTTGGAAATTCACTTGCCTCCCAAAAAAATACTAGGGCGACCGAGGGACTGCTGGATTGTCCACTCCAAATTCTTGATTGAATTTTAATTTCGGTGGTTCTTCGTTCGCTGTTGCAGGATGTTTGTGATGGAATGGGTGAATTGGAGTATTTAAAGCAAATCTGCATCCTCTCACTGACATATTTCATACGACATTCCTGGCATGACTAGCCAGTGAGCTGCCCGGTATCAGCTGGTCCAAATACCTCAGAGTATTGCAGGAACGATGTTGAGTGTGAGCAAAACTCAGCCGACCTCCCTGCTAATGATTTATCAGGTGCATTGGAGCTGTACCTGCAGGGACCAGAAGCGACAATCCCACAGGGCAATACTACCCCACCAATCGTCAGTTGGGGGTTGAGGTGGGGTATGGGGTTGGTGACTGTGGCTTCATGCTCTCTCTCTCCTGTCTGGGCTATTCCTAAACTTTACTACACAGTGGCTGTGGGAAAACACTTGTTTTTGAAATAACATTGTGTATTTATATGTCATTTCTAGCGTCTTCATCCTATAACCCAAACTAATCTCATCAGCACTGATAGTGTTCTGTATACCAGACTTATCAAAGATACTGCAGCAAGACTGTGGTGAGACCTGGACAGTATCCAGGTTTGGGCTGACAAGTAGCACGTAACATTTGCACCACACAAGTGTGAAACAATGACGATCTCCAATAAGAGAGAACCTAACCATCATCTCTCGATATTTAATTTGCATTACCATTGCTGAATCCCTCACTCCCAACATTCAGAAACTGAATTGGACTAGCCATCCAAATACTGCGACAAGAGTAGGTCAGAGGCTAGGAATCTTACAGCGAGTAACTCACCTCCTCAGTTTCCAAAGCCAGTCCATTATTGACAAAGTACCAGTCAGGAGAGTGATGGAACACTTGCTTGGCTGACTGCAGCTCCAAAAATACTCAAGCTCAATATTGTCCAGGACAAAGCAGCCTGATTGCTCCTGGATGTGGTGTCAGTTGTTGATTCTGTCCACCACAAGAATATTAGCAGCAGTGTATACCATATATTAAGATACACTGCAGAAATTCATCAAGGCTCCCTAAGCAGTCCCTTCCAAATATGTGTCTGCTACTCTCCAGAAGGACAAGGGCAGCAAATATATGGGAACATTTCCATCTAGTTCTCTCCAAGCTACACTCCTGATTTGGAAAATACATCACTGACATTAGGTCAAAATCCTAAATCTCCCCCCAACAGTTTTGTGGGTCTAACACATAGATTGCAGCCCTGCAATTTGGAATAGGTAACAAATGTTGGCCTAGGCAGTGACAGCCAGTCCTCATAAAGAATATCAAAAATATCACAGAATATCTAAGAGTATTTTGAAGTCTTTCACAGATGGTGAACGGACTGGGATAGACTGTTGGATAATGGAATTGTTTTGTGACCATCCTCCCTCAGCTCTGGATTTTACTGGGGTCACTTTCTCACAACTGGATACCCAGTGAATCAACGATTGTCAGCAAGCTGTTGAATCCCTGGTAGCATTATCAAAAACCCCCATCACAGGTCAGGGAGGTGGTGGGGGCAGGTATGCTGCCTGATCCAGGAAATCAGTGTCAGGTCAGGACTGGATTGAACCTGGGAGAATATTAGTCTTAGAACAAGCACATGTGAGATCAGGTAGACAGAAACATGGGAGGGGACAGAAGACACACATGGAGGCGGGGGAGACACTTAGCAGCAGGGGAGGTGGCACAGACGGCTTTGGTAGGTACAGTCGGAGACATTTCTCCGATGTACATCTTTCACACAATGTGTGTTTGATATCTGCCACATTGAAATGTTTTGTTAAATTTTCTTGGTGTATTCCTGCAGACTGTCTTTGTAAATCCTGCAGTGAGCTTTCTCTGCTTAATCCCCACACAAATCATTGTTCCTGGGTAAGAAAGAAAGTTTCCACCTGTGAGGTGACCTCACCCCCACTCAGAACAGATGCAAAGCAGGTACTGCCAGCCAGAGACACCTCGGAGAGGCCACTGTGGGGCTTTCGAGGCCACAGCGCAGCCCCCATCTCAGCTCCACAGTTTGTGGCAGGATTGATTTGTCCCCACGGGCTGGGAGGAGTATTGTATTGGTATTGTCTATTCCCCAAACGCAAATCATAGATAAGAAATATGGTCATCCAGCGGGAGTTGCACATCAACAGATGCAAATATGTCACAGAGTATCCCAGACGGACCAGAATCAGTGGAGGAGGCCAGCACCAGATAGCTCAAATCAGGATCCTCATATCAACCTCTGGGACCTTAGCCTTGGCTGTGCAGATCGCAGCGAGAGAAAGGGAATCATGACAAGAGAATTAAAACCCAGTGATACACAGCTCCTCAGCCACATCTTAAAATGACTTGGAACATTCCTTGTCAGGATACTTTCAATGGAATTTTAACTGAAGGAGCAGGATTTCTCAGCTCACAGCACATTCTTTCCACAGACCAGCGAGCAGTCATTACCCAAGAGTCAATTAACCATCAGATCATTCTCCGCTGAAACAATCACTATCCAATCTGACTCAATGACTAAAATGATGGACTCTCCAGTCACACCTGCTGTAAAGATTTGCCTTGTATACCCAGCTTTGACTAAGCTGTGAGGAACCAGTGATAGTTAAATCCTCCTTTTCCAGAGATACAGATCAGACAGACATATTCACACACGGACATATAAACAGACCATTCAAAGAGATATACACACACAAACATACTGAAGCTTGAATCACATTGAGTCTGTGTATTCCAGTGCTAGATTTTCTGATAAAATTCAAGAATGGAAACGTCTTTCAGTGACACATTTCTGTTTGCCTTATTCACTGAAAAGGGACAAGCTGCTGAAGGACTTTGATTTCACAAGCTGATCTTAGGTAATTCCCACTTAGAGACGAGATGCCACCTCCCTATCAGTAAAGACAATCTATCTCTTCAGAGTGACAGGAGTCAGCGAGTAGCACAGTGCCACTCAATCCCCCTGTTCACACAGCAAGCCAATTAGCTCATTCCAAACTCATCTTTTATCCATTTCCTGAAATGTTTGTTCCCATGAAGTCTCTGACCAATTTTGTTTTGAAGTTTACTCCTGAATCCACGACGTATCAAGTAGCACTTGCCAAATTCTCACCACTTGCTACAAAGGTTTTCTCTCATCACCTCTGGTTCCTTTACCCTCTGGTCATTGAGAGGTGACCAAAGGAAATAATTTCCCTTGGTTTACCTTAAACACTTCATAATTTTGGAAAAACTCCATCAAATTTCCCCTTCTCCAAACTCTCCATGTGACCAAAGTCCCTCATTCACATGACACTCTAAGGAACCTTCCTGGCACAGCCTTCATAAATCACAGTCCCTGGAGTTAAACACTATGTGGCAGTTGAGCCTGGACAAGTGTTTTACATTTGGATGGTCAAAATGACAATGATTCACCTTCACTTGCACAGAATTCACAAGAAATAATAACCAACAGTGTTCATTCTCAGTGTAAATGGAGCTGGGACTGCAGTCTCTCACACTTGTCAGTGACCTGCCATTTAATCAGGAGCTTCAAAGACTAACATCCAATAGATGGGGCTGTCTTAGGAACGGTGACAAAGAGATGGGTTTTAAACAGTACTTTAAAGCAACACATGATCAAGAGGCACTTTCAGTGTTTTGAGTCAGTGACAGAGTGAGAAAATCAGGCTATACAAGAAACCAGGAGAGAGGGAAATTACAGAGATAGGGAAGTATGTAAGGGCTGAAGGAGGTTACAGAGATAGGGAGGAGTGTAGGGGCTGGAGCAAGGTATAGAGATAGGGTGAGGTGTAGGGGGCTGAGGAGGTTACAGAGATAGGGAGGGAGTTAGGGGCTGGAGGAGGGGAGAGATAGGGAAAGTTGTAGAGGCTGGAAGATGTAACAGAAAGGGAGACGTGTAGGGGGCTGGAGGAGGTTACCCAGATAGGGAGGGGCTAGAGGTGGTGACAGAGGACTCTGCTGTTCAGAGTCATAACAGATGGGGCAATTAAACAAGCTGAGGATGGAGAGAGGGTAAACAGGGATTGCCAGAAGATAATACTAAGGAAGAGATCATCACCAGCTTCATTCTCTCACACCCACATGTCTGCACAATCACGTAACCATGTGTGTACTCTTACTTTTGAAAATCCATACTCTCGCCTCATTTGTTGCTAACCATTGAATCCTTTCAAATTTGTGAAGGGTGATATTAGCATTGTTGCATCACAGGTTCGATGCCACCCACCGTGTGTGTGGAATTTGCACATTGTCCCTGTGTCTGCGTGGGATTCCTCCCACAATCCAAAGATATGCAGGTTAGAGTGGATTGGCCATGGTACCTGTGAGGTTATGGTGATAGTACAGGAGGCTTCGTCTGGGTGTGATGTTCTTCAAGTGGTCAGTGCAGACTCAATGGGCCAAATGATCTCTTTCCGTACCGTAGGAATCCTTTGATTCTATTTTTACATTCCTTTCTGGGCTAAGTTTTACTGAAATAAAGAGGCAATCAATTGTTTATTTTTTCACCCCTTCTTCCCATCCCAATTTTATTATTATTAATTTTTATAGTAAAATGAATTTCCCCTCAATTATTGAACAACATCAGACTTCAAGTGAGTAATCAATATCATCCCCACTCCAATCACAACCAGGAAAATCTCTGCCAACCCACAAAAATGCAGGAAAACTGAGAGGAATGGAAGGAATTCTGATTATAGCCAAATTGGAAAATACCGAATCTATAAATACTGGAATCTCCATAAATCAGGTGAAGGACGAACATATTTTGCTGAGTCCTGTGGTCAGTTGTGGCAGAATCTGAGCACAGGATGACCATGTGTGTTCAATCCTCAGCTTCACAAAACCTGTCTACAGACTGTTGTCTACACCAAGAACCTGATTGATGAGGCTCCTCCAGTGCGTGTTCCAGCAAAGAGGCAGCACCTGATCCACAAGCTGCAAATATGCAGAAAACAGCAACGGGGTAGAGGCAGTTAAACACTGCAGGCAGGAGGATCAGTGACAGCAAAAATCATTCTAAACCAATTAAGGTACCCGTAGTCTGGTCAGTCATTGCAGCAGAGGTGTTATGTGAAGCAGTGACCTCTGTGTAACACAGCAATGGGGCACAGACTATTCTCAGGTCTGATCCACAGCAGGCAGAGACTCCCAGACACAGACATTCCAGGTGCTGTCACACACCTGGTGATGTATGGACTGAAGAAGCAGAAACAGACCTTGAAGGAGCAGACAGAAACCAGGAAACTAACTAGTATGACAGAGACAGGAAACTAAATCAAAAACTCAGATTCTCAGTGGGGTAGAGCTTTGCTAGGCACGAACTCTCGCTGTAGTACAGACACACACACATAGTAACCACAGTGAGAGTCAGAGTCAATCTCCAACTTTAACTGAGGTACCAGACACACACACCAACTCTTGCTGGGGTACAGGTTACACACACGCGCTCTCACTGGGGAACGGAGCCCCACCCCGTGCGCACACACACACACTCTCTCTCTCACCGGGGGACAAAGCTCTCCCACACATACACTGACTGTCTCTGGGGTACAGTCCCCTACACACACTAACTCTCACTAGAGTACAGCTCCCACACACACTGACTCTCACTGGGGTACAATCCCACACACCGACTCTCACTGGGGTACAATCCCACACACCGACTCTCACTGGGGTACAATCACAAATGCACTGACTGTCATTGGGGTACAATCCCACACACACCGACTGTCACCGGGGTACAATCCCACACACACCGACTATCACCGGGGTACAATCCTGCACACACACTGACTGTCATTGGGGTACAATCACATACTGTCTCTCTCTGGGTACAATCCCACACAGGCTGACTCTCACTGAGGTACAATCCCACACACACTGACTGTCACTGGGGTACAATCACATACTGACTCTCACTGGGGTACAATCCCACACACACTGACTCTCACTGGTGTACACTCCCACACACACTGACTCTCACTGGGGTACAATCACATACATACTGAACACTGGGGTACAGCTCCCACACACACTGTCACTGAGGTACAGCTCCCTCACACACTGTCACTGGGGTACAGCTCCCACACTGACTCTCACTACAGTACAGCTCTCTCACACACCTACTCTCACTGGGGTACAGTTCCACACACACTCTCACTGGGATACAAGGTCCCACACACTGATTCTCAGAAGTACACAGACCCCACACACGCATTGACTATCACTGGGGTATGGGCCCCCCACACACTGACTCTTACTCTGGTACAATCTCTCACCCACTGACTCTCTTTGGGGCACAAAGTCCCACATACACACTGACTCACTGGGGTACAAGGTCCCATGCACACACTGACAATCACTGGTGTACACTCCCACACACACACTGACTCTCACTGGGGTACAATCACATACACACTGTCACTGGGGTACAGCTCCCACACACACACTGACTCCACACACATACTAATTCTCACTGGGGTACAGACCCCACGCATAGCTGAGTTTATGAGTGAGCAGGGTTTAGGGTAACTGTTTGTCGAACAATCCCATCATCATTGCTTAGAGTGCTGCAAACAATTGCAAATGTAAATATCGCTGTTATTCAGGAATCCAACTAGAACAAGTTTTCAAAAAGCAAACCACCAGGGCACAGACTCATCAATCGTCAATACTGTTCATCACAGTCACTGTGTGTCAGCTTCTAATCCAAGCTAATCCTCTGATAGCTGAAACATTCCAGCTGCCTGCTCTTTGGCAAACTCAGAGCAATACTGTAAGGCCATCAGCACATCATCAACAGATTTCCTTATTAGACATTTCCTGTCTGTCCAGTCCATTACAGACACTGTTCTTCCAGCCCCACATTATAACTTGCACCCAGAAACAGACCACACTGGAGATAAAGCCTCATCTGACACTCGAGGGACAGGGGGCAGTGGGGGGAGACATTGACAGGTTAATTACAATTACAGTGTTAGCAGATTAGAGAGATGAATCAACTCTGATACTTCATTGCCAGCTCTCAGACAGGCCACTCTGTCAGTCTCATGGGCGCACACTAAACCTGAGCCATTCACTGACATTTGGCAAGGGTTGGACCAGCTACACCAGTGACACACCTAAACAAACACAACATCCCTCTGGGTCACGTAAGGGTTTCCCTGATCCCCAGAAACCACAAATCATCCCATCACACCAAAGTGAGGGTCAACTTATGGGAAATTGTACTCCAGCGAGAGTCAGTGTGAGAGACTGTACCCCATTGAGAATCAGTGTGCCCGTGGGATTGCATTCCAGTGGGAGTCAGTGTGTGTGGGAGCTGTATCCCAGTTAGAGTCTGTGGGTGTGGGACTATACTCCAGTGAGTGTGGGACTGTACCCCAGCAAGAGTCAGTGTATTTGGGAGCTGTACCCCAGTGAGAGTCAGTGTGTGGGACTGTACCCCAGCAAGAGTGAGTGCGTGTGGGAGCTGTACCCCAGTGAAGTCAGTGTGTGTGGGAAAGTACACCAGCAAGAGTCAGTGTATTTGGGAGCTGTACCCCAGTGAGAATCAGCGTGCGTGTGGGAGCTGTACCCCAGAGAGAGTCAGTGTGTGTGGGATTGCACCCCAGTAAGAGTCCATGTATGTAGGAGCTGTACCCCAGTGAGGGTCAGTGTGTGTGAACATGTGCTTGTCTGTACCCTAATAAGAGTGATGTGCGCCCCCTCAATTTCATGTGAGATAGCTGTTCCAGGAGTAAAGGAAATGAAAAGGTATTTTGTTTCGACAAATAACAACGTGAAGCCTCTGGATATTTTTGTTTTTCCAGAAAGGAATTGCTTCCCAGTGTGATAACATGCAGCCAGGAAGCCGCCAGTGCTTTGAAATGTACCAGATGCTCACATCACGACAGCTGGAATGTAATATCGGCAAAGGAATAAAATTGGAAAAGAATGACAAGTTTTGTCCAGCCCAAACCCTTCAACCCTCAAATAAATCTATTTATTGGAAAAATCTTCCGTTGGTTTTTTACAATGTGTGGATTGCAGTGAGGATGATTAACATCTCTCACCATGTACAGGCAACCAAGTGTGGAACCAGTCACAATTCTTAGAACAGGAGCCCATTAGCCGCCTATTCAGGTGACCCAGAGTCTCAGGAATGCTTTGAACAGAAACAGTCACTAACGGGAAGCAAGCCTCTGGTATTAAGATGGTATCTCAAACATTTCAAGAAACTCACTTGTCAACACTCCTACTCATGTTGAGACTTCACAGCACAAAGTCGTCTTCTGGCACACACCCCTACCCTACATACCAAATACATCGTCCTATTCAAAAAGTCAACATAAGAACAATTATAAAAGGAAGACCTTGTGTCTGGTTTTCCCTCTCATGAAGATTAATTGTGGTTAATTTAATTACTCCTAGCTTAGGATGTTGGAGGCTGCGGGCTAGTACCAAACCAGACATATCAGCCCAAAATCGAGGCTGACTACAGCACTGGGAGTGCTAAACTGGAAGCATCTTTCACCAATGTTATTAAAGAGATGCAGTATTATCTATGAGGAGAAAGTGAGGTCTGCACATGCTGGAGATCAGAGCTGAAAATGTGTTGCTGGAAAAGCGCAGCAGGTCAGGCAGCATCCAGGGAACAGGAGAATCAATGTTTCAGGCATAAGCCCTTCTTCAGGAATGCGCTTTTCCAGCAACACATTTTCAGCTGCAGTATTATCTACTGTAGTGAAGATCTCACAGCTCACTTTGCATGACAGTAGGAACCTCTCCCTATTCATCCATCAACCAAATCTAGTAATATACTTGCCCATAATCAATTATTTATTTCTTCACTGTTTGTGGTATCCTTTGGTTTAGCTGTGTGTATGCACAGTGACTGTGGGCCATTGATTCACTGCCTGAGACAGCTGCACACTTACACATGCGAGCAGGCACACTGACCGGCAGCTCGATCCCCCTGCAGTTCACAGATACTGTTCCCTGCCAACAAGGCGCATGTCTATTAATCGCTCTCTTAGATCACAACAGTCTGAATGGCACAGAAGCCACAAAGGCTCAATTCTTCAACTCCCAGAAACAGTCTGCAGGGCTCTGGCAAAACAGATAGCAACAAGGAATATTTTCCAGTCCAGAGTCCTTGTTCTTCACGTTTGCCACTCCATCTTCTTTCAAACAGTATGATAGACAGTAACACAGTCTTGGCTCTATTCTCAGAGACCTGTTTGAACACCAGGATGTGTTCAAACCTGCCGAACACAAAACTGCTCCATTTGGAGCGAACCCCAGCTTGTTTCCTCTTTATGCAAATTGTCCATGTATTTTGAATGGCCAATTAGGAAAAACGGCTTAACTATCCCACTGTAATTAATGTTCTAGGTCCTTTTTCTTTTTGGCTGTTCAGCCCCATGGCAATCCCAGGTCACATGGGCAGTTTTTGGGACTAGATGAGATCATAGTCAGGAAAACAATTCATTTCCTTTCAGAATGCTCTTGAGGGGCTTTTGTGGTGCAGTGGTGGTGTCCCCACCTCTGGTCTAGAAGATCTGCTTTCATGTCCCACCTCTGGAACAGGTGGGACAGGTCAGAATACTCCCAGCCAGTTTGGTCTTTAAAGGGAGATCACACTAATATGTAGGCTGTTCCTAACACGTTACAACAGTGCTGTCCCCCACAGTGAGATCAAGAGCTGGAACTGTAGCAGCTTCGCCCCGACTCCTGCTCAGGATTCCTGAATTTGATAGTTGTGTCTATACTGTCAGCAATTCGAGCTGTCTTCCCCAGCCAGAGTCTCAATTGCATTGCAGCAACGTACATGGACACACTCCCCCCAGTCACTCTATTGTAGCCACAGCTGGAACCTCAGCAGTGATGAAACGAATGAAAACTCGCAGCCGTTTTATTGGATAAGGTATTGAGCCTGAACCATTACATTCATTGCACAACAAATACAGATACTGAACAAGTTTAACATTTGACAGAACCAACACCGGGGAACGTTACAGCCTAATGCACATTCCACCTCACTTACATTGTTAGTTTTACTGAGCTCTCCAGCGATAGGAAAAATTCTGCTCATTTTGGTCTTGCACTGACAACCCCACTCCCACCTTATCCTGAACCAAATCTCCAACAACCCTCTGCCCCACAATCCAGCCCCCAGGCTTCAGTCATACCTGCTGTGTAGTAATCCACTGGAGTTGATGTGCGTTTGTACTGAGTCTTTCCTTCCCCCACATAGATACTTTTCCAAAACATTGCTGCCCGCACGCGTCCGCACCCCCCCCCACTCTCCCCCCCACCCCATCTCCGGCTATGACTGGTGCTTCAAGGTTGTCAGCAGGTGGAAAGGCTTTTGCTACAGTCAGTTCTGTACTTAAAGGCTTGGTACCCAATCCGTACAAACTGTCTCGTTGTCACAGGAGATATTGTACTCCGAGACTCTGTGAATTGTACAGTCACATTCTACCCAGGAGCTTCTCTGTTGGTTATGTCTGGTCAGCCACTCTGGTAACACGTGTAATATGAAGCCAGGCTGTCCCAGTGAAGCTGCTGTGGGTATTGGTGCCTGTTTGACAGGAGGGATTTCCTAAAGCGGGTCCTGAATGGCTCAAGTCCCACGGTAAGGCTCCAACAACAGGTAGCACCCACACAGGAGTATCTGCTACATCCAGAATGAGACTGATTTTGATCCAGTTTAAGGCCTGCCTGTGCTGTGGATTGAACCTACCTCACAAAAAAAAACCCTCGTCCTTCATCCCTTCAGTCAGGGTTGGACTGAAAGCCAGGACTCAGGAGGGAAGAAAGGACAAGGCTGAGTGCAGACCATAACAATTACCATATTGTACAAAATGACAGCAAGAGGTCAGTCCATTATATACAGGAACAAAATCAAAAACTACATACACACACACCCTGGGCCACGTGTCAGTTCCCTTCCTTCAGGAAGAAGTGCATCTTCTCATTAATCATCTTCCGCTCAGGATTGAGTTTTTTCAGGATCTGTGCCAGGACATTGACCGTCTGCTCACTACTGAGTCCCGTCTTCTTGGTTTGAAACTTCTTCAGCAGGTCCTTGGTGGTCATGGGTTTTCGGGTGAGATACCGTCGAACTGCATCCTCTGTCAACTGGATATCACTGCGGGGGGGGGGGGGGGGGGGGGGGGGGGGGAAGCAGGGAGAATGGCCAGGGGGTTAATAATGGGCATCTCACTTAATGACAACTGTGCAGCCTCCCCCAAGCCCACAAGCAACCCAATAACCAGGTTCCCCAGACCCCGCTCCTTACTCAATACCCCATCCCCCAGCATCTCGTTTAACCCCATTCACTCATGTCTCACTGTCACTTATCTCCAACTCCAGCCTGCCCCGTCGTATCTCACTGACTCTCCATCCTGACCCAATCCTCCCCTCCCCCAACCAGCACTCACCCCCACCACCTCCATTTCCCCATCACACTATCCCATTCCCCACCATTCTGCCCCATCCTGCTATCCCACTCTCCACCATTCTGCCCCATCCTGCTATCCCACTCCCCACCATTCTGCACCATCCTGCTATCCCACTCTCCAACATTCTGCCCCATCCTGCTATCCCACTCCCCACCATTCTGCAATCCCACTCCCCACCATTCTGCCCCATCCTGCTATCCCACTCCCCACCATTCTGCCCCATCCTGCTATCCCACACCCCACCATTCGGCCCCATCCTGCTATCCCACTCCCCACCATTCTGCCCCACCCTGCTATCACACTCCCCACCATTCTGCCCCATCCTGCTATCCCACTCCCCACATTCTGCCCCATCCTGCTATCCCACTCTCCACCATTCTGCCCCAACCTGCTATTCCAGTCCCCACCATTCTTCTATCCCATTCCCCACCATCCTGCCCCATTCTGCTATCCCTCTCTCCACCATTCTGCCCTGTCCCACTATCCCACTCCCCACCATTCTCCCCTCTCCTGCTATCCCACTCCCCACCATTCTGCCCCATCCTATCCCACTCACCACCATTCTGCCCCACCCTGCTATCCCACTCCCCAGCATTCTCCACCATACTGCTATCCCTCTCTGCACCATTCTGCCCCGTCCCGCTATCTCACTCCCCACCATTCTGCCCTGTCCTGTTATCCCACTCCCCACCATTCTGCCCAATCCTACTATCCCACCATTCTGCCCTGTCGTGCTATTCCACTCCCCACCATTCTGCTATCCCACTCTCCACCATTCTGCCCCATTCTGCCATCCCATTCCCCACCATTCTGCCCCATCCTGCTATCCCACTCTCCACCATTCTGCCCCGTCCACTATCCCACTCCCCACCATTCTGCCCTGTCCTGCTATCCCATTCCCCACCATCCTGCCCCATTCTGCTATCCCTCTCTCCACCATTCTGCCCTGTCCCACTATCCCACTCCCCACCATTCTCCCCTCTCCTGCTATCCCACTCCCCACCATTCTGCCCCATCCTATCCCACTCACCACCATTCTGCCCCACCCTGCTATCCCACTCCCCAGCATTCTCCACCATACTGCTATCCCTCTCTGCACCATTCTGCCCCGTCCCGCTATCTCACTCCCCACCATTCTGCCCTGTCCTGTTATCCCACTCCCCACCATTCTGCCCAATCCTACTATCCCACCATTCTGCCCTGTCGTGCTATTCCACTCCCCACCATTCTGCTATCCCACTCTCCACCATTCTGCCCCATTCTGCCATCCCATTCCCCACCATTCTGCCCCATCCTGCTATCCCACTCTCCACCATTCTGCCCCGTCCACTATCCCACTCCCCACCATTCTGCCCTGTCCTGCTATCCCATTCCCCACCATTCTGCCCTGTCCTGCTATCCCACTCCCCACCATTCTGCCCCGTTCTGCTATCCAACTCTCCACCATTCTGCTATCCCATTCCCCACCATTCTGCCCCATCCTGCTATCCCACTCCCCACCATCCTGTCCTGTTCTGCTATCCCACTCCCCACCATTCTGCCCTCTCCTGCTATCCCACTCCCCACCATTCTGCCCCATCCTATCCCACTCCCCACCATTCTGCCCTATCCTGCTATCCCATTCCCCACCATTCTGCCCCACCCTGCTATCCCACTCCCCAGCATTCTGCCCCATCCTGCTATCCCTCTCTCCACCATTCTGCCTCATACTGCCATCCCACTCCACAGCATTCTCCACCATACTGCTATCTCTCTGTACCATTCTGCCCCGTCCCGCTATCTCACTCCCCACCATTCTGCCGTGTCCTGTTATCCCACTCCCCACCATTCTGCCCCATCCTGCTAGCCCACTCTCCACCATTCTGCCCCGTCCACTATCCCACTCCCCACCATTCTGCCCTGTCCTGCTATCCCATTCCCCACCATTCTGCCCTGTCCTGCTATCCCATTCCCCACCATTCTGCCCTGCCATCCCACTCCCTACCATTCTGCCCCATCCTGCTATCCCACACACCACCATTCTGCCCCATCCTGCCATCCCACTGCCCACCATTCTGCCCCATCCTGCTATCCCACTCCCCACCATTCAGCCCTGCCCTGCTATCCCACTCCCCACCATTCTGCCCCATCCTGCTATCCCACACACCACCATTCTGCCCCATCCTGCCATCCCACTGCCCACCATTCTGCCCCATCCTGCTATCCCACTCCCCACCATTCTGCCCTGTCCTGCTATCCCATTCCCCACCATTCTGCCCTGTCCTGCTATTCCATTCCCCACCATTCTGCACTGTCCTGCTATCCCACTCCCCACCATTCTACCCCATCCTACTATCCCACTCCACACCATTCTGCCCCGTCCCAACATCGCACTCCCCACCATTCTACCCCATACTGCCATCCCACTCCCCACCATTCTGCCCTGTCCTGCCATCCCACACACCATTCTGCCCCATCCTGCTATCCCATTCCCCACCATTCTGCCCCATTCTGCTATCCCACGCCCCACTATTCTGCCCCATCACACTATCGCACGCCCCTCTATTTTGCACTGTCCTGCTATCCCACTCCCCACCATTCTGCTCCATCCTGCTATCCCACTCCCCACCATGCTGCCCTGTCCTGCTATCCCACCCCACACCATTCTGCCCCATCCTGCTATCCCACTCCCCACCATTCTGCCCCATCACACTATCCCACTCCCCACCATTCTGCCCCATTCTGCTATTCCACTCCCCACCATTCTGCACTGTCCTGCTATCCCACTCCCCTCCATTCTACCCCATCCTGCTATCCCACTCCCCACCATTCTGCCATCCCACTCCCCACCATTCTGCCCCACCCTGCTCTCCCACTCCCCACCATTCTGCTCCATCATGCTATCACACTCCCCACCATTCTACCCCATCCTGCTATCCCACTCCCCACCATTCTGCCCTGTCCTACTATCCCACCCCACCATTCTACCCCATCCTGCTATCCCACTCCCCATCATTCTGCCCCATTCTGCTATCCCACTCCCCACCATTCTGCCCCATCCTGCTATCCTACTTCCCACCATTCTGCCCCATCCTACTATCCCACTCCCCACCATTGTGTCCTGTCCCGCTATCCCACTCACCCGCTGCTTGGGGTGGATTTGCCGGATTGGGGTTGTGGGGTGGATTTGCCAGAGGCAGTCTGGGGTCCCGTATCCATCTTCAGCCGCTTGGCCACCGGAGTTTCTGCAGAGTTACCCTGCCGCTTCCCTGTGAATAGGAGACACCAGGATATTAAACATTCCCCGTTTCAGAGCCCACAGTCTGGGTCCAGAGGGTTTCTGTCGGAACAGTTATGTTGTTCTGCCACCTCGTCATGTACCGTGGGCAGTCAGACCGTACCCCCATTCCCACACCCTCTGTTTCACTGGGAATTGAGCACAGCCCCCCCCCCCCCCCTCCCCCCGTTCCCTGAGTGAGTCTCTTGTTGGGGTCAGCCTGAGCACAGTGTGGAGGTATCTCACCTTGCTCCAGTTTGTTGGCAGCTGCCTTCAGTGTGGACGAGGTGCTGATCTGTGGCGTGGGTGTTCCTGGGCGGCTGTTCCCACAGGAACTGTTATTTGATCCTCTCCAATCTTTCTTTGGGGGCGTTTTCTTCTTCTTTCAACACAAGAGAAAAAGAAAGGTTCAGAGATGACAGGACCTCCTCAGGGAGTGTGGACCCGGAGGGTGAACGTGAGAAACTCACCGACATGAAAAGCGCTGAGGCAGCTTCAGACTCGATGTCACTTTCATCCGAGGATTCCGATTCCTCGCTGCTGTCTGTGGAAGACGACCAACACAATCACACTTCAGCTCTCACAGATTCCAGTCCCGCTCCCCAGGATACAATCCACAGCTACACCAAGTCTGCATCGCACCCAGCAGCTCCAGCACTGTAGCGGAGTGCGGCCCAGGGACTGATGGAGGAGCCTTGGGATTAATGAGGCAAGGTTCCACCCCCCCCCCCCCCCCATCATCATTGCTGAGACAGCAACACTGGCCAGGGTCTGACAGACACGACCACAACGAGATTACCCAGTTACTGACACTGGCCAGGGTCTGACAGACACGACCACAACGAGATTACCCAGTTACTGACACTGGCCAGGGTCTGACAGACACGACCACAACGAGATTACCCAGTTACTGACACTGGCCAGGGTCTGACAGACACGACCACAACGAGATTACCCAGTTACTGACACTGGCCAGGGTCTGACAGACACGACCACAACGAGATTACCCAGTTACTGACACTGGCCAGGGTCTGACAGACACGACCACAACGAGATTACCCAGTTACTGACACTGGCCAGGGTCTGACAGACACGACCACAATGAGAACATGTTGCCTCACATCTGCAAACAAAAGTGACAGTCAGTTCTGACTCCACTGGGTTCCATTCTACAACAGACAGTGGACCAGGTGAATGGAAAGTTACTGACTGCACTTTCAACTGTTTTGGTACTAACTGCGCTAATACTGGCAAGTTCACCAAATCATTGATCACAGCTTGGGAAATCGCAGTTCATTAGCTACAAGATCAGAATCTTCCAGGGGAACAGTTGTGCTGCAGGTAACATTGTGGGCAATGGTTCCTCTAGGTTTGGCCTCGAGCTCTCTGGACATCGGTTACAGGTCCTGGTGTCAACTGAGAGAAACATGAAAGGCTCCCCACAATGAGAGAAAATTCCATCAGAAGGAGGAACAGCTCAAATGTTAGAGGGGGCAATTTAACCTCTAGACAAGGGACAGTATCATTGCACAGGAAAAGCATTCACACACGTGCAGAGAGACAGACACACTATCTCCCCTTTCATACACTGGTCTGGAACAGCAGCTGGAGAACAGATTCCAAACCTCCTTTGTTCTTCTTTTCTCTCTTGTCAGGGGCTGCAGATTTCTTGTCGTCATCTTCCTCATCTTTCTCTTCATTTTGTTTTTCCTCTTCACTCTCCTCACTGCTCTCAGATCCAACAGTCTCATCAACACCTGAGAAACACCATGCCAGGAGAATTCAGAAACTAGCACGAGATGACACAGAAACTGATCATGACACTGATAATAGATTAACAATGGAACCTACAAAGGAACAGGTCAGGAAAGCTGCCAAACATATAGATGAAGGAAAAGATGAGCAGAGAGAAATGTTGGTCCATTGCTGGAGAACTGGTAATGGCAAATCGAGAAATAGCAGATAAGGTTTTTTAAAAAAAAAATTGTCTGTCTTCGCAGACACAGGAAACCTCCCAGATATAACAAATCCAAGAGACAAAGGCGAATGAGAAACTGAAAAAAATCTAAGTAACTGGACTGTTAATAACATCATTCTCGCCTGCTCACCCATTCTCTCCCCTTACACTGTTCTCTCTCATTCCCCCCTCACTCTCTCCCCTTACACTGTTCTCTCTCGTTCCCCCCTCACTCTCTCCCCTTGCGCTGTTCTCTCTCCTTCCCCCTCACTCTCTCCCCTTACTGTTCTCTCTCGTTCCCCCTTACTCTCTCCCCTTACTGTTCTCTCTCGTTCCCCCCTCACTCTCTCCCCTTGCGCTGTTCTCTCTCATTCCCCCCTCACTCTCTCCCCTTACTGTTCTCTCTCTTCCCTCCCTCACTCTCTCCCCTTACACTGTTCTCTCTCATTCTCCCTTCACTCTCTCCCCTTGCACAGTTCTCTCTCATTCCCCCTCACTCTCTCCCCTTACACTGCTCTCTCTCATTCCCCCCTCCCTCTCTCCCCTTACACTGTTCTCTCTCATTCTCCCCTCACTCTCTCCCCTTGCACAGTTCTCTCTCATTCCCCCTCACTCTCTCCCCTTACACTGCTCTCTCTCATTCTCCCCTCACTCTCTCCCCTTGCACAGTTCTCTCTCATTCCCCCTCACTCTCTCCCCTTACACTGCTCTCTCTCATTCCCCCTCACTCTCTCCTCTTACACTGTTCTCTCATTCCCCCCTCACTCTCTCCCCTTACACTGTTCTCTCTCATTCCCCCCTCACTCTCTCCCCTTGTGCTGTTCTCTCTCATTCCCCCCTCACTCTCTCCCTTTGTGCTGTTCTCTCTCATTCCCCCCTCACTCTCTCCCCTTGTGCTGTTCTCTCTCATTCCCCCCTCACTCTCTCCCCTTGTGCTGTTCTCTCTCTTCCCCCCTCACTCTCTCCCCTTGTGCTGTTCTCTCTCATTCCCCCCTCACTCTCTCCCCTTGCCCTGTTCTCTCTCATTCCCCCCTCACTCTCTCCCCATGCTGTTCTCTCTCATTCCCCCCTCACTCTCTCCCCATGCTGTTTTCTCTCATTCTCCCCTCACCCTCTCCCCTTGTGCTGTTCTCTCTCATCGCACCCTCACTCTCTCCCCATGCTGATCTCTCTTGTTCCCCCCTCACTCTCTTCCCTTGTGCTGTTCTTTCTCGTTCCCCCCTCCCCACGCTATTCTTGCTGGTCCCTTTAATCATTTTGTGATTTGTCAGGAATTTGATCGCAAAGTGAATCAAAGGCGATATAAAAGATCAACAAATTCTAGTGTCTGAATTCACACCCTTTACCTACAGATGGTTCATTTCTTTGTGCCTATTTTCTCAAACCCATCACATCTTGGACAGTTCTGTCAGTGTATGACTGAGTGTGCTTGGAAGAAGTGGACGCTGTTTAATTCTGGTTTCTTATTGTAATTATACTTTAGCTGTTAACTGTTTTTGCCACATGTTTAAAGAATAAGTCTTTATATAATAAAGGAATTATTTTTCAGTTGTTCAAAATCATTTGGTTGATCGCTCTTTTCCAAAGAGACTATCTATTGTAGGGATTATACTGACATTTTACACTTGTAGTACGGCTCATGGGATGGTCTGCCTTGCTTATCAGGTCGCAGAGGTTAGTGATTAACGCAGTGGCATTGACTGAGAGCTGTGTAAAGACTGCAAAGATCAGAATCCCAGCTGCAGCTTCTCACAATCTCAATATCTGGGATGTAGGACTGGGTCTAATACTTACAAATTTGCAGATGACTAATTAGATGTGAACATTATTCTGTACTGGGCAGTTACTAGGCTCCAGTCAGAACTGAAGAACATACAAACTCATTGCATGCTGTAATCCAACAGGGAGGCTTTATTCCGAAGCTCTGTACTCTGTAAGGACTCGAAACAAGTCTGAACAAGCCTGACTGCTGATTCAGAGGACTCACCTCTTAAAGCGACACTGTTCCTAACATAACATCCCACAACTACAACATCGAACCAATGTGAGCTACCAGGTGGATAGAAAGAGGCTTCAAGGGGATTTGGACAAATCGAGGGAATGGGCAAGAGTGTCGGAGATGGAATGGAATGCGGATCAGTATGAAGTCATTCACTGTGGTCACAGGAACAAAGGTGATCTTTGAAATAGTTATTACTGACGTCAGACTGGACCCGAATACCCTTGTTTACAACTTACTAAAATCTCACATGCCAGTACAACAGGTACGGGGAAGATAAATGCTATGCTTGCCACCACTGCAAGGGGATCCAAGTCCCGGAGTAAGTAAGTCTTGGTGCAGTTGTAAAGCGCCTGGTGAGACCCTACCTGGAGTATTATATGCAGCTTTGATCTTATCTAAGGAAGAATATACTTGTCAGAGACAGAGTGCAACTGAGGTTCTCCAGAATGACCCTTTGGTTGGCAGGATTGCCTGATGGAGTCATATAGCACAGAAACAAACCCTTCGGTGCAATCAGTCCATGCTGACCATAACCCCAACTAAATAATGAGTTAACTACCAAGGAGTCCCACCTCTCTACTCCTGGCCCATATCCCTCCAAACTTTTCTATTCATGTACTTAACTAAATGTCTTTTAAACATTGTAACTGTCCCCACATGCACCATTTCCTCAGGGTAAAGCGAAATTAAAGATCAATAGTTCCCTCATGGTTTGAAAAAAATGAGTGACTTCATTGAAATTTGCAAAATTCTTACTGAGAGTGACGAGGGATATGGAGAGGTTGTTTTCCCTGGCTGACGTTCCAGAACCAGGGAATTCACCTGATAAAGGGCAGACCATGTATGACCGAGATGAGGAGCAATTCCTTGCTCAGAATACAGTGAGTCTTTGGAATTCGTCACTCCAGAGGGCTGTAATCATTGAGAAGAAATCGGTACATGTCTGGACACGAATAACATCAAATGAGATAGTCCAGGAAATTAGCAGTGAGAGGGCAAGTGGGAGGGAGAGGGAAGAGAACGTGCAGGATGATGCGCTGTCTAGTCCCGATGGGGGTCATTTATTAAAGCTGTCAGGCCACAGAGAAAATGTTTCTCCAGAGACAGGTCTCCACTGTGAAAGCTGCCCTCAATCTGATCCCTCCACACTAACTCAGGGAAAGGCAGCAGTTTATCAGCATCCACCAGCAATGATAAAGAAACACCAACCCACTCACTTTAAAGCTATGGATGAGATCTTTCTCAGCAAATCATAAGCTTTAGTTACAAAATACGAATTAACTACCAAGGAATGTACTGCAGGCTGTTGGCAGGTTTAACAGGGTGACTGCTAACATATTCAGAGGAACCTCGATTATCCGAAAAACATTGGTGGGGACTATTTTGTCAGATATTTGAAAGTTTGGCTAACCAAATGCCAGATAACACAGTTTAGCCAAGCATCAGGACCTTGTGATCTTGCTGAATAATCCGAAATTCAGATAATCGAATGCCGGATAATCAAGGCTCCTCTGTAGACAGAATGAGCCTTCCTACCTTTGGTCACGGGGAACCATAATTATAACCAATCCCAGCACAAACATCCTCCCCACAATGGTCATGTCCAAACAAACCAGCACCAGGGACAATCACTACATACCTTTCGGTACATCTTCCCCTTTATCGGCTTTCCCTTTTTCCAGCTCGTCTTCATTATTGTCACTGAAAATCAAACACAACACTTTCGGTAAAATACTTGACAGGTTTACCACCCCCACTCCCCCCGCCTGACCCCCAACCCCAGCAAACAGCCAGATCCCTCTCCCCATGAGACACTGCAATGGGCAGCCAAGAATCCCCCCCACCCAGTGCATTGTCCCCCACTCTCTCCCCCCCCACCCCGCTGCAGTGTCCCCCGCTCTCTCCCCCCCAACCCCGCTGCAGTGTCCCCTCGCTCTCTCCCCCCCTCGTGCAGTGTCCCCGCGCTCTCTCCCCCCCTCGTGCAGTGTCCCCCGCTCTCTCCCCCCCTCGTGCAGTGTCCCCGCGCTCTCTCCCCCCCTCGTGCAGTGTCCCCGCGCTCTCTCCCCCCCTCGTGCAGTGTCCCCGCGCTCTCTCCCCCCCTCATGCAGTGTCCCCCGCTCTCTCCCCCCCTCATGCAGTGTCCCCCGCTCTCTCCCCCCCTCATGCAGTGTCCCCTCACTCTCTCCCCCCCTCGTGCAGTGTCCCCCGCTCTCTCCCCCCCTCGTGCAGTGTCCCCGCGCTCTCTCCCCCCCTCGTGCAGTGTCCCCGCGCTCTCTCCCCCCCTCGTGCAGTGTCCCCGCGCTCTCTCCCCCCCTCGTGCAGTGTCCCCCGCTCTCCCCCCCTCGTGCAGTGTCCCCCGCTCTCTCCCCCCCTCGTGCAGTGTCCCCCGCTCTCTCCCCCCCTCGTGCAGTGTCCCCCGCGCTCTCTACCCCCCCCACCCCGGTGCAGTGTCCCCTCGCTCTCTCCCCACCCCACCCCGGTGCGGTGTCCCCTCGCTCTCTCCCCACCCCACCCCCACCCCGGTGCAGTGTCCCCGGCTCTTTCTCCCCCACCCTGGTGGTGTAGTTTGCTCTGGCACTGTGCCCCAGTGCAATCTGCAGGCTCAATGGAAAAACTGTAAAACCCAGGATGAAATCCTAACACCGATGATAGCAAGTAAAAAAGATTAAATACCTCGATTCATCATCAGAGATATAATCCACTTCCTGCCCTTCGAAATCTCCATCATCACTATCCTCGACAGCCTCATCGTCAGAACCCTTTCTCTTCTTCCTCTTGGCTCCAGCTTGCCCTTTCTTTGTGGCTTTTGGGAATTTTTTGGTGTCTCCTGGAGAAGGCAACAGAAGAGCCATGTCAAGTCGGTGAGTCAGAAACACGGAATCCAGGACATGGCAACAGAAATTGGCCATTTACTCATCAACTCCCTGGGCCTAGCAAACCTTTACTGGCCTGAGCCTTCAATAAATTCCTCTGCTGTTCCCTGGGGAAGGGAATTCCACAGGTTAACAACCTGGAGACAGAGAAACAAAATGCTTTCATCTCCATTTTAAAGGGAGGCCTCTTCCACTTTGCCCCAAATTTTAGTCTACCCTACAACAGGGAGCACCCTCCGGGTATCCACCCTATGCAATGACACCCTCTGACGGAGCCAGTGATCCACAGCCCACACTGTCAGACTCTCTCTGAGGGAGCCAGTGGCCCAGGGCCCACACTGTCAGATTCTCTCTGACGGAGCCAGTGGCACAGAGCCCACACTGTCAGACTCTCTCTGACGGAGCCAGTGGTCCAGGGCCCACACTGTCAGACTCTCTCTGAGGGAGCCAGTGGCCCAGGGCCCACATTGTCAGACTCTCTCTGAGGGAGCCAGTGGTCCAGAATCTCTGCCTCAGAGTAAGAGGGGTTCTGGGGAGACAGGGAATGTAGTTAATGTGATTCATTCTGAGAATGATGACATTATCTACATCAACACAGACTGGGCAGTGGAAGGGAGGAGGAAATATGGGAAAGTGTTTTTAAACCAGACCATTAGGGTTAATTGTTAAAGTTAATTGGAAATGACAATGAGCAATTGAAGTAAAGTGGAAACGTATGTGAAAAACTGGCTAAATGTAAGAACAGTGTGATTTGGTGGAGGGCGGGAGGAGGAGCAACCTGACCTAGGGTATGGGTGGGAACTGTCCCCTTGTGCAGTTTATGTTGGGTCACTTGATATTGCTTGCCATCTAGTTGCAAGAGCTGGAAAAGTGCTGCAGTTAGAATGAAATGTGGATTCAGCCTGTAACTTTACATTCAGAATAGTATTAACAGCAGGGACCATGCTCCACTCATCGGAATTTATCCCAGCAGGCTGGGGTTCACGAGAGCGGTGCTGTGCAATCGAGACCGTCTCAAGTGCCTCTGTCACTAAAGTCCCCGATGGATCGGAGGCAGTGAGAGATTCACTGGTTTTAGCTCAGTTGATTAACCTAATTATATTACATTATAAAGTAACTGTGGTATTAGCTAACAATTATTAATTCATGTATGTATAAATATTTTAACTCAATAAATGAGCTACATATTGAAGTGCATGTATCAGACCATAAACAGGCAACAGGGAGGTACTTTCAGCTGAACAACACACAGGACAAGGTGAATCGTGCTGCTCCCTGTCACTTACTGTCCTCATCACTGTCCTCATCATTCTCATCAGAGCTCATTTCCAGGTCATCTTCCAGGTCGTGGATGCGGAGGTCATTGCCTTTTCGCTTCCTTTCTTTCCCTTTCTTTCCTTTTTCTTCCTCCTCCTCTCCATCATCCCGGTCCTGATCCTTTAACCTTTTTTGCAGCATGATACTGAAATGGTTCACCACTTTGTTGCGCCTGGCCAATAGCCATCGTTCCAAGGTGATCGGACGGTATGGGACAAAAACAGAAATAACCCCAAAAAAATGTTAAACTCAGCATAATAAAACGGCAATAATCGAGCGCCCTTTCCAATCTCTCACATCAGCAGGAAGATGGTGCAGTGACTCTGAGGAACAGACAGATACTGCCCTCTATAATTAAAGACAGACCAATAATGACCAACTGAGATGCCTTCTCTGTGAGAGAGGGGCCCAGTACTGTTCAGAGTCCACTCGCAGCAAACCCAGTGTTTGAACATAGTGCCCTGGCAGCGTGAGGATAACCAGCAGCAGCATCTCCAAGTACCCCAGCCCCTCCAGACGACAGAGGGTGAGGGAAGCTCAATCACAATTCCCTTAAAGAGCCCAAAACCCTGATGTATAGATAGAAAAAGATTTGATTTGGACTTCCAAGATCAACAAAGTCTGACTGCGAGAAATCAATATTAACTTTAGCCCTACACCAACCATATGGATACTGTTGGGGGGGGGACGGCCTAGCAGGGGTAAGCTGCAGTGACCGGGTCTCTGGCACGAGGTCTGGCTCTGAGGCCCAGAAGGGAAAGGGGGAGAGGAGGAGAGCGCTAGTTATAGGAGACTCTATAGTTAGAGGGACAGACAGGCGGTTCTGTGGACATGGGCGAGACTCTCGGATGGTTTGTTGACTCCCGGGTGCTAGGGTCCGAGACGTCTCAGACCTTGTCTTCAGAATCCTTAAGGGGGAGGGTGTGCAGCCAGAAGTCGTGGTGCACGTTGGCACCAACGACATAGGTAGGGAGAGGGGTGGGGAGGTCATTCAGGAGCTCAGGGAGTTAGGCTGGAAACTAAAAGCTAGGACGGACAGAGTCGTCATCTCTGGGTTGTTGCCGGTGCCACGTGACAGTGAGGCAAGGAATAGGGAGAGAGAGCAGTTGAACACGTGGCTGCAAGGATGGTGTAGGAGGGAGGGCTTCAGATATTTGGACAATTGGACTGCATTCTGGGGAAGGTGGGACCTGTACAAGCAGGACGGGTTGCACCTGAACCAGAAGGACACCAATATCCTGGGAGGTAGGTTTGCTAGCACTCTTCGGGGGGGTTTAAACTAATTTGGCAGGGGGATGGGATCCGGACTTGTAGTCCAGCAAGTAGGTTAGCTGTTTTTCAGGATGTCCAAGAATGTAGGGAGGCTGTGGAGAAGGTAGCACTGACAGGGAATACTTGCGGACACAGAGATGGGTTCAAGTGCGTATACTTCAACGCAAGGAGTATCAGAAATAAGATGAGTGAACTTAAGGCGTGGATCGGTACTTGGGACTACGATGTTGTGGCCATCATGGAAATAGGGATAGAAGAGGGACAGGAATGGTTGTTGGAGGTTCCTGGTTACAGATGTTTCAGTAAGATTAGGGAGGGTGGTAAAAAAGGAGGGGGTGTGGTGTTGCTAATTAGAAATGGTATAACGGCTGCAGAAAGGCAGTTCGAGGGGGATCAGCCTTTGGAGGTAGTATGGGCTGAAGTCAGAAATAGGAAAGGTGCAATCACCTTGTTAGGTGTTTACTATAGGCCCCCCAATAGCAGCAGAGATGTGGAGAAACAGATTGGGAAACAGATTTTGGAAAGGTGCAGAAGCCACAGGGTGCAGAAGTCATAGGTGATTTCAACTTCCCAAATATTGATTGGAAGCTCTTTAGATCAAGTAGATTGGATGGGGTGGTGTTTGTGCAGTGTGTCCAGGAAGCTTTTCTAACTCAGTATGTAGATTGTCTGACCAGAGGGGAGGCCATTTTGGATTTGGTACTTGGTAACGAACCGGGACAAGTGATGGGCTTGTTAGTGGGTGAGCATTTTGGTGATGGTGACCACAATTCTGTGACTTTCACCTTGGTTATGGAGAGAAATAGGTGCATGCAACAGGACAGGTTTTAAAATTGGGGGAAGGGTAAATACGATGCTGTAAGACAGGATCTGAGGAGCATAAATTGGGAGCATAGGCTGTCAGGGAAGGATGTTGTTGAAATGTGGAACTTTTTCAAGGAACAGATACGACGTGTCCTTGATATATATGTACCTGTCAGGCAGGAAAGAGACGGTCGTGTGAGGGAACCTTGGTTGACGAGGGAGGTTGAATGTCTTGTAAAGAGGAAGAAGGAGGCTTACATAAGGTTGAGGAAACAAGGTTCAGACAGAGCAGTGGAGGGATACAGGATAGCCAGAAGGGATCTGAAGGAAGGGATTAGGAGAGCTAAGAGAGGGCATGAAAAATCTTTGGCGGGTAGGATCAAGGATAACCCCAAGGCCTTTTATGCGTATGTGAGAAACATGAGAATGACGATAGGTCTGATCAAGGACAGTAGTGGGAGACTGTGTATTGAGTCGGAAGAGATAGGAGATGTCTTGAATGAGTACTTTTCTTCAGTATTTACAAACGAGAGAGACCGTATTGTTGAAGAGGAGAGTATGAAACGGACTGGTAAGCTAGAGGAGATACTTGTTAGGAAGGAAGATGTGTTGGGCATTTTGAAAAACTTGAGGATAGACAAGTCCCCCGGGCCTGATGGGATATATCCTAGGATTATGTGGGAAGCAAGAGAGAAAATTGCAGAACCGTTGGCAATGATCTTTTCATCTTCACTGTCAATGGGGGTGGTACCAGGGGACTGGAGAGTGGCGAATGTTGTGCCCCTGTTCAAAAAAGGGAATAGGGATAACCCCGGGAATTACAGGCCAGTTAGTCTTACTTTGGTGGTAGGCAAAGTAATGGAAAGGGTACTGAGGGATAGGATTTATGAGTATCTGGAAAGACACTGCTTGATTAGGGACAGCCAGCACAGATTTGTGAAGGGTAGGTCTTGCCTTACAAGTCTTACTGAATTCTTTGAGGAGGTGACCAAGCATGTGGATGAGGGTAGAGCAGTGGATGTAGTTTACATGGATTTTAGTAAGGCATTTGATAAGGTTTCCCATGGTAGGCTTATGCGGAAAGTCAGGAGGCATGGGATAGTGGGAAGTTTGGCCAGTTGGATGGAGAACTGGCTAACTGGTCGAAGTCAGAGAGTGATGGTAGATGGTAAATATTCAGCCTGGAGCCCAGTTACAAGTGGAGTTCCGCAGGGATCAGTTATGGGTCCTCTGCTGTTTGTAATTTTTATTAATGACTTGGAAGAGGGAGTCGAAGGGTGGGTCAGTAAATTTGCAGACGATACGAAGATTGGTGGAGTTGTGGATAATGAGGAGGGCTGTTGTCGGCTGCAAAGGGACTTAGATATGATGCAGAACTGGGCTGAGGAGTGGCAGATGGAGTTCAACCCTGCCAAGTGTGAGGTTGTCCATTTTGGAAGGACAAATAAGAATGCGGAATACAGGGTTAACGGTAGGGTTCTTAGTAAGGTGGAGGAGCAGAGGGAACTTGGGGTCTATGTTCATAGATCTTTGAAAGTTGCCACTCGAGTGGATAGAGCTTGTAAGAAGGCCTATGGTGTATTAGCGTTCATTAGCAGAGGGATTGAATTCAAGTGTCGTGAGGTGATGTTACAGCTGTATAGGACCTTGGTAAGGCCACATTTGGAGTACTGTGTGCAGTTCTGGTCGCCTCATTTTAGGAAAGATGTGGAAGCTTTGGAGAGGGTGCAGAGAAGATTTACCAGGATGTTGCCTGGAATGGAGAATAGGTCGTACGAGGATAGGTTGAGAGTGCTAGGCCTTTTCTCATTGGAACGGAGAAGGATGAGGGGTGACTTGATAGAGGTTTATAAGATGATCAGGGGAATAGATAGAGTAGACAGTCAGAGACTTTTTCCCTGGGTACAACAGAGTGTTACAAGGGGACATAAATTTAAGATGAAGAGTGGAAGGTATAGGGGAGATGTCAGGGGTAGGTTCTTTACCCGGAGAGTGGTGGGGGCATGGAATGCGCTGCCTGTGGGAGTGGCAGAGTCAGAATCTTTGGTGACCTTTAAGCGGCAATTGGATAGGTACATGGATGGGTGCTTAAGCTAGGACAAATGTTCGGCACAACATCGTGGGCCGAAGGGCCTGTTCTGTGCTGTATTTTCTATGTTCTATGAATGTCTTGTGGTGAGACTGAGAGATAACTGAATAAAATTACAAACATAATTCACATCTTATTTTTATTCCTCTGATAACACTTGCAACACTAAAACTCATACAGCAGTGGGGAAACTAACAGGAGTTACAGTCAATACGATGGGAATATAATAAGGATGATGTGGAAAAATGGAAGACATGGAATAGTTTGGACATTTTCTGGACTGAAACGTTACCATGCTGCTCCCCACCCCCAACCAAAGAATAAGGTTAATTTTGTGTTCTGATCAACCGGTGCTGTGATGTTATTACACACCTCTGGAGCAGTTGGGACTGGGACCCAGGCTTCCCAGTCCAGGGACATGGACAGTACCTCAGCAACGCCCACCTCCATGATGACAATTTAAAGTGCACTGTGAGCCACCTGCTGTTTATGAAATCCAGGTGACTTCAGGGAAAAGGCAAACAAAGCTTTCAAAGTGATAAAGGTTCATGGCCCTTCATTATTACTGACAGGTTAATGGGGCCTACATGTTCATGGCTGCCTGGCAACCCTTTTGGACATAACTTTCTGTTTTACAGACCTAAATAATTAGTAAGGAAGACACCCCAGAAGTTGCAAGTGTTTCTCCCAAAATTCTTTTCTTAATAGAAGTTCCCAGATACCCAATAATAAGTTTCCAGAAAGCAGTATTCCTGGCTAGCCTTTTAAAATCTGAAAGCTGAAATGTGATCATTTCCCAAAGCCTCAGATTCACGTCAACTGTAATCAGGATGAGGTTCTTCCATCGGTGTCCAGCTATCAGTAATTTGATGCTATTGATAGGGAAGCCAGTGTTTCTGCTTAGGCCCCTGGCCCAGGAACGAGCTGTTCCTCTTTCCTTTAAACCAGCCTGGCTGTAGGGACTGCTCTCTTCTCATGCTCTGTCAATGGGTCTACATTTGGGATTAAGGTGATGTACTTCTATTTTGGGATTATATCTTAGATTTGACAGTGTTTGTACCCGTTTTATGAATATGTTTTGCTCACTGTAAACTGATTTTTTGAATTAATTAAAAAAACCTCTGGTGAAAGTCTCTTATGTTCTCAATTTTAAACGTAAAGGTAAAGTCAGGATAGTCCCAGAGGATCACACGGGCTGTTCTCTCATTACAGAGATAGAGAGACAACTGGTGGTGGTTTAACCTGAGACACAGGCGAGGGGAGAGATCTTCATGGTAATGTGACCAGTGGTGTGCCACAAGGATCGGTGCTGGGCCCTCTATTTTTTGTCATTTACATAAATGATTTGGATGCGACCATAAGAGGTACAGTTAGTAAGTTTGCAGATGACACCAAAATTGGAGATGTAGTGGACAGCGAAGAGGGTTACCTCAGGTTACAACAGGATCTGGACCAGATGGGCCAATGGGCTGAGAAGTGGCAGATGGAGTTCAATTCAGATAAATGTGAGGTGCTGCATTTTGGGAAAGCAAATCTTAGCAGGATTTATACACTTAATGGTAAGGTCTGAGGGAGTGTTGCTGAACAAAGAGACCTTGGAGTGCAGGTTCATAGCTCCTTGAAAGTGGAGTCTCAGGTAGATAGGATAGTGAAGGCGGCTTTTGGTATGCTTTCTTATATTGGTCAGAGTATTGAGTACAGGAGTTGGGAGGTCGTGTTGCGGCTGTACAGGACATTGGTTAGGCCACTGTTGGAATATTGCGTGCAATTCTGGTCTCCTTCCTATCGGAAAGATGTTGTGAAACTTGAAAGGGTTCAGAAAAGATTTACAAGGATGTTGCCAGGGTTGGAGGATTTGAGCTATAGTGAGAGGCTGAACAGGCTGGGGCTGTTTTCCCTGGAGCGTCGGAGACTGAGGGGTGACCTTATAGAGGTTTACAAAATTATGAGGGGCATGGATAGGATAAATAGACAAAGTCTTTTCCCTGGGGTCGGGGAGTCCAGAACTAGAGGGCATAGGTTTAGGGTGAGAGGGGAAAGATATAAAAGAGACTAAGGGGCAACTTTTTCACACAGAGGGTGGTACGTGTATGGAATGAGCTGCCAGAGGATGTGGTGGAGGCTGGTACAATTGCAACATTTAAGAGGCATTTGGATGGGTATATGAATAGGAAGGGTTTGGAGGGATATAGGCGGGTGCTGGCAGGTGGGACTAGATTGGGTTGGGATATCTGGTCGGCATGGATGGGTTGGACCGAAGGGTCTGTTTCCGTGCTGTACATCTCTATGACTGTATGACTCTATGACCTCAGCAAAGCAATTGGCTACTTTGGTGATTAGAACATAGAACATTACAGCGCAGTACAGGCCACTCAGCCCTCGATGTTGTGCTGACCTGTGGAACCAATCTGAAACCCATCTATCTTACACTATTCCATTATCATCCATATGTTTTTCCACTGACCATTTAAATGCCTTTAAAGTTGGCGAGTCTACTACTGTTGCAGGCAGTGCATTCTACACCCCTACTACTCTCTGAGTAAAGAACCTACCTCTGATATCTGTACTATATCTATCACCCCTCAATGTGAAGCTATGTCCCCTTGTGCTGACCATCACCATCCAAGGAAAAAGACTCTCCCTGTCCATCCTACCTAATTCTCTGATCATCTTCTACGTCTCAATTAAGTCACCTCTTAACCTTCTTCTAACGAAAACAGCCTCAAATCCCTCAGCCTTTCCTCAATAGACCTTCCCTCCATACCAGGCAACATCCCAGTAAATCTCCTCTGCACCCTTTCTAATGCTTCCACATCTACAATTCTATAATGTGGTGACCAGAACTGTACACAATACTCCAAGTGCGACTACACCAGAGTTTTGTAGAGCTGCAAGATGACCTCATGGCTCTGAAAATCAATCCCTCTACCAATAAAAGCTACCACAGTACGCCTTCTTAATAACCCTATCAACCTCAGGGATCTATGTACATGGACACCGAGATGTCTCTGCTCATCTACACTACCAAGAGTCTTACAATTAGCCCAGTACTCTGCATTCTTGTTACTCCTTCCAAAGTGACTTACTTCACACTTTTCCACATTAAACTCCATTTGGCACTCAGCCCAGCTCTGCAGCTTATGTCCCTCTGTAACCTGCAACATCCTTCTGCACTGTCCACCATTCCACCGACTTTAGTGTCATGCGCAAATTTACTAACCCATCCTTCTATGCCCTCATCCAGATCATTTATAAAAATGACAAGTGGCCCCAAAACAGATCCTTGCGGATACACCACTAGTAACTGAACACCAGGATGAACATTTTCCATCAAAAACCACCCTCTGTCTTCTTTCAGCTGGCCAATTTCTGATCCAAACCACTAAATCACTCTCAATCCCATGCCTATGTATTGTCTGCAATAGCCTACTGTGGGGAACCTGATCAAACACTTTACTGAAATCCATATACACAACATCAACTGCTTTACCGTCATCCACCTGTTTGGTCACCATCTCAAAGAACTCAATAAGGTTTGTGAGGCATGGCCTACCCTTCACAAAACTGTGTTGACTATCCTAATCAACTTATTCCTTTCTGGATGATTATATATCCTCTCTCTTTTAATCCTTTCCAAGACTTTACCCACAACCAAAGTAAGGCTCTCTGATCTACAATTACCAGGGTTGTCTCTACTCCCCTTCTTGAACAAGGGGACAACATTTGCTATCCTCCAGTCTTCTGGCACTGTTCCTGTAGACAATTATGACATAAAGATCAAAGCCAAAGGCTCTGCAATCTCTTCCCTGACTTCCCAGAGAATCCTATGTCACAAAGCTAGTCCCTTTTTTTCTGAAAGCTGTTCCTTGGCTCAAGGAGGCTCTGTCCTTGATTTTATTTCAGAGGGGTAATAAACCAGGCCGGGCTCCAATCAGTCTGGTTTGGTACAGAGATGAAAAGGGTTTTGAGAGGCCTTTTGTTTATATGTAAACAAATGAGACTTCAGGCCAAAGTGGTCATGTTTTAGCAGTGACCGGTATAATGAAAGGGGAGTGGTCAGCTCTCTAGCTGAGCAGTTTAGTTCAGTCTTGAACTGGTGAGGCTTTCAACAGTGAACTGTGTGGAAACTTTCTCTCTCTTTCTGCCCTTCAACTTCAGCCTGTAAGCATATGTTCCATTTATACTGGCTTTTAAAGGGAGTTTGCTTAATGGGATTGTTGTGTATATTCGGAACCACATGCTTAAGTCTAGTTTGGATAGACTGAGTTCTGTTGGGGTTCTTTATTCTGTTTTTTGCATAACATTGTGTAATTTTGTGAATACATTTTTTTGTCTGTTTTAAAATCTAGTAGTCAACCTAGCTAACTTACTCCGGGTAATTTTCACCGTACACTTACTGAAACAAATTGCAAAGTTATGGTCTGAGCTGCCTGCTTAACAATGTTTTGAGTGGCCTGGCCTAGTCCATAACACCTAGGATAAATCCCTTCTGCCCAGGGGACTTATCTATTTTCACACTTGCCAGAATTGTTAACATCTCCTCCTTGTGAACCTCAATCCCATCTAGTCTAGTTGCCTGTATTCTCCTTGACAACAGTGTCTTGTTCCTTGTGAGTACTGATGAAAAATATTTATTTAGCACCTCTCATCTCTCCTCAGACTCCACGCACAACTTCCCACTACTGTCCTTGATTGGCCCTAACCTTACTCTAGTGATTCTTTTATTCCTGACATAGCAAGGGAAAGTTTTAGGGTCTTCCTTGATCCTATCTGCCAAAGACTTCTCATGTCCTCTCCTGGCTCTTCTTAGCTCTCTTTCGGTCCTTCCTGGCTAACTTGTAACTCTGAAGCGCCCTAACTGAGCCTTCACGGCTCATCCTAACATAAACCTCCTTCTTCCTCTTGACAAGAGATTCAACTTTAGTAAACCACAGCTCCCTCGCTCAACCACTTCCTCCCTGCCTGACAGGTACATACTCATCAAGGACACGCAGCAGCTGTTCCTTGAACAAGCTCCACATTTCAATTGTGCCCACCCCCTGCAGTTTCCTTCCCCACCTGTGCATCCTAAATCTTGCCTAATCACATCATAATTGCCTTTCCCCAGCTACAACTCTTGCCTGCAGTATATATCTATCCCTTTGCAGCTCTAAAGTAAACATAACCAAATTGTGGTCACTATCACCAAAGTGCTTATCTACCTCCAAATCTAACACTTGGCCCAGTTCATTACTGAGTACCAAATCCAATGTGGCCTCGTCCCTTGTTGGCCTGTCTACATAATGTATCAGAAAACCATCCAGCACACATAGGACAAAATCTGACCCATCTGAGGTCCTCAAACTATAGCGTTTCCAGTCAATACTTGGAAAGTTAAAGTCCCCTATAACAACTACCTTGTTGCTTTCACTCCAGTCCAGAATCATCTTTACAATGCTTTCCTCTCCATCTCTGGAACTTTTCAGAGGCCTGTAGAAAACTCCCAACAGGGTGACCTCTCCTTTCCTGTTTCTAACCTCAGCAGACAAGTCCTCAAACATCCTTTCAGCCACCGTAATACTGTCCTTGACCAACAATGCCACACCTCCCCCTCTTTAACCACCTTCCCTGTTCTTATTGAAACATCTAAACTCCAGAACCTGCAACAACCATTCCTGTTCCTGCTCTATGCATGTCTCCAAAATGGTCACAACATCGAAATCCCAGGTACCAACCCATGGTGCAAGTTCACCCAGCTCATTCCAGATGCTCCTGATGTTGAAGTAGACACACTTCAAACCACCTTCCTGCCTGCCGGTACACTCCTGCAACCTTGAAATCTAATTCATGACCTCACTACTCTCAACATCCTGTACATTGAAGCTACAATTCAGGTTCCCACCCCCCCTGGTGAACTAGTTTAAATCCTCCCAAAGAGCATTGCAAAGCTCCCCTCAGGACACTGGCACTCTCTGGTTCACGTATAGACCATCAGACTGAATCAATTCATTTATACAAACACAGCTCGCCTGGTGGCGAGGTGGGGCTCCATTATCAGCACATTCCTCCGTCTCCAGCTGTAACAACTACAAGGGTAAGTAGATGATGTGCATCAATATCTGATGTTCCTTATAGTACCAGGGGAAAGTGCTGGGAACAAACTGATCTGAGAGAGATAGCTCAGACACTATCAAGCTCGAAAGAGGCCAATGATGCAATCCAGGCCCAAAAGAACAAAGAACAAGAACATTACAGCACAGGAACAGGTCCTTCGGCCCTCCAAGCTGGCGCTGATCCATATCCTTTATCTAAACCTGTCGTCTATTTTCTAAGGATCTGAATCCCTTTGCTCCCTGCCCATTCATGATTAGATTCCCTACAGTGTGGAAACAGGCTCTTCGGCCCAACCAGTCCACACCAACCCTCTGAAGAGCAACCCACCCAGACCCATTTCCCTCTGACTAATGCACCTAACACTATGGGCAATTTAGCATGGCCAATTCACCTGACCTGCACATCTTTGGACTGTGGGAGGAAACCAGGGCACCCGGAGGAAACCCACGCAGACACGGGGAGAATGTGCAAACTCCACACAGACAGTCACCCGAGGCTGGAATCGAACCTGGGACCCTCATGCTGTGAGGCAGCAGTGCTAACCACTGAGTCACCGTGCCGCCCATGTATCTGTTTACATACATCTTAAAAGACGCTATCGTTCCTGCCTCTACCACCTCTGCTGGCAACGTGCTCCAGGCTCCCACCACTTTCTGAGTAAAGAACTTTCCACGCATATCTCCCTAAACGTTTCCCCTCTCGCTCTGAACTCCTGACCCCTAGTAATTGAGTTCCACACTCTGGGGAAAAAGCTTCTTGCTATCCACCCTGTCTATACCTGTCATAATTTTGTCTAACTCAAATCAGGTTCCACCCCCCCCCACCACCCCCAACCTCTGTCTTTCTAATGAAAATAATCCTAATCTACTCAACCTCTCTTCATAGCTAGTGCCCTCCATATCAGGCAACATCTTGGTGAACATCCTCAGCACCCTCTCCAAAGCATCCACATCCTTTTGGTAATGAACTGTATGCAATATTCCAAATGTGGCCAAATCAAAGTCCTGTACACTTGTAACATGACCTGCCAAAAAAAGCACAGATTTAAACTTCGAGGTAACCAATATTAGGAGTTTACCTTCCCCACTCCTCCTCGGCTTCCTCTGCTGTCAGAGTCTTGTGTTTCGCGACCGGGATAAAGTTGTACCAGGCATTAACAGGGAAGGCTTCAAACGCTCCATCAGGACACTGCGTGAAGATGTAGTAGGAAGCATTTTCAGTGACCCCACCTTTCCTCTGACCTTTGAACCTTAACAAAGGAAAAAGAGATGAGGAGTTCACACAGAGGGTTGTGCCCATTGCTGCCCAGTAATGATGCAATTCCCTTTCCTTACTTCCGACCCGCTTTCCCATTCACTCTCAGCAGCCAGGGCTGGTCCTCGGGTTTAAATTCGCGTGTAACAATCCCAAATTTCTTCTTTCTTGACTCCTCACGGAGCTTTTTGCCAAACTCACTGCCTGCACCAAACATCGGCTGTTCCTCCTCCTGGTAAATCTTCTTGTTACTCAGGTCACGCTCCATTTTAGCCTGAGAGGAAATGGAGAATCATGTAATGCTTGTGACGAACCCTGACAGTCATCAGTATCAATGTATCCTGTGCAGGACCCTCTCCCTGCATCTCTCACACAGCCTACTGGAGCCCTCTTGTATAAAGTTATATAATCCAGGAGACCCTATGCCCTGATAGCAAGCACTGATTCCCTCTCACCCACCATCATTTACTCAATGTGAATAACACAAAAGCTTTTAGACAAAGATACCCTGAAAAGGATGAAGTTGGACAGCGCAGTACCACAAAACCTTCTGGAATAGTGAACATTTCCGAGCATCCCTTGCCCTGTGGCATCCCGCACCCCTTCTGAGGCCTCTGCCGTCTGCAGAGTTATACCTGAGTCCATGTAGAGAAGTCAATCTTATCGGCAGCATTGAAGGCCATGATGTTGTGTTTCTTGGTGTTGTTCCTGGAAAGGGAATGGGTTCAATTCAATAAGAGATCAGGCCCAATGACCACCCCTGATGCTCACCCTCAAAAATCCCCTCAGCCCATAACCTCCCAGCCCTCACTTCATCACAGAAGTTCTGAGAAAGAGTCACTTTAGACAAAGTTATGGAGTGAAGTCAATGGTGGCCCTCGAAATGTTTACGCTTTCTCTCTCTCCACAGATGCTGCCAGACCTGCTGACTTTCTCCAACTTTTGATTATTATTGCAGATCTCAGCACCCAAGTGCTTAGCTTTTGTTTTCATCAGAAAATAACCCATCCTGATTTGGGAAGAGTTCATACATTTCCCTGTGAATGATTAACGTGTTGTTCCCGTGTCCTGGCCCAGCTGTTAGTTACTGCTAATTCAGACATGAATGATCAGAGAATCTCTTACTTGGGGACACGGACTGTGTATTCCGTCACTGCCTGGCTGCTCGAACCCTGTCAAAGAAAAACAACCATGTGATCATCAGTGACCTACGCCAAGCAGTAACTGTAATAATAACCCTCTACCTGCTACACCATAGTAACTGGCCTGTGCATTGTAACTCAGCACAAGAATGAGCCAGAGGTGAACCTTTCCGCCATCCTAATGTCAGAGTGAGGATGATTGCTAATGCACAATGCTCAGCACCATTTAGGAGCCCAGATACTGAAGCTGTCTGTGTTGCACAGATGGTGTCTAACTGCTTTTGGTAAGTAACAGGAAAACTAACTTTTGGATACCACTCTGCCGTAGAGAACAAGCTACTTTTCCAAGATCAAAGATCAAACCTTGAATTGTGTGGTAAATAGTCATTAGTTACACAAGGGCATGTAACCTTGAAGATATTTGATAACATTTGAGCTAAAGGGAAAGGCTGTTTCCCCTGGAGCTTCAGAGGCCAAGGGGTGACCTTATAGAGGTTTATAAAATCATGAGGGGCATGGATAAGGTAAATAGACAAGATCTTTTCCCTAGGGTGGGAGAGTCCAAAACCAGAGGGTATGGGTTTAAGGTGAGAGGAGAAAGATCTAAAAGGGACCAGAGGGGCAACTTTTTCATGTAGAGGGTGGCGCGTGTATGGAATAGGCTGCCAGAGGATGGTGGAGGCTGGTACAATTACAGCATTTAAAAGGCATC
The DNA here is from genome assembly GCF_037043375.1 of Chiloscyllium plagiosum. Lineage (NCBI taxonomy): Eukaryota > Metazoa > Chordata > Chondrichthyes > Orectolobiformes > Hemiscylliidae > Chiloscyllium > Chiloscyllium plagiosum. The sequence goes on from NW_028270183.1 coordinate 2,128,820, forward strand.
TGGATGGGTAAATGAATAAGAAGGGTTTAGAGGGATAGGGACCAAATGGTGGCAAATGGGACTAGATTAATCTAGTATATCGCAAGGTTGAGTTGGCCGATGGGTCTGTTTCTGTGCTGTACATCTCTGTGACTCTGTTAGTGATACATCTCTCTCTCCCTCTGTCTCACACACACATGCACAATCAGCAAACATCAAAACAACTCTGAGAAAGTCATCTCACACCTTTGAACTTTGGACTCCCGATTTACTAAACGTTACTTTTTGTTCATGTTTCCCACCCACAATATCTCTGCAGAGCGTTCTGTTTTACCTATCCTACTTGTGAATAAATACACGTACATGTTTGCACTTAAAAAGGGAATATAATTGGTCAAACCTATCAATGTGAGAGTTTATTTTATCTTACAGAATGGTCACAGTCAGACATTAATCATCGTTGAGAATCCATTGGTCACATTTCACACTTGTGACAATTTGTGGAGTATTGGGGCTTGATCCTAGGTGCACAGCTGTCACCAGGGTCATGAGACTGCCCACAAGCAGCAAGCCCTGGTCAACATCCAGGCTTGAGAAATGGCAGAAAGCATTTGTGCTACATAGACGCAGGCAATAGCCATCTCCAACAAGATTAAATCTAGCTATCTCCCATTGACATTCAATAGTGTTACCATCACGGAATCCATCACTGTCAACATGCTGGGGGTCACTATTAACAAGAAACTCAACATCAATGGACTTGCAACATCAATACCACAGCTTCAAGAGCAGGTCATAGGCTCGGATCATGTCATCCCTAAAGCCTGTCCATTGCCTACAGGGCACAAGTCAGGTGTGTGACAGTATATTCTCCACTTGACCAGATAAGCTCTAACAAACAGATCAAAACCATCCAAAACAAAGCAGCCCACTTAAACTGGCATTCACCCCGTCCACCACAGTAAGGCTATGGATGCAATTTACAAGATACACTGCAGTAAGACACCAATAACCTTCGGATAGCATCTTCCAAACTCACAATCACTATAACTTAGAAGGTCAAGGGCAGCAGGTAGATGGGAAAACCACTGCCTGCAAGTTCTGAACCATCTCACCTTGGGATAGTATCTCAGTTCCCTCACTGTTGCTGGGGAAGAATCCTGGAAAGCCCTCCCTAAAAGCACTGTGGGTATACCTACAGTCCATACATTATTGCCATTCTCTCAGCAGCTCACAACCACCTCTCCAGGGCAGGTCAGGGTGACAATAAACACTGGGCTTGTCAGCAATGCCCACATCCTACTAAAAAAAATTGTTACAAGGCTTGATCCAGTTGCCTTCCCTCTATCCCACACTCTCAATATTTATTATTTAGCAGCATACAGATGTACCGGTGCAGGGGACAGGCTGTACAGAAAACATATTGCTGTCAGGGCAAGAGAACCAACTGATTGGGTGTCCTGTTCTTACTCTCTTGCTAATCAAATAGGCTATATTTATCCCTTAGTAAGGGGGATCCTTGTTCCCTTTGTGAATGATAGAATGGCAAAGTGTTTACTTTATTCACAGCTCAAAAAAGGTGCACATGATTTTGATCTTAAAAACTTAAGTTTTGTAACTGCTGCAAAAACTAAACCCTGTGGTGAATGCAGCATCAGGGTTGAGACACGTTTAATTAGGTTAACATGATTCAGAAATACTAGCTACCTGATGAAGGAGTGGCGCTCCGAAAGCTTGTACTTCCAAATAAACCTGTTGGACTATAACCTGGTGTAATGTGATTTTTAACTTGGCCCACCCCAGTCCAACACTGGTATCTTCACATCAGAGAAACACTTGGATTAAGGGGCTCAGACAATCCAGTGTTATCCCAGTCAAAGGGAATTTCAATATACTTCTCACACTTGAATAATGGTAAGCCTGGATTTACACATTTTCTTCCTGTGCATCTGTCAATGCACATTTATCAAGATACCCTCTGTCTATACACGAGCTCAGGCTAGACTTATCAGAAATTAGAATAGTTGCAGAAAGTTCGAAAAATGAGGGAATTGAGTCAATGCAGAGACACTTTAGAAATTGGGATTAGCTTCCTTAAGGCAAGAGAAAATTGAGTAGAGAATGAATAGAAGAGTTCAAACTGCTGATAGTTTTGACAAGAAGCGAATAGCGGTTCTTCTTCTGACTGACAAAGCCACTACATGCAAAGTCTTTCCAGACTTCAATGGCAGCCAATTCCTTTCAAACTTTCTAAAGCCTCCCAGGCCAACCCATCTCCAGTAACAGTCCAACTTACCAAATTGGCCATAATTGCAATATGGTGAGAGTTTCAACTTCTGAATGGGCCTTGTTTAGAAGCTGTAATATGAGTAAATAAAGGTAAATTATCAATGTTGTGAAGGTGGAAGAAAAGGAGGAGGAGGATGTCAGACAGGGTATTGTGGATGACGGCTGAGGGGGGGATTGGTGAGGAACTGACTGAGGAGTGGATGGGGAGGGTATATGATTTGAGGGGGAATCGGGGTGGATTGGGGGAGGTGATTTGTGGATGGATGGGGGTGAAAGTGACGGGGTGAAGGTGATCGGGGGTAAATGGGGGGGGGGGGGGGGGGAAGGTGAGTGAGGGATGGATGGGGGAAGGTGATGGGGGTGGATGGGGGGGGAAGGTGATGGGGTGCATGGGGGGGGGAAGGTGATGGGGGTGGATGGGGGGGGAAGGTGATGGGTGGGAAGGTGATGGGGGTGGATGGGGGGGAAGGTGATGGGGGTGGATGGGGGGGAAGGTGATGGGGGTGGATGGGGGGGAAGGTGATATGGGGGGGGGGGAGGGTGATATGGGGGGGGGGAAGGTGATATGGGGGGGGAGGTGATATGGGGGGGGGGATATGGGGGGGAGGTGATTGGGGGGGGGAAGGTGATATGGGGGGGGGGAAGGTGATATGGGGGGGGGAGGGAAGGTGATATGGGGGGGGGGGAAGGTGATATGGGGGGGGGGAGGGGCGAAGGTGATATGGGGGGGGGGGCGAAGGTGATATGGGGGGTGATATGGGGGGGGGAAGGTGATATGGGGGTGGATGGGGGACAAAGGTGATTTGGGGGTTGATGGGGGACGAAGGTGATTTGGGGGTGGATGGGGGACGAAGGTGATTTGGGGGTGGATGGCAGTGATGATTGGGGGGCAATGAATGGAGGAGGATGGGGGATGGATGGGGGGAGGTGAGTGGGGGATGGATATGGGGGGAGGTGAGTGGGGGATGGATATGGGGGGAGGTGAGTGGGGGATGGATATGGGGGGAGGTGAGTGGGGGATGGATATGGGGGGAGGTGAGTGGGGGATAGATATGGGGGGAATGGGGGGAGGTGAGTGGGGGATGGATATGGGGGGGAATGGGGGGAGGTGAGTGGGGGATGGATATGGGGGGGATAGGGGAGGTGAGTGGGGGATGGATGGGGGGGGGAGGTGAGTGGGGGATGGATGGGGGGGGAGGTGAATGGGGGATGGATGGGGGGGAGGTGAGTGGGGGATGGATGGGGGGGGAGGTGAGTGGGGGATGGATGGGGGGAGGTGAGTGGGGGATGGATGGGGGGGAGGTGAGTGGGGGATGGATGGGGGGAGGTGAGTGGGGGGTGGATGGGGGGGAGGTGAGTGGGGGATGGATGGGGGGGGGAGGTGAGTGGGGGATGGATGGGGGGGAGGTGAGTGGGGGATGGATGGGGGGGAGGTGAGTGGGGGATGGATGGGGGGAGGTGAGTGGGGGATGGATGGGGGGGGAGGTGAGTGGGGGATGGATGGGGGGGGAGGTGAGTGGGGGATGGATGGGGGGGGAGGTGAGTGGGGGATGGATGGGGGGGGAGGTGAGTGGGGGATGGATGGGGGGGGAGGTGAGTGGGGGATGGATGGGGGGGGAGGTGAGTGGGGGATGGATGGGAGGAGGTGAGTGGGAGATGGATGGGGGGAGGTGAGTGGGGGATGGATGGGGGGGAGGTGAGTGGGGGATGGATGGGGGGGGGGAGGTGAGTGGGGGATGGATGGGAGGGGGGGGGAGGTGAGTGGGGGATGGATGGGGGGAGGTGAGTGGGGGATGGATGGGGGGAGGTGAGTGGGGGATGGATGGGGGGGGGGAGGTGAGTGGGGGATGGATGGGGGGGGAGGTGAGTGGGGGATGGATGGGGGGGAGGTGAGTGGGGGATGGATGGGGGGGAGGTGAGTGGGGGATGGATGGGGGGGGAGGTGAGTGGGGGATGGATGGGGGGGGAGGTGAGTGGGGGATGGATGGGGGGGGAGGTGAGTGGGGGATGGATGGGGGGGGAGGTGAGTGGGGGATGGATGGGGGGGAGGTGAGTGGGGGGTGGATGGGGGGGGAGGTGAGTGGGGGATGGATGGGGGGGGAGGTGAGTGGGGGATGGATGGGGGGGAGGTGAGTGGGGGATGGATGGGGGGGAGGTGAGTGGGGGATGGATGGGGGGGGGAGGTGAGTGGGGGATGGATGGGGGGGGGAGGAGAGGGGGGGATGGATGGGGGGGGAGGTGAGTGGGGGATGGATGGGGGGGAGGTGAGTGGGGGATGGATGGGGGGGAGGTGAGTGGGGGATGGATGGGGGGAGGTGAGTGGGGATGGATGGGGGGGGAGGTGAGTGGGGGATGGATGGGGGGGGAGGTGAGTGGGGGATGGATGGGGGGGGAGGTGAGTGGAGGATGGATGGGGGGGAGGTGAGTGGGGGATGGATGGGGGGGAGGAGAGGGGGGGATGGATGGGGGGGGGAGGAGAGGGGGGGATGGATGGGGGGGAGGTGAGTGGGGGGGAGGTGAGTGGGGGGGAGGGGGGGGAGGTGAGTGGGGGGGAGGGGGGGGGAGGAGAGGGGGGGATGGATGGGGGGGAGGTGAGTGGGGGGGAGGTGAGTGGGGGGGAGGGGGGGAGGTGAGTGGGGGGGGAGGGGGGGGAGGTGAGTGGGGGATGGATGGAGGGGGGGGAGGTGAGTGGGGGATGGATGGGGGGGGAGGTGAGTGGGGGATGGATGGGGGGGAGGTGAGTGGGGGATGGATGGGGGGGGGAGGTGAGTGGGGGATGGATGGGGGGGGAGGAGAGGGGGGGATGGATGGGGGGGAGGAGAGGGGGGGGATGGATGGGGGGGAGGAGAGGGGGGGATGGATGGGGGGAGGTGAGTGGGGGGGAGGTGAGTGGGGGGGAGGGGGGGGAGGTGAGTGGGGGGGAGGGGGGGAGGTGAGTGGGGGGGAGGGGGGGAGGTGAGTGGGGGGGAGGGGGGGGAGGTGAGTGGGGGGGAGGGGGGGGAGGTGAGTGGGGGGGAGGGGGGGGAGGTGAGTGGGGGGGAGGTGAGTGGGGGGGAGGGGGGGAGGTGAGTGGGGGGGAGGGGGGGGAGGTGAGTGGGGGATGGATGGAGGGGGGGGAGGTGAGTGGGGGATGGATGGGGGGGGAGGTGAGTGGGGGATGGATGGGGGGGGGAGGAGAGGGGGGGATGGATGGGGGGGGGGAGGTGAGTGGGGGATGGATGGGGGGGGAGGAGAGGGGGGGATGGATGGGGGGGGGAGGTGAGTGGGGGATGGATGGGGGGGGAGGTGAGTGGGGGATGGATGGGGGGGGAGGTGAGTGGGGGATGGATGGGGGGGGAGGAGAGGGGGGGATGGATGGGGGGGGAGGTGAGTGGGGGATGGATGGGGGGAGGAGAGGGGGGGATGGATGGGGGGGGAGGTGAGTGGGGGATGGATGGGGGGGGAGGTGAGTGGGGGATGGATGGGGGGGGGAGGTGAGTGGGGGATGGATGGGGGGGAGGAGAGGGGGGAGGGATGGGGGGGAGGAGAGGGGGGGATGGATGGGGGGGAGGAGAGGGGGGGATGGATGGGGGGGAGGTGAGTGGGGGGGAGGTGAGTGGGGGGGAGGGGGGGGAGGTGAGTGGGGGGAGGGGGGGAGGTGAGTGGGGGGGAGGGGGGGGAGGTGAGTGGGGGGAGGGGGGGGAGGTGAGTGGGGGGGAGGGGGGGAGGTGAGTGGGGGGAGGTGAGTGGGGGGGAGGGGGGGAGGTGAGTGGGGGGAGGGGGGGGAGGTGAGTGGGGGGATGGATGGGAGGGGGGGGAGGTGAGTGGGGGATGGATGGGGGGGGAGGTGAGTGGGGGATGGATGGGGGGGGGAGGAGAGGGGGGATGGATGGGGGGGGGGAGGTGAGTGGGGGATGGATGGGGGGGAGGAGAGGGGGGGATGGATGGGGGGGGGAGGTGAGTGGGGGATGGATGGGGGGGGAGGTGAGTGGGGGATGGATGGGGGGGGAGGTGAGTGGGGGATGGATGGGGGGGGAGGAGAGGGGGGATGGATGGGGGGGGAGGTGAGTGGGGGATGGATGGGGGGAGGAGAGGGGGGGATGGATGGGGGGGGAGGAGAGGGGGGGATGGATGGGGGGGGAGGAGAGGGGGGGATGGATGGGGGGGGGAGGAGAGGGGGGGATGGATGGGGGGGGAGGAGAGGGGGGGATGGATGGATGGGGGGAGGTGAGTGGGGATGGATGGGGGGAGGTGAGTGGGGATGGATGGGGGGTGGGAGGTGAGTGGGGGATGGATGGGGGTGGGAGGTGAGTGGGGGATGGATGGGGGGGGAGGTGAGTGGGGGATGGATGGGGGGGGAGATGGATGGGGGGGGGAGGTGAGTGGGGGATGGATGGGGGGGGAGGAGAGGGGGGGGATGGAGAGGGGGGATGGATGGGGGGGGAGGTGAGTGGGGGATGGATAGATGGGGGGAGGTGAGTGGGGGATGGATGGGGGGGAGGTGAGTGGGGGATGGATGGGGGGGGAGGAGAGGGGGGGATGGATGGGGGGGAGGTGAGTGGGGGATGGATGGGGGGGGAGGTGAGTGGGGGATGGATGGGGGGGAGGAGAGGGGGGGATGGATGGGGGGAGGGTGAGTGGGGGATGGATGGGGGGGGGGGAGGTGAGTGGGGGATGGATGGGGGGGAGGAGAGGGGGGATGGATGGGGGGGAGGAGAGGGGGGATGGATGGGGGGGAGGTGAGTGGGGGATGGATGGGGGGGAGGAGAGTGGGGGATGGATGGGGGGTGGGAGGTGAGTGGGGGATGGATGGGGGGTGGGAGGTGAGTGGGGGATGGATGGGGGTGGGAGGTGAGTGGGGGATGGATGGGGGGGGAGGTGAGTGGGGGATGGATGGGGGGGGAGGTGAGTGGGGGATGGATGGGGGGGGAGATGGATGGGGGGGGGGAGGTGAGTGGGGGATGGATGGGGGGGGAGGAGAGGGGGGGGATGGATGGGGGGGGAGGTGAGTGGGGGATGGATAGATGGGGGGAGGTGAGTGGGGGATGGATGGGGGGGAGGTGAGTGGGGGATGGATGGGGGGGGAGGTGAGTGGGGGATGGATAGATGGGGGGAGGTGAGTGGGGGATGGATGGGGGGGAGGTGAGTGGGGGATGGATGGGGGGGGGAGGTGAGTGGGGGATGGATGGGGGGGGGGAGGTGAGTGGGGGATGGATGGGGGGGGGGGAGGTGAGTGGGGGATGGATGGGGGGGAGGAGAGGGGGGGATGGATGGGGGGAGGTGAGTGGGGGATGGATGGGGGGGGGAGGTGAGTGGGGGATGGATGGGGGGGAGGAGAGGGGGGGATGGATGGGGGGAGGTGAGTGGGGGATGGATGGGGGGGGGGGGAGGTGAGTGGGGGATGGATGGGGGGGAGGAGAGGGGGGGATGGATGGGGGGAGGTGAGTGGGGGATGGATGGGGGGGGGAGGTGAGTGGGGGATGGATGGGGGGGAGGAGAGGGGGGGATGGATGGGGGGGGGAGGAGAGGGGGATGGATGGGGGGGGAGGAGAGTGGGGGATGGATGGGGGGAGGTGAGTGGGGGATGGATGGGGGGGGGGGGAGGTGAGTGGGGGATGGATGGGGGGGAGGAGAGGGGGGGATGGATGGGGGGGGAGGAGAGTGGGGGATGGATGGGGGGGGAGGAGAGTGGGGGATGGATGGGGGGGGAGGTGAGTGGGGGGATGGGGGGAGGGATGGGGGTAGATTGCTCTAACTTATCACTGCGCACGCGCAGTCGGTAGGGTTGATTGCTGAATGTTATATCTTTCCCGGAAATCGCGACACGATGAAGCCGATATCAATAAGTTATTAGTTAACCTCCGAGAAACAGCGCTCCAATCCCCATATACAGAGAGAACCGAAAACAAACCACCTCCCGCACTAAACCGGACTCACCGGAAACCAGGCCCCCGCTTAATCCCCGCCCCCAGCCGGCTCGGTCCGGCACACAATCCCCGCCCTCCGGCATCCGGTCCGGCACACAATCCCCGCCCTCCGGCATCCGGTCCGGCACACAATCCCCGCCCTCCGGCATCCGGTCCGGCACACAATCCCCGCCCTCCGGCATCCGGTCCGGCACACAATCCCCGCCCTCCGGCATCCGGTCCGGCACACAATCCCCGCCCTCCGGCATCCGGTCCGGCACACAATCCCCGCCTTCCGGCATCCGGTCCGGCACACAATCCCTGCCTTCCGGCATCCGGTCCGGCTCTCTCAGTTCCTGTGTCGAACAGGCCCCCGAAAGAGCGGAGTTAATCCGAAACAGAGTGCGGGAGGAGCTGGGCAGCTCCGGGTGGGGGTCACTGTCAGGGGAACGTCACCCTCAGTGGGATCGGGGGGGGGGGGTGTCAAAGTTTGTGAGAAGATTTGTAGCTCGGGTGCTCGTTGTTGTGGTTCTGTTCGCCGAGCTGGGAATTTGTGTTGCAGATGTTTCGTCCCCTGTCTCGGTCACATCCTCAGTGTTTGGGAGCCTCCTGTGAAGCGCTTCTGTGATGTTTCCTCCGGTGTTTATAGTATCAGGGGGATTCACTCTCTGGGGAAATGGGGGGGGTCACCATCAGGGTGACTGTCAGGGAATGGGGTGGGCACCGGATATTGTTCTGAGCCCCTGACCATGGTGCAGACAACACTATCTTTTTTTGGTTTCAGTGTTTTATTATAGACAAATAAGTTTTAGAGAATGAATCCTAGGTTCTTTCCTCCCATACATTTTCTTTTGGCTTCTTCATGGTTCATGATCCAAGCTGAGATTGTTCTAACGAGGTTCCCAGCAGAGCATCCCTGCACCTTTAAAGCTCCTTGACTGGAACATCGAAACCTGGGTCTAATGACACCCCCTTTGTTTAGTCTGCCAGTGAGACTGACCACTATTTTCCCAACTCTTTGTCATTAATAGTCTCAAACTCTCCGATACAGCCACACTTCTTCATTATGGTCAGAAATTTCACAATCACTTTGGAACATGGTTGGATGAGAATGTGGCGTTTCTGTGCATTGTCGATGCTGGTAAGGGCATCAGGGAGAACATACATGCACACCACGATGCTGCTTCGTCAAAGAATTTTTAAATTTAGATCTGTATGTGATGATATTGCTGCAAGGAAAGTACCATACTCCATGAGTATGGGATGCAGACTCATGACATGGTCTTCAGGAAGATACAGAGCTCTTTCAGCATGTCTGGTGTCATGTTTAGGGAGTGTGGAATAAGTTAGAAAGCATTCAGCCCCATTCCTTCAATCTGGACTGATAGTTCAATTAAGAGAATGTGAGGACTGCAGATGCTGAAGAATCAGTCAAAAAGTGTACTGCTGGAAAATCACAGCAGGTCAGGCAGCATGTAAGGAGCAGAAGAGTCAATGTTTCAGACATAAGCTCTTCATCAGGAATGTGGAGAGAGAAGGGGCCTGAGAGATGGGGGGGGGGGGTAGATTAAGGATGAGGCTGGGGTGAAGGTAGCTGGGAAGGTGATAGGTAGATGCAGTCGGGAGATAATTGTGATAGGTCAGTGGGGAGGATGGAGTGGATAGGTGGGAAAAAATATGGACAGTTTGTCAGGTTGGATCTGAGATGACGTGAGGGGAGTCGAGGTGTGGAAACTGATGAAGTCGATGTTGATGCTATGTGGTTGTAGGGTCCTGAGGCAGAAGATGAGGCAATCTTCCTTCAGTTGGTGGATGGCTTTGATTTGGCAGTGGAGGAGTCTCTGCTCCACTCTCCCCACCACCCTATCACAATTACCTCCCACCTGTATTCACTTATTGCTTTCCCACCTACCTTCTCCCCCCCACCCCATGCCCCACAGTTCCACCCCACTCCCCTATTTATGTCTCAGCTCCCTCCCCCCGCCACATTCTTGATAAAAAGAGTTTCTGCCCAAAACGCCAGCTGTTCATCAATCCCGCACAGGATTGAACATAGATTTACACATTTTGTACAGCAGAACAGTTTCTCAGAGGCAGCTTCCGGCTGGGACTGTGACAATGGCACATCAGACCAAGGGCAACCTCTTGCAGTCTGTGACCAGATGAAGCCCACAGCAGAGACAGCTGCTCCTGAGCTTGCATGGAGAACAGAGCAGATCCCTTCAATAGAAGAGGAAAACATGGGAGCATCGAGGGACCATAACAATTGGGGGTTGGGGGGTTATGGGGGACAGACTTTGTCTATTTTCACATCTTGCCTTTATCTTGAAACTCACTTAACTGTACATTTAGTATTGTATTTTTTGTCCTATGGTTCATTTTCCTGAAGGCAGCATTTCTTAAAGCAAATAGAAGGTTTCAAAACAGTCCTGGTGTCACTTAAAAAAAAAAATTATCTGCTATTCCTGTCATAATTTTGCATTGCCACTTATAAATCATGACAGTTCAGACGTTAAGAATGCACTTTTGCCCTATTTTGTATAGTCAAAACAATGTTTTAATTTAATATCAACACTGTCAAAGAGAGTGACAAACAAACAGCTTTTCAGGAGGGAGATACAGTCATTCAGATTTAAGGAGCAAAAACTGTAGGAAGCAGACATTCTCACTGCTGTTGGTATACCAGGGCTGCTTCACCTTCTTTCACCTGCATCAGGATCCGTGGAACATTTATCCATCGAACCTGCTGCTCCACTCGTTTCTCTCCAGGGTCTAGGCTCAATCCTTATTCAACAGTAAAACTTTGCAGTGCACAACCTGCAGCCCCAATCTTGGACACTGTCTCATGCAAGTACAGTAAGGTACTGCCTTACCTGTCTAAGCAAAAGGAAGCATGTTCGGAGTACTCAAATGGTTTTCTCCTGTACTTGCTGTGTTGTGTCCAAGGTGTGTCCTTCCTGCCTCAGTGCTGTTCCTGTGAAATTCGGTCATCAAACCACGTTTTCAGAGGGTGCCCTTTGTCACCCAAAGACTATCGTCCGAATCTGAGTGTAGAAATCATGGCCTGTTGCAACTGAGTTCACCAGGACAAAATGAATCATGTGCACTTTGCTGGTTATCTGCATTCACATTTTAGAATCTTGGCAAATCTGTTAATTTTAAACCATAAGATTATCTCAATCATCTGATAAACAAAGGACCTTGTAATGAAATGTTACACATCACTAGTCCCACGACAAAATGAACCACAAGCAAGAAATGATAATCCTGCATCATATGATCAAATGAATCTGCATCATGTCAACCATTGAAGCATCAGTATTGTGGAAGATGACATCTCACACATGCAGGCATGTAAATAACGGTGTCTAAGCATATGAGGATTCTATAATGACCAGTTCAAAGTGAGATGTAATATTACATTCAATGTCCATCTCAGTAATTCAGCAACATTTTTACTACAAGCGTTAAAAGTTTTTCACTTCTGAAATTTTCATTTAAATCCTTTACCTACATATATTTAAAACAGATTGTTAAAAGAAATGCATTACAAATTCACATCGACACAGCATCTATAAGAGTTGAAGGCCTTTTAAGGTCAAAGATAAGATTATTTTCTAATTATGTTACAAAATGTCTGACATTTGACTCAGTGGTTAGCACAGAGACTGGGTTTGATTGCACCCTTTGGTGACTGTGTGGATTTTGCATGTTCTCCACACGTCTGTGTGGGTTTCCTCCAGGTACTCCAATTTCCTCCCACAGTCTAAAGATGTGTAGGTTAGATGGATTAGCCAGGGGAATGCAGGGTTGGGTGGAATGCACTTTGGAGAGTCGGCGTGTGCTGAATGTCCTACTTCACTATTAATCGGGATTCTATGATTTGCACTTTTCAAGTTCACTTCACACCATTAAATAACGTTTAACAATTTTTAATGAAAGCACAACCTCCAAAATCAAGCTTTGCAAATACTACTTTCCAAAATTTCTCTCTGACCACACTAAAATCTCAAACTCAAATCTTTTAGGAGTGGGGGTGGAATTGAGCTGAAGTTTATGATTTTGTTAATTTAACAGGCAACCCTTTGTCTGGATTGTGAATCCCCACCAGGGGCTTTAAATGAGCTTGTGCATGTACTTCCTCTAAAGTCCAAATCGGACATACTCGAATAACATAACACCAGCCAGAGTGGTGTTAACCTGTCTCTCCACAGGTGCTGCCAAACAAACTGAATTTTTCCAATATTTTCTATATTTCAAATCTCAAGTATGCACAGTCCTTTGCTTTTACTTATGGTGTTAACCAGTTAATGTGAGCTGAGGGCACTGCCTATTAAACCCAGAGATATGCTGAAACGAAAATGAAATATTCAGCAGGTCAGACAGCACTTGTGGAGAGAGAAAACATATGCATTTCCCGCAACTTTTTTCAGATTTTTATTATCGACAATATTTTGATTATGTTTCAACCTGGGATGGAATTGTAAAAGAATTAATAAATTCTACAATTACTGAGCTGCTGAGTTTACATTTTCTTCTGTCTCATTTATCGTCACTTTACTTTCCCTCCATTGTGACCCAGCAGAGGGGAGATTTGCCACCACTTACTAAAAACACTGAGCCTTCTTTTATCCCTCAGCACCTTTCACTCAGTGACAGTCAACCATCCTTCCTAACCTTTTAAAGGTTAAGTGTTTGATGGGAATGCTTACAGATATTTCCACTTGGGCACAAGGGGGAAGCAAAGTGACAAGCCCAGCAGATAATTATTTAATTCATATGGGTGGGTGATGGGGAGATGCCATGATATTTTCACTGACCCAGTAATCCAGAGCCCAGACTAATCATAGAAACAGACAGCACAAAAGAGGCCTTTTGGCCCAAGTCTGTACCGACAAAAACAATTCAAGTCTACACAAGTCCCACTCCAGCACTTGGCACATGGCCTTGAATATCATAATATTCCACAGAGTGCATCCAAGCACTTTTTAAAAGATAGTGAGATTTAAGCATCCAACTACCCTCCAGTGTATTCCAGATCCCCTCCAGCCTCAATAAATTGCCTCAAATCCCTCTAAACCTCTTGCCTTCACCTTAAAATTACGTCTCCTTATTACTAAATCCTCAACTGAGGGGAACAGCTGTTCCTATCCACCCTGTCCACGCCCCTCAAATCTCATATACATCAATCAGGTTCCCACCAACCTGCTCTGCTCCAAGCAGAACCACCAGAGCTTATCCAATTTCTCTTCATAACTGAACTGCTCCACCCCAAACAACATCCTTCCTGTAACTGCACACAGTACTCCAGCTGCGGCCTGACCAAAGTTCTGTACAACTCTAACATAAATTAGAAGAGCAGGGAGGTTAGGGTTTTAAAGGTAAGGGTCCTGAATGCCTCTTAATCGCCCTATTGACCTGTCCTACCAACTTCAGGGATTTGTGGACCAGAGGCTCTGGTCATTCATTGAGCACTCACTTACCTTATTCCTTCTTCCAATGTGTATCACCTCACTTACCAGTGTTAAATTCCATCTGCCACTGATTTGCTCATCTGACAAATCCATCTATATCCTCCAAGAACTCAAGACTTTCTTCCTCCCTGTTAACCGACTTACATCCAACTTGCCAAGTAACCCTGGATCCTTTGTGTTTTTTCCTTCTTTAATCAGGGTCCCATGTGGGAACTTGTCAAAGGTTTTCCTTAAATCCATTTAAACTACATCAACTGCACTCTCACACCTGGTCACATCCTCGAAACATTAAAAAAAAACTGGTTAGGCATCAGCTCCTGCTGACAAAGCTATGCAGACTACTCCAACAACCTTGCCTCCGACTGGAGATTAATTTCTTTTCTAATAACCTGAGGAAAATGGGATTGAATTCCTCCCTGGCAGCTGATTAAATTTAAATTCAATAAATTTGGAATTGAAAGCTAGCCTCCGTAATGAAGACTATAACTATTATCATTATTGTAACAATCCATCCAGTTCACTGTGTCTTTTGGAGAAGGAATTTGGTCGTTCTTACCTCGTGTGTGATGTATGTCATCATAGACTCATAGCAACCATCCTCTGCATTGGTCTAGTAAGCCTCTCAGTTCCAGGGCAACTAAAAATGGGCAATAAGTGCTGGCCTTGTGCACAAAAGAAGAATATAATTACTTATAAAGCATTCAGAAAAAACCGTTACCTGGAGACAGGTGATAAGATGGAACTAGGTACCACAAGGAGTGGCTGAGGAGAACGGTATTAGCTTTCAAGTGACAGATAGACACAAGATTCTGTTGATGGGGTGGACACAGGATTGTGTGCAACATTAACCACACCTGTTTCAGTGTTGAACATTTCATGTAATTATAGAAAGTGGTTTTCTCACATGGTTTTCCAAGCTGATTGGGGACAGACACCAAGTTTGGGATCAAGCCCAAGGTTGATCATGGAGCATGCTGCTCCTGAAGGTCAATGTCACAGGTTAACTTCAATAACTAGATTCCCTCAGAAACACAGGTTGATGTGAGTATTTATTGTACAGGAATTGTAAATCATGAACCTATTTGCATTTATTTACACACAGGCACAGCTCAGACAACATCGGTGTCTGAACTAGAGTCAGAATAGTCTGCAACAAGGGAGCTGGTATTGAGATCTCGATCCGAGTCTATCACCGCTTCAGTCTGTAGGGAAATGTCAGCTTCTTCCTTCAAGTCACTAACACAGTCTCCAGTTGTACTGTCTGGAACATGGTCCTTTTGATCTGTTCTATTTCTCATCTTCGATCCAGAATCCTTCTTTCTGCTGATCAAGAGCGACTGCTGTTTCTGGCTTTCTGATTTCCGTCGAATTATTCCAAGATTACTTGCAGCAAATCCATTTGGGCTGTTTGTGGATTTGGTTGTTAATATTTTATTCAGGCCAAGTTTTTTCAAGGTCTCACCAGCCTTCTCTCCCATGGCAACTTGTGATGATGCAAACCAGGACCTGGAGGTGATTTCCTTCCTTTTCAACCTTTGCTTGTCCTCGTAGGCTGTATAAGAAATAGTGGAACATCAGAATCACTGCAATTCCCGCAGATACAACAGAAACAAACAGGTCAGTCCGCCTGGCCTGGCGTTTTAGAGACACTCAAACTTCTTTCCATTTAATCTCAGCTTAACCCTCTTCAACATTCTCCCTCAAAATGTTAAATTTCTTATTCAGTCCCTCCCTGTGGTGTACATGTTTCTCCTGAATTTCCAACCGTATTTCTTGGTGACACATCAATGATCTTTAAGCTCTGCTCTTTAGTACAAGAGGAAATATTCTAACTTACCCAAAGGGTCATTTTACTCGAGAATGTTACTGCTGAGACACATGCATAATCCAGTTTGGAGTCATTAGATAATGAGTGGTTCAAACTGGGTCAGTCTTACTGAATCAGGTGATTATTCGTCATGTCCCAGTGATCTTCAGCTGAAACCAAATTCAGCACAGGTAGGGACTGCTACAGAGAGTCAGTGCCATCATCATGGATTCTCAGAGGTGAACGCTATTCTCTTTGTATTCAGTTTTGACCAAATGCATTTAACCCTGAGGTTCTTAGCCTAAAGGGTTTCTTTAGCTCCTCTGTCCCTAACACTGATACAGTGACCTTGAACCCCATGCGCCCCCATGGAAGTTTACAAAATCACAGTGGGTGGGGAGTTCTGGGACACCCCATTGCACAGACCCAGTGTGTGTGTCGTCACTCTCTGACTACACAGAGAATCTGGTTACATGGGCTTCAGAGAGCTTTGCCAGGTCTCCCTGACCATGTACTTTACCATCACTCACAATGATACCCTCCCCTGTTCCAGACTGGGTGCTGAGAAACCACAGACATTGCCTAGGACTTTCCCAGAACACCAGAGGATGAACCATATTGCTCCCAAGATATTAGTTGAGAATTTTCCTTCCTATAAACACAGCTGTAATGCAGCAGTGTTAATGCTGAAATCAGCTCCTACTCTGCACCCTTCTACGCATTAATATTGATCGTCACCCAACTTACAATCCATAGTATGGAATTTGAGAAGCGAAGCCAGGTGTTTATCATCCTCAGACTCCTGAACCAGAGGGATACTGAGAGATGCTTTGTTCCGAAGAGCTTCATCTTTCTCTTCCACCTCTTTCAACACCTTTTTCTCATCCTAAAGACAGGAGAAATGTAATTGTTTATTAAGAATTAACATTCATGACCGCAATGAAATAGGAGAGCTAAATGGAAAACACGTGGGCACCAGGAATATAAAGATATCTTTAGCAATGACTTTCTGCTTTGTGTTTAGTGATTATCTACACACCCTTTATCTTTTTAATTGTTTGATGGTTCTCAGAAAGATATACCCCCACCCCTACCAGCCAATGTGCTCACATGTGGGAGACACCACAATGCTAACTGGTGCTGTTCACTCTCTCAAGGAGGGGCTGTAACTGGTGGTGCTGCCTTTCTCTGGGAGAGGTGGGCTGGAGAGTGAGGGGTGCTGGACTAATAGCTTCACAGAATCTGCATCAGCAAACGCACCCGGAATTTCTTGCGCAGCATGCTGTTCATGGCAAAGTCATCTTTCCAAGCATTCTGCATCTCCTGGATATCGGACAAGGTGGGAATGGCAATCTTCAGCTTCTCCTGGTCACTGACTCCATGTTCCAACTTGTACATGGCATCTGTCTCCAACAACTTCTTCTCTTCATGCTCTGGAGGATCAATAATCTTCATGTGATTAAAGTGAAAGCAGCACACTCAGACCAACTATCAGCCCAAATTCACAAAGACGCATTCAATGCCACACTCACCCTCACATCACATCACATCAACTCCTGAGCCAGAGACCCTCACCTCCCCAATCGAGCCGACCCTCACTAACCTGGCTTGTCAAGCATCCTGACCATCATTCCACCCTCCCCCACATACACTATCATCCCTGCCTGCATTCTCACCTCCCTCAGAGACCCCTCCCCTTTGTCCCACTCCTTCCCTTAATCCCCACTCTCTGCTCCCTCCTGCTGGGTCACTAACCTGTTGTTAAGATTTGCTCATTGTCCTTCATGTCCCACCGCTCCTCTTTGCGCCGTGCTCCACTCACTATCACATAGTCACAGTTGGCTGGGTCAGTCTGCATCTCGATGTGATTCACACACAAATGACACTTCATCCGAAATCTGCAACATCCAACACCAGACTTAACGGAACACTGACAGTGCGTGAGCAAGGAAACAATCCAGCTCCAAAATCAAGAACCCACCCGTGTGAGAGTGAGCGATCAAGCAAGCAAAAGGGAGTCACATTTCTGTGCTAGAAAAGGGGCCTGGCCAAAAATCAGGGAATCCTCCCACCTGTCATTGTCTTCCCTTAGAGTCCTCATGAGCAGCCATACAGGGACAGCCTGATCACAGCTGGACCTTGAGGTGCATGACAATGGGGACAAGGGTTTTCCAGAGGGAGAACATGTGGTGAACTGGATCATTCAAACAGGAGATCCCACTCCAGCAGTCACACCATCTCAAACACACATACTGGCAGCTAGTGAACAAATGAAGAGCACGCAGACCCATTCTATTATCACTGGACTGCCCGACACAGCAAGACTAATTCTCGACTATGGTCGAGAAATAAGGTAATTTTAAAAAAGTTTACAATACCAGCACTATTGGCTAGGCCTTCATAATGTGAACCACTTCTTGAAATGCTGCAGTCAATGGGGGGTGCACTCACAATGCCATTAGGGAAGGAGATGCAGATTTTTGATTCATTGACAGTAAAGGAATGGTGAGCCTGCCTCTGCCAAAGGAAAGGGAGGATCAATCTGTCCCGATGAAACAATGAAAAGGAGAGGAGCAGCCAAGCCCTGACTGAGCTTCAGAGGATGAGGTGAACAGGAGTGGTACCTGTAGATGGGGGTTGTGTAGTAATTCCCAACTTTCTTCTTTTCTGCATTATACCGGACACCTGGAATGAGGAAAGGACTTTTAACCCTTTAGCATCTACTCTTTTAAACCCATAGGAAAGCTATCTTTATACTGTCCCCAAGAAACACTTCCAGGGTAGTTACACAGCATAGAGTTAGAAAGACTGTAAAGTTCCCTTTATTCTTTTGAGCCAAGTAAAGCTCCCTCTGCTATTTTAAACCAAGTAAAAGATCCTGTGACACTGTCCCCATCAAACACTCCTAGGACAGGGACAGCATAGGATTCGATACAGACTAAAGTTTCCTCTACGCTGTTCTAGAAACAGGTACTGCACAGATTTAAATATAAAGTAAAAACTCCCTCTACTCTGTCCCCAAACATTCCCAGAACAGGAACAGTACAGGGTTAGATACAGAGTAATGCTCCTTATTCTTGCAAACAATCCTGCTTGGATAAAGGTTCTACTGCATGTTTGCAATTTCCCTCCTTATGGCATCTCCTAAACAGCAAATGTTGTTCTGCGGAGCCAAACTCAAGTGAAGCTAACTACATCTCATTGCTCTTCAATTAACTGCCATGAAGCAGCAGAGATACAAGTTTTCTCCAGCTGGTTTACACTGACTCCACATTTGGGCTGAAGAGATGAAAAGGCTGAATGCACTAACTCCCCCAGCCCAATCCCATTATATCCTGCACACTGTCATAGACTTACCCATTCCAATGTGCTTCCCACAACCATCACACCAGATGTTATATGGCATCTCGAACCTTTGAGAAAGCAGAAGATTCAGTTACTGGTAAACTATTCCTAATAAGCCACAATGATATCTGTCACCCTGAAGATCCAATTCCATTGACTATCAGGCACATCAACAGGCCATGGCAAGGGCCTGTCCAGTGAGTATGAACAAGACATTAATCAGGAAAGTGTGGTTACCACAGCCAAGCTGACCAACTCTTGCTCATCCACTACTCAGATCTGCTTGGATAGCAATTGAGGAAGAAAACTTATTTGACATCCCTTTAATTGGACCACATGGCAGACAACTGTACATACAGAGAGAGAGAGAGAGAGAGAGTGCTAGAGCAGAGCTGGGAATGAGTTGTCGTCATCGTCGTCCCTGTCCCCTCTAACCCCAACTGCAACACACAGAACGTCAACCCCAGTTGCGTACACAGAAATCCCAACAGATTGTCTTGGCTCCTACAGATACAAATGCACAAGAAAACAGAGTAGCTGAAAATTCAGATTCAGCAGGAGACTCACCGAATAATGAGGATTCCTTGGGAGAGTTTTCGTGCCCTTTCCCGCAGAGGATGACTGTTCCTGTATTTGTTGAGGGATCCATGCTGTCAGGTTAGAAAGACATCATCCCAGTTGAGAAAAAACAAGGAAGAGAAACATTACGGTTTAAAGCCAGAGTACATTGCTTAGCATTGAAATCCCTCCACCCAACTCCTCCCATCTTTAGTTCTCTCACAGAACCAAGCCCAGCTTGCTGATATCACCACTCAGTTTTTACGTCTCAGAAAGAGGCCTTTCAGCCCATCATGTGAACGTTGGTCATCAAACACCTACCTATTATAACCCCATTCTCCAGCACTAGGCTTTGTGCACAATGGCATTTCAAGAGTTTATCTAGTTGATTTTTAAATGTTTTGAGGGTTCCTGCCTATTTTAGTCAGAGTTCCAGATGCCCACAACCCTCTAGGAAAATGTTTTTGCTCAAACCCCCTCAAAACCTCTGACTCCTCATCTGAAAGCTGTGCCAACTGATTACTGCCCTTTCCACTAAGGGGAAAAAGTTTCTTGCTATCCACACTCAGGGCTTCTTACACCTCAAACAGATCCTCCCTCAGGCTTCTGCCCTCTAAGGGAAACAACCCCAGCCTATCTAGTTTTTGATGTGAAACACTCTTCAGGTTTTACAATGTTAAAGGCATAAAATAAATGTAAGTTTTTTTTGATAAAAACTATTATTCATGGGATACGAGTGATTTTAACAAGGCAAAATGTATTGCCCAACCGAAACAGCCCTTGAGAACATGGTGTGAGCTACTTTCTTAAACAGTTGCAGTCTTTGGGGCATAGATACACCCACAGTGCTGTTAGAGAAGGCAGTTCAAGGTTTTTTGAGCCAGCAACAGTGAAGGAATGGTAATATTAGTTCCAAGTCAGGATAGAAAGACAATAGCACACAGTTGCTGTATGAAAATATCTTGTGGATACAGCTTGCAGTTCTTAAGCACCATTCCACCAAGCACTTTATCTCAAACACACTGAACTCTTACCTTGGCAGGATCAAAGTCAGGTGGGTAATACTTGTTCACACCTTTCCGTTCCCCCTATAGGGAAGAAATAATAATTTGCACAATGATTAGCTAAGTTTTTCTTTTGTCTTGAATGCATGCCTCTCCAGCCTAGAGAGGCCACCTCTCACAGGATTGAGAATTCCTCAAGGGCAGGACATCCCAGTCCAACATTGATGTGGCTATTCCTCACCAGAGTCCAGGCAATAGCACTGATATGAAATTTTAAATATGAAGGTTTCAATGGTCAAACCCTAGCCAATTCTCGACAGCCAGGAGTCCCAACAGGTTTACCCAACTAGTATCCCTTAGGTAAACCATTGACTGGACAGAGACAAGGTGTCAAACTCGGGATCAAACCAGAGCCTTTGGACCGACTACACCTCAGAACACTGGGAAGACTGTTTGCAAAACGTTATAAAGCGGAGCCTCATCACATAACAAGGCAAACATCCTTCTAGTCAGCAGGCCGCAACTTCTGCAACAACCCATCTGTCAAGGATTTTTAAAACTGGGGCTTCAACCAGCTGCAATAGCATAGTCTCACCTTTGAGGCTCACACAGATTCAGAGTGAGCGCTCAGATTGATTCTGCAGTGAAGAATGTCAGTAGCATACCTGACAATGTTTTGAATGTCTTCCTGAATAATTTAAATTTTAATTAGTGCTATAGAGTCATGGAGATGTACAGCGTGGAAATAGACCCTTCAATCACCTCAAACGTCAACCAGATATCCCAAGTTAATAGCCCTATTTGCCAGCACCTGGCCCATACCCCTCTAAACCCTTCCCATTTATATACCCATCCAGATGCCTTTCAAATGTTGTAATTGTAACCACCTCCACCACTGATAGAGTCATAGGGATGTTCCTCTGGCAATTCATTCCATACAGATATCATTCTTTGTGTGGGAAAAGTTGCCTCTCAGGTCCCTTTTAAATCTTTCCCCTTCACCTTAAACCTATGCTCTCTTGTTTTGGACACCCCATCCCAGGGAAAATACCTTGTATTTTTACCCTATCCATGCCCCTCATGATTTTATAAATCTCTAAAAGGTCACCCCTCACCCTCCGACACTCCAGGAAAAACAGTCTATTCAGCCTCTCCCGATAGATCAAACCCTCCAACCCTAGTAAAACCCTTGTAAATCTTTTCTGAACCCTTTCAAGTTTCACAACATACTTTCGATAGCTGGGAGACCAGAACTGAATGCAGGATTCCAAAAGTGGCCTAACCAATATCCTGTAGAGCTGCAACATGATGTCCGAATTCCTACACTCAATGCATTGTCCAATAAAAGCAAGCATATCAAATACCTTCTTCACTGTCCTATTTAAGACTCCACTTTCAAGGAACTATGAACCTGCACTCCAAGGTCTCATTGTTCAGCAACACTCCTCAGGACCTTATCTTTAATTATATACATCCTCAATTTGCCTTACCAAAATGCACCTCACATTTATCTAAATGAATTCCATATCCCACACCTCAGCCCATCTGATCAAGATCCTGTTGTTCTGAGATTATGTCCAATTTTGATATCATCTGCAAACTTACTAGCTATACCTTCTATATTCCCATCCAAATACATTACAAAAGAAACATTTCAGACCCATATTCAAAAAATAGACTGCAATGAATCACAGTTTACACTTAACGATGCAAATCCAAACAGCAACTGTATTATTACCTAATTTGGCAGGACAGTGGCTCAGTGGTTAGCACTGCTGCCTCACAGGGCTAGGGAGCCCAGGTTCGATTCTAATTTCAGGCAACTGTGTGTGGAATTTGCACCTTCTCCCCATGTCTGTGTGGGTTTCCTCCAGGAGCTCTGGCTTCCTCCCACTTTCCAAAGATGAGCAGGTTAGGTGAATTGGCTATGCTAAATTGCCCATAGTGTTCAGGGATGTGTAGTTTAGGTACATTAGTCAGGGGTAAACGTAGAGTAACAGGGAATGGGTTTGGGTGGGATACTCTTCAGAGGGTCTGTGTGGACTTATGAAAGGCCTGTTTCCACACTGTAAGGATTCTAAGATAATTAGCCAGAATTAAATCAGGACACAAGACTCAAACAAAATGTTACACCACTTTATATGGAGGTGCCAGTATTGGATGGGGTGGACAAAGTTAAAAGTCACACAATACCAGGTTATAGTCCAAGTTATGTGATTTTTGACCTTCCCTTTAGATAGACACCATTGATCAATTGCTTGTATAGTACATAAATACTCATTCTCAATACAAAGCATGACCAGCATATTTACCATGGCTTATCTCTTGAACTTCCAGTCCACTGTCAAATGGTTTCCAATGCAATCCAACAGCCTGTGGACAAAAGAAACATTGAGTGAGGTTGCCAGGATTTCCTGACACTTCTTACTGATGTATGTCTGTGCTGAGATTAAGTGGATGGTCACAGGAGGACAGAGAGGAAAAAGGAATAAAGGGTCAGGAGATGGAGGAGGAGAAAAAGGGATGGAAAGGGTGGGTAGGAGGAAAAGGGAAGGAGAGGATGGGAAGGAGGAAAAGGGAAGGAGAGGGTGGGTAGGAGGAAAAGGGAAGGAGAGGGTGGGTAGGAGGAAAAGGGAAGGAGAGGGTGGGAAGGAGGAAAAGGGAAGGAGAGGGTGGGAAGGAGGAAAAGGGAAGGAGAGGGTGGGAAGGAGGAAAAGGGAAGGAGAGGGTGGGTAGCAGGAAAAGGGAAGGAGAGGGTGGGTAGCAGGAAAAGGGAAGGAGAGGGTGGGAAGGAGGAAAAGGGAAGGAGAGGGTGGGAAGGAGGAAAAGGGAAGGAGAGGGTGGGAAGGAGGAAAAGGGAAGGAGAGGGTGGGTAGGAGGAAAAGGGAAGGAGAGGGTGGGAAGGAGGAAAAGGGAAGGAGAGGGTGGGTAGGAGGAAAAGGGAAGGAGAGGGTGGGTAGGAGGAAAAGGGAAGGAGAGGGTGGGTAGGGGAACACTGAAGGGGGAAGAGGGACTTGAGGAGGAAAACTAATGGAGACTGTTCGTGGGAACAGAGGCTGAAAACGGTAGAGTTTCCGAACCCCCGTCATCCCGGGAGTGACAACGAGGACAATCGGCAGAAAAGACGGATGTTAGGCGGGAGAGACGGATTCCCCCTGCGCCGCGCCGGGCCAGGCCGCCGAGAAACCTCGGAAACCCAAAGCCCGGTTTCCACAGCAACCCCCGATCCCGCCAGCGCAGGCACCGCCATATTACCTGCTCCGAGACCCAGACTCACCGCGCAGGCGCGCCCCCGCCGTGATGACGTCAACACGTTCCTCCTCCCAATCCGCGGAGCAACCGTCTCCGAGCAACGGGGCAGTCCGAGCCCATAAATTCCCACAGACTACAGGAGTCAAAGAAACTCAGCTAGTTAGGAAATAAACTGTGTATTTCAGGTTAGTAAAGTTAGAATTATAAAATGTTTCAAACTGAAGTAGGGGATTGGTAGAATTTAAGCATGTGAGGCCATTGCTGCATTGTGTCTAAATGAGCGATTTACCTCATGGCAGCCCCGCACATTCTCCATTTTTAGAAAATAATCCAATTCCATCTTCAGTCTTAAACTGAATCTACCTCCACCGCATTTTCAGCAAGTGTCTTCTAGGTCCTACTGTCACGTGTACCAAGGCGCAGTGAACAGCTTTGTCTTGCGAGCAAGACAGGCAGATCACAGAGTTAAGTAGCACAGATGAGTAAATAATAGGTAAACAGCGGCAAAAACATAAACACAGGTACAGGCGAATGTTAAGAGTTTGTGCGTCCATTCAGTATTCTAACAACAGTAGGGTAGAAACTGTTACAAAACCTGGCTAGTGCATGTGTTCAGGCTTCTGTACCTTCTTCCCGATGGTAGAGGTTGTAGATAAACGTTGCCAGGGTGGGATGGATCTTTGAGAATGCTGGCGGCCTTTCCTTGACAGCAGGCCTGGCAGATGGATTCTATAGATGGGAGTTTGGCCTTTGTGATTGTCCGGGCCGGGTTCACCACTCTCTGTAACCATCTCCGATCTTGAGTGGTACGGTTGAACATACCAGGTAGTGATACATCCAGACAGAGTACTCTCAATAGCGGACCGATAAAAATTGGTAAGGGTATTTGCCATCATACCAAATTTCCTCAGCTGCCTGAGGAAGAAGAGATGTTGTTGGGCCTTTGTAACCAGTGTGTCCACATGAAGAGTCCAAGAAAGCTTGTTGTGGATGCCCACTCCCAGGAGCTTGACACTCTCCACTCGTGCCACCTCTGTGCTGTTAATGTGTAGGGGTGCGTGAGTAACATCCTGCCAAAAGTCAATAATGAGTTCCTTGGGCAAATGTTTCTCCTCATGTCACTGCCCTTAAACTGGTGCCCTCTCGCTCTTGATCCTTCTCCATTGGGAAGAGTTTCTCCCTATCTACTTTGCCCAGACTCTCATGATGTTTCAAATCACTTCACAACCAATTCAACAAAAGCAGTCTCAAAGACTCTATCTGCTTAATTAAAGTCCCTCATTTCTGGGACCATTCTCATTAATCTATTCTATGATTTAAATGATATATTAAATTACAGATACAAATAACAAAGGGTTGATGGTGCAGAGACAAAAGGAGTGGTAATAAGGTTAAAGGTGTGGCCTGAGGAGGTGTGAATGGCAGAATGATAAAATAGAAGGACTCCTGATGGATGTCAGTTATAAAAGTCATACAGCACAGAAGCAGGCCCTTCTGCATAATTCATCCATGCCGACTAGATTGCCTAAAATAAATTATTCCCATTTCCCTGCATTTGGCCCAGATCACTGTAAACCTTTCCTCTCTGTGTACATGTCTTTTAAATGTTGTAATTTTTCCTCTGGCAGCTTGTTTCATATGTGCACCATACTTTGTGTGAAAAAGTTGACCCTCAGATCCCTTTTAAATCTTTCCCCTCTCATCTTAAACCTATACCCTCTAGTTTTGAATTCCCCTAACCTGGGGAACAGACCTTGTCTATTCAACCTCTGTAGTCCGATCCTGATTTTATAAACCTCTATAAGGTCGTTCTTTAGCCTCCAATTCGCCCTACAGCTCAAACCTTCTAGTCTCTGTAACAAATCTTTTTTTGCATGCTTTCCAGTTTAATAACTTGACCTATATCAAGGAAACCAGAAATGCACTAGACTCCAAATTTGGCCTTACCAATGTCTTGCACAGTCGTTACATGATGTCCAAATTCCTGTACTCAGTGTTCTGACCAATGAAGGCAAGTGTGCCAAATGCCATCTTCACCACCCTGTCTACCTGTAATGCCACTTCCAAGAAACTGTATGTGCACTCCTGGATCTCTCTGTTCAACAACACTCCCCAGTCCCCTACCATTAACTGTGTAAGTCCTGCCCCAATTTGTCTTAGCAAGACCCTGCATTTATCTGAGTTAAACTTCATCTGCCATCCTCGGCCCATTGGCCTAGCTGATCAATGTCTCTTGTACTCTTGGATAACCTGTCCACTATACCATCAATTTTGTTGTCATCTGCAAACTTACAATCCAGTTAATACCACTTAATACAGTCTCATCCTACCTCCAGAAGGGAAGATAGTGATGTCAAGGCTGGATAGGGAAGAATCAGAAATGAACAAAATGAAGGTGAGAGAATGATGAAATTGAAAAGAAATGTAATGAAGTTTTCCAGTTTAGGGCAGAGTAGAAAAAGGCATTGCTTGTGTCATACTATACTGGAAAAAGAGTTGATAGGAAGTGATACAGTGTAGGACTGGAATAAGAAATATTCCACGTAGCCCACAAACCAGGTATACCTTGGATCCAGTGTGGTTAACCTTGACTACAACTTTTATTTTAGTCAGTGAGATGAGTTAAAAGCAAAGAAGTTCAGCTGGATACAGATGAGGGGAGCACTGGATCAAAATTGCTTGGATCTCCATTGAAGGAAGAACTGGAACCTGTCAGGCCATCCTGATCAGAGATGAAGGTGTAGAGAGAGATCCATTACAGAATTCTGAATGGTCTGGACAGAGTGGACATTGGGAAGATGTTTCCATTGGCAGGAGAGATGAAGACCCGAGGGCACAACCTTAAAGTAAAGGGAAAACCCTTTAGAATGGAAATAAGGAGAAACTCTTTAGCCAGAGACTGGTGAATCTGTGGAATTCATTGTCACAGAAGGCTGTGGAGGCCAGGTCATTGAGTATATTTAGAACAGAGATAGCTAAGTCCTTGATTGCCAAAGGGGATCAAAGGTTACAGGGCAAAAGCAGGAAAATGGGATTGAAAAACCTATCAGCCGTGATTGAATCACAGAGTAGACTCGATGGGCTGAATGACCTAATTTCTGCTCCTATGTCTTAAAGGGAGATGTTGAGGACAGAGAGCTTTAGAGAAGTCAAATCAGTAAGGAGAGACTGGTGGTTCTGAATGAAGCATCACTTGGTGTGGCTTTGGAGCCCTATTCTGGACAGGTAGTTTCTGTCTCATTGGCTGCACAAATATGATCTGAGAAGATACACAATTCTCTGTTCTCTGCTTTTTGCTAGACTCTCTTCTCCAGCTGAGATTTTTGTCTTGACTTGCCTCTCTCAATGTCCTGAGAGAAAGTGAGGACTGCAGATGCTGGAGAGTCAGAGTAATCCTGATGAAGGGCTTATGCCCAAAATGTCAACTCTCTTGCTTCTCGGATGCTGCCTGACCTGCTGTGCTTTTCCAGTGCCAAACTTTTCAACTCTTTCAATGCCCTTCCAAACAGAGAGCCTCCAGAGGTCACAGCTGTCAGGACTTTCTCTTAGTCTATGGCTTATAGCTTGCAGGTGTTCTTGTCCTGAGGTATGGACATCCAGGACATCATGACTTTATTGACCAATTCATTGTACAGCAGCTCTTTGGGTAAACAGTAGTCATAAATGTGTCTGAGCCTCTACAAGCATTGCTACTTAGCAATGAATCTCTGTTGATAGAATTAGCAATCCCCAGGACCTCTGAGTTGGTGACCTGCACTTGCCAAGAGCTCCTCCACCGTGGACTTAATATATAGCCATGACAGGTAGGCTTTCTATAGTGCCTAGAGCTTCCCTGGCAATTCTCCCTAAACTACAAATCAAGGTAGTGTTGCATATGTCTCTTCAACTGTTTGTTGCAATCAGTGATGATCTCCCTGTCTTTGTTTTCAATGGAACTGTTCTCTTTACTGAAGGACCTGTTGCCTTTTTGATCACTTCAAATGTGCCCTGACATTCCTGCATTCAAGAACATCTGGACATTTCGGCATGTAACCAGTAATTATTGGTACATCACATTGTAATCTGTTTAACTTTATTTCAAATGGCTCTTAGTGCATTCAGAATATCCTCACTCCAGTCTGTCACAATTTATTTCCATAAAAGGACTGGACCGGGGGGGGGAAATGGACCCAAGATAGGAACAATTCAGTTCAATGAGGTAGGTGCAGACTATTGAGGTTTATTGATGTGAATAGGGCTGTCATGTTGAAGGAAACCATGACCTTGTTGTCCTCTGTTTTGTTGTTTTTGATGATGTGAAAGAATTCTGGGTGGAGTAGATTGAGTGCCGTGAGTCTTCTACTCGGTGTTTCAGTTTACGGTGAAGTTCCTTGGCTAATCTGTCTGACGGTGTGCTGGGGAGTGAGACTATAGGTCTGAGGGAGGCCCTTGGTTTGTGTATCTTTGGTAACCCATAGAAACGGGGTTTGTTAGATCCTTTAGGTTTCATTCTTTGGAGGTCTGTCTTGTTACTTTCACCTGTCTTGTGGATGTCTTCAATGTCACTGTAATATGGTTTTCTTGGTTTGTGGAGTCGGGTCCATCGCCACCTTTTAGTAGGTGTCAGTATCTGCGAGTAGTGTGTTTGCTTTTTCAATGTATTGTGTTCTGTTCAGGATGACGGTCATGCGTCCTTTGTCTTCCAGTAGGATTACAATATTTCTGTCTTTTCTGAGCCCTTCCAGTGATATCCTTTGCAGTGTGTTGAGGGTGTTCCCTTCTTTCTTTCTGCTTGTTGTTGGTGCTACTAAGCAGAAAGGGGTAGCACAGTGGCTCAGTGGTTAGCACTGCTGCCTTAAAGCGTCATGTACCCGGGTTCAATTCCAGCCTCAGGCAACTGTCTGTGTGGAGTTTGCACATTCCCCCGTGTCTTGTGTGGGTTTCTTCCGGGTGCTCCGGTTTCCTCCCATGGTCCTAAGATGTGCAGGTCGGGTGAATTGGCTATGCTAAATTCCCCTTTGTGTTCAGGATGTGAAGGTTAGGTACATTAGTCAGGAGTAAATATAGGATGGGAGAATGGGTCTGGATGGATTACTCTTCAGAGCGTCAGTGTGGACTTGTTGGGTCGAAGGACCTGTTTCCACACTACTGATTCTACTGTCTGATGGCCTGCTGGGTTTCTTCAGTACGTCCGTTGTCTTTCAGGGTTAATTCCAGTGTTGCTAGGAAGTCCTTTTTGTTCACATTCCTGTGGTTGAAGTTCATCCCTCGTACTAGGACAGCTTTCTCCGTGTCTGTGAGTGGTTGGTCTAACAGGTTCTTTATCCAAGCTTCTGAATTGTCTGTATTATTGCTGTGTGTGAGCTTGTCCAGTTTTTCTTGTAGGGTTAGTCTTTTCTTTGTCTTGGTCAGTTATTGTTTAGTGTTGATGGTTTGTTCTAGCATAATTGTCCATTCCTGGAATTTTTGTTCGATGTGACAGCCCTATTCACATCAATAAACATCACCCTGGCCAAAAAAACACTGGCTGCACTACTAGATGAGCCAAGGACACAAACACCTGACAACACCAACTACATCAGCAAGGACAGCATCCTCAAACTAGTAGACCTGTGCCTTAAAACCCACTTCGCCTTCAACAACAAGACCGACAATGGGACATCCATGGGATCACCAATATCAGGATTCTTGGCAGAAGCATTTATGCAGAGGTTGGAACAAACAGTCATCCCCACGATCCAGCCCAAACTTTGGGTCCACAGAACTAATTAGAAGAAACCCACAAACACATAAACAACCTCCTTAATGGAATAAAGTTCACCAAAGAGGAAGCGAACAACAACAGACTCCCCTTCCGAGATGGCACGTTAGAACAAAAAGCCAATGGAGAGCTGAAACCAGACCAAATACTCCACCACAGGAGCAATCACCCCAACACCCACAAACAGAGCTGCATCAGGACATTATTTAAATGAGCCACAACATACTGCAGCACCCAAGAGCTACGAAACGCCAAAGAAAACCACCTATACAATGTATTCAAGAACAACGGGTAGCCAGTAAGCACAGTCTGTTGATTCCTCCACAACAAACCTAAAGAAGAAGACACAACGTGTCCAGAGACTCTAGCCACACTACTATACATTAAAGACATCTTGGAAATAACAACAGACTACTCCGACCCCTTAGCATCGCAGTAGCCCACAAACCTTCCAATACATTGAAAAAGCTCTTGATGAATTAAAAGGACCCTTACCAACAACCAGCAGAACGAATGTCATATACAAAATACCCTACAAGGACTGCAACAAACATTACATTGGACAGACTGGCAGGAAACTAGCCACCAGGAAACATGAGCACCAACTAGCTACCAAAAGACACGACCAACTATCACTAGTATCCTTACACACAGACAATGAGGGACACCAGTTTGACTAGGAAAATACATTCATCCTGGGACAGGCCAAAGAGAGACACGCTTGGGAATTCCTAGAGGCCTGGCATTCAAACCGCAATCCATTTACCAACCTCTGAGAAAAAGAACCAGAAGTGATATCAACCACCACAACAGACCCAGACACATAAATAGAAAATGGGACAGAACACCAGTGCTTCACTGGAGGCTGACTGATGTTACCTAGCATGGTGATGAAAACGGGACAGAACACCAGTGCTTCACTGGAGGCTCACTGATGTTACCTAGCATGGTGAGGAAAACGTCTGAGAACAAATCTTCCAGCTCTGTGAGGAAACTTACAACCTGAACCACAACTTGAGCTACAAATCTTCACAAAAATTGCAGTCATGAATGTGTCTGAACCATTCCAAGCATTGCTATTTAGCAATGAATTAGCATTCCTCAGGATCCTCCCCTTCTCCCATACCGAGCAGATCCCCTCAACAGTGAAAATTGTCTTTCGGCAGACACTCTATTGGTCTCTCAGATAACCACTGAGGGGATTTTCTGAGAAAGTGGAGTTGTCATTGAACAGCAGGAGCAAAGTCCACAAAATACATGACCCACTGCTGCTCACATATGTATAACCTCCTCTGGAGGTCTGTAAACACCTCCAGCCACCACACGGCTCCCTAGGTCTGTAACCTCCTCTGGCCCCTACATATCTCCCTAGCTCTATAAACACCTCCAGTCTCTATATCCTTCCCTGTCCATAAACTCCTCTAAGTCCCTAAAACCCACCCCATCTCTGTAACCTCCCTATATTTCTAAACACCTCTAGCCCCAACAACCCTCCACTGCACTCATCCCTATCTCTGAAACTTCCTAAAGTTTCTACATCCCTCCCTATCAGTGTAATCTCCTCCAAGTGTTACAACCCTCTCCATCTCTGAACCTCCTCCTTCTCCAACCACCCTTCCTACCTCGAAACCTCTTACAGCCCTCTCTGTCTTTATAACTTCTGGCTTAAGAGCCCTCCCTAGCTCTGTAATGTCCTTCTGCCACAGTATCCAGCCCCATCTCTGTAACTGCAGCATCAACCAGAAGGGCCTCTTATCTCCCTTTCCTCCAATTTCTATATACAAACATATGGGTTAGTAGCAGAATGCGTTAGCTGTTTTATGTGACTTCAGCCTGCTCTGCCACTGAATATGATCATGGCTGTCCGATTGTAACCTCATCTCGACATTCCTGACTATTACCAATAACCTCCCGCTGCCCTTTGCTTAACAAGAATCTTTTCACTTTTGAATTAAAAATATTCAAGAAATCTGATTCCATCCTCTTTTCAGGAAAACAGATCCAAGGACTCACAGCTCTCTGAGTAAGAAGATTCTGCTCATTTCTGCCTTAAATGGGCAAGCCACAGGAGGAAATATCCACTCTACATCCATCCTGACAGGATCACTCAGGATTTTTGCATCTCAATCAAGTTGCATCTTACTCTAAATTATAGTTGATATAAACTCAGCCTGTCTGATTTGGCCTCATAAGTCAACTAACCCATTCCAAATATTAATCTAATTTTCTGAACTGCTTCCAATGCATTTAAATCTTTCTATAAATAAGGTGACCAATGCTATAATTCAGATGTGGTGTCACCAATACCCTGTGTAACTGGACATAAACTCCTTAAATGGAAATGGTTGAAGATCAATGTGGAGTATGATGAAGTGGGGCGTGAGGGAACCTGGTCCTGGTTCTATGAAGGAAGAAAAATAGTGCGGCCAGAAGTGTGGGAAATAGACCAGTCACAGCTGAAGGCCCAATCCACCATAATGGGGGTGAATCTGCAGTTAAAGAAGAACATGTCAGAAGCACTGCAACTGAAGGTGGTATCATTAGAACAGGAGAACAGAGACAGAGAAACTGAAAGAAAGAATGGAATGCCAACAGGAGACAGAATGCGAGGAAGTGGAGCTGAGCTGGTTTTGGGAGTCAGTAGGTTTGTAACAGGTTATTAGTGGATAGCCTTTCCCTGGAAATGGAGACAGAAGTCAAGGAAGGGTCGGATGAGTCAGACATGGATCAGCTGAAAGTGAGAGAAGTTGGAAGCAAAATTGATCATTTTTTTCTTTTCAGACAAGAGCAGGAAGCAGCAGTGATACAGTCATTGACGTACTGAAGAAAAGGTTATGGGAGAAGCAGGAATGGAACAAGAAATGTTTCTCAAACTCCCAGGCATAATATGAGTCCCATGGTCACTCATTGTATTTGCTAGAGGTAAAATAAGTTAAAAAAGAAGTTGAAAATGCCTACTTTTGCAAGAAATAGCATTTGAATGGGTCTCTTTCAGCAGCCATGTATTTGTGACAGGCAACATCTCAATAATGTTTTCAATGGTTTTGTTAATTAACATAACTCATGATTCCAAAAGAGCGGTTTTGGGTCCTGACTCAGTATTAGATAACGTATATTTATGATATCACAATCTGGCCCTTCTGCATACTTTAAGTGTATGAAGAGCATCCAGGTGCAAGCATGCTGAAGTACATGGGTCTTAGTCAAGTTGGATCCACTGCCATTTTCAAGAGTCCATGCTCCTGTCACAAAAGGAGGCCAATTTTGCTGACTATCTGTCTTTAGTGACATTTGCTAATTGAAATATGAATATTGTCAGGGAACTTTGAGAACTTCCCCCACTTCAAAATTAGGGCCATGCTATCTTTCACAATGGTCAGAGACCCAGGTAGTCTCAATCAAAACCAGTTTCCCTTATCTTGAGCTTAA
Source organism: Chiloscyllium plagiosum (assembly GCF_037043375.1). Taxonomy (NCBI): domain Eukaryota; kingdom Metazoa; phylum Chordata; class Chondrichthyes; order Orectolobiformes; family Hemiscylliidae; genus Chiloscyllium; species Chiloscyllium plagiosum. The sequence goes on from NW_028270183.1 coordinate 2,161,582, forward strand.
ATCTTAGCCAACATCTTTGGAGTAGTGTTTGAACATGATTCAGAGTAGCAACTAATTCCTATTTCATTATTAGTCTTGCTTTTGTAAATAATTACAAAACCTACAAAATATACAAGGGAACACACTCTTCATGAGCAGTATTTCTGTTAGGAGCTATTAGCTTCTGCCCCAGTAGGAATAAGATTGAGATCGCTCACCTCTCATTGTCAGCATGAACCTTACAGCCATCACTTGGAGCTTGATTAGAGCTGAATTATCAGACACGAAAGGGCAATATTCTGACCAATCGGTCCAAACAATCTCCCTGACCAGGGTATTAAATATTGCATGCTGGTCACCTGGACGGTCATGATCTCCCTCAGCAGAGATCACTCAAAGCCCAAAGCATTACCACAAGATGGTGGTTAATTCCATCTGCAAATAACAGAATTAAGTTTATGTAACACCTTCATCTCTATTCGACAAGAGTTACAGATACTAATAGTTTAAAATGAGAAGAGCTGTGACATTGTGAATTTAAATCCACCAGGTGGCACCCTTTAAACAAGTGTGATCCCGTGCAGCGAGGTTTCTGATGTTTGGCTTTATCAGGACAGATAGGAGGTTGGCCTTTGTGATTGTCCGGGCCGAGTTCACCACTCTCTGTAATTGTCTCTGATCTTAATGGTACAGTTACCATACCAGGTAGTGATACATCCAGACAGAATGCTCTCGATGGTGCACTTATAAAAGTTGGCAAGGATTTTCACCATCATGCCAAATTTCCTCAGCTGCCTGAGGAAGAAGAGATGTTGTTGGGCCTTTGTAAGCAGTGTGTCCACATGAAGAGTCCAAGAAAGCTTGTTTTGGATGCCCACTCCCAGAAGCTTGACACTCTCCACTCATTCCACCTCTGTGCTGTTAATGTGTAGGGGTGTGTGAGTAACATCCTGCTGAAAGTCAATCATGAGTTCCTTGGTTTTGCCGGCATTGAGAGCGAGGTTGTTCTCAATGCAGCATTTTTCCAGATCTTCCACCTACCTTCTGTAATCTGTTTCGTCGCCATCTGAGATTCGACCGACTATGGTGGTGTCATTAGTCAACTTGTAAATGGCATTAGTCTGGTATTTGGCGACACAGTCATGGGTATACAGTGAGTACAGTAGGGGATGAGTACACACCCTTGGGGGGCTCCAGTGTTGAGTGTTAGTGAGGATGAAATATTGTCCCAAGCCTCACTGATTGTGGCCTGTGGGTCAAGAAACTGACGATCCAGTTGCAGAGAGTGGGGCTCAGTCTGAGATCATTAAGTCTAATAATCAGTCTCAAGGGGATAATAGTGTTGAAGGTTGCACTGTAGTCAATGAGTAGAATTCTTACGTAGCTGTTCTTGATGTCAAGATGTTCTTGGGAGGAATGAAGGGCAAGTGATATGGCATCTGACATGGATCTGTTGATCCGATAGGCAAATTGGAGTGGGTCAAGAGTAGTGGGGAGGCTGGAGTTGATTACTGCCATGACTAGCCTTTCAAAGCACTTCATAACCACCGAAGTTAGGGCCACTGGGCGGTAGTCATTGCGACATGTTGCATGAGCCTTCTTAGGCACAGGGATGATGTTGGCCTCTTGAAACAGGCAGAGACAGTGGCTTGCTGCAGGGAGAGGTTGAAGATGTCCGAGAAGACCTCTGCCAGTTGATCTGTGCATGCTCTGAGTGCATGGCCTGGTACTCTGTCTAGTCCCATCGCTTTTCTTGGATTCACATGAAGGAAAACTGATCTGACCTCTGATGCAGTGACTGTTGGGATTGGTTCATCAGGACTTGTCAAAATAGGTGTTACCTCTCCGCCGAAATTCTGCTCATAGTGAGCATAGAAGGCCATGAGACAATCTGGGAGGGATGTGTCATCATCTGCTATCTTGAACTGTCTCTTTTTAGAGCCTGTGATGTCATTCAGTCCTTGCCATAGTCGCCAGGTGCCTGTCTGGGTCTCTAGTTTGGATTGGTATTGGTCCTTAGCTGTCTTAATGGCTCTGCGAAGGTCACACTTGGATTCCTTATATTTGAGTGGGGCTCCTGATCTGAAGGCCTCACGCCTGGTTTTTAGCAGGTTCTGTCTGTCCTGATTCATCCAGGACTTCCTGTTGGGGAGCACCCAGATTGATTTCCTCGGTATGCAATCCTCCACACACTTGCTGATAAAGTCTGTGACAGTGGTAGCGTACTCGTCCAAGGTACCTGCGGCCTGTTTGAACATGCCCCAATCAGCCGATTCCAGATAGCACCGGAGTTGATACTCTGCCTCCTCCGACCAGCACTGGACCTGTATCCGCGAGGGGGTCTCCTGCTTGAGCTTTTACCTGTAAGCTGGGAGAAGAAACACGGCATTGTGGTCGGAGTTCCCAAAATGAGGGTGGGGGATGGAGTGGTAGGCATCTTTCACAGTGGTGTAGCAGTGGTCTAAAATGTTTGGGCCCCCACACCAGGCTCTTAGCATTCAGCAAAGTATCCCGAGTAAGTCACTCACTTACTGGTTAATCAGTGACCCTGAACCCTGATATAACGGGCAATGTGGGGGTTTTGTTGTACAGTACTAATGTCTGAGCCTCTGGGCAGAAGATATGCTCTCAAGACCCATTCACCCCAGAGTTATGTCATAACATACTCAAACAGGTTGGTGAAATAAATAATATAATGGCAATGTGTACTTGGTTGGAGTGATACCTAGTGCATAGGAGTTGTGGTCGAGACTAATCATCTGTTCAGTTTTCTGTACGTGCAGGTTGTTGCCTTTTTAAAAATCAGATCTCATTGATCCTCTTTACACCTGCATCTTGTTTCCTGTCTGTATGTACTGCTCAGTTAGATCTCAGAATGAGTCTCCACTCACGATGAACAGAGATAACAAGCTTATAATCAAAAGTTCAATTTCCGGATTCAAATCACAAAATGTTTTGAAGATTGAATAGAAAAGGACATTTTGATCTTTTATTCCACATAGCCTTCACACCTGGCAAAGGGCACGTAAGGTTCTGAAATGTCATCAATATAGCATCTGTTGTTTTGGATGTATCGGTAAGGTGTCAGTCATCTGGAGGATGTAATTTCTCTAGTATTCAACTGTTGGCTACAACATGAGTGGAATTTTCTTGGATTTAGACCAGTGTCCAGTGAGGACAGACCTAAAGCACAGTGATGTTGTCAAATTGCATTAATTTCATTACTCAGGAACTCTACAGGTTAACTGGAGAAGATGGGACATTCTGATTACATTGTATCCGACTCCCTCTTTCTATCTGTCCACCTCTGTATGTATACGTCTGGCTGTGACAATATTTTTTCTTTTCATGCATTCATGGGAGATGGTCATTGCTGACTTGCATTTAGTACCCATTCCTATGGCTCAGGGGGGAGTTAAGAGGCAGCCACATTGCTGTGGGTCTGGAGTCGCATGTAGTCCAGACCAGGTAAGGAAGGCAGATTTCATTCCTAAAGGACATTACTGAACCTGTCCAGCACAGTTTTGGAATGATCCAGTTGGCCTATGGTCTCTGACAATAGCTTTTTATTCTAGTTTTTTCATTAAATTCTCCAACTGGGAGTTGACCTCATGTTGCTGCTTCATTCATGTAGATCTCAAGAGGACCATTCTACTTCTCTTGATTGTGTGGGTATCTGTCTGTCTGTGTATTGATGTGTGTCTCTGTATATGTTTATGTATATGTGTCCCTTCATGTGAGTGCCAGTCTGTCTGTGTGTGCTGTCTAACCATCACTCGGTATCCTTATATCACTCAAGTAAAATCACTGCAAGATTGTTGTTATAACTCATTTAATGCTCAAATGTATTTCAGGCTGCAGAAGCTGTCCCTATTCATCTTGAGCTGATACATCTCCCCATCACCACAACATGTCCCTGCACCTCAAATAACCACTTCGTCAGACGAATAATCTGACATGTGTGGTCTTGCAAAAATTACCCACATCCTGAACACAAATACTTTTTAAAAGACTTTTTCACACTGATATCTAAATTTACGAGCTCTGAGGAATTCACATTGAATTTGACAGCACAGAATAAGGTCATGGAGTCTGTGCTAGCTTTTTGAAAAACTTATATTATCACTGGCACCTTGATAATCTCTCCTCTCTGAGTATTTATCCTTCTCGTGTGTCAGCATTGACTCTGAACTCAGGAGGTTTTGGCTTGGCAGGTTCCACTCCAGAGAATTGAGCATCTACTGCGGCCTAACATACTCAGTGCACAAGGAGTGCTGGATGAGATGTTAAACTGAAGCCCTTTCTGCCCTTTCCAACATTATTTCAAAGAAGGGGTACTAGAGTTCGCTCTAGGCTCCTAGCCAAACTTTATCCCTTATCCACAAAAACAGATGATCTGGTCATTATCACATTACTGCTTATGGGAGCTTGCTGTGGGCAAATGGCTGCTGATATTTTTTGACAACTTCATTTCACAAGGATTTCATTGACTGTAACACACTTTGGTTATCTTGTGGTTGAGCAAATTCTTTCTTTTATTCCCTTTTGAAAGAAGTTTCAATATTTTCTCACCTGCTGGACAAGTTGTCACTCCTGATGAAGGGCTTATGCTTGAAACGTTGACTGTCCTGCTCCTCAGCTGCCGCCTGACTGGCAGTACTTTTCCAGCATCACACTTTTTGACTCTGATCTCCAGCATCTGCAGTCCTCATTTTCTCCTAGGTTGTCACTGTCTTTTCCAGTGGATTTGACACTGATTCCAGATGTCCTGCTCCACTCTTCCATTATCTAAACCTTACCCCTCCACAATACAGCCTCCATCTTCCCTTTCTTCCTCCAATCCAGCCCTCGTCTACATGACTGTCATCTCACTCCCTCCCTTCCCACTCCCCCTATCTCTATGAAGCAGTCAGAATGGCATCATCACTCCCTCGCTGATTGCCATGCCCCTGGCTCTGTAGTAGTTCCTGGGACTCAGTGCCCTGTTTACAGGGATTAGCACAAAGAGCCAGAAATTAAGTACAAGATATTGCCAGTGCATCAACCATGACACACTAGTGTCCATGTGTTATAACCTGTATGTCCTAAGATGATATTAAGACCATAAGACATAGGAGCAGGAGTTGGCCATTTGGCCCATCGAGTCTGCTCCTCCTCTATTCAATGAGAGCTTGGCTGATCAGATAATCCTCAACTCCATTTTCCTGCCTTTTCTCTCTTTTCTTGTCATCTGTTAGATTAAGATTCCTGTTCCAACCTCTAGGTTTTATGAAAATATTCCTGAAGAAGGGCATGTGCCCAAAACGTCGAATCTTCTGTTCCCTAGATGCTGCCTGACCTGCTGTGCTGTTCCAGCAATAAAGTTTCAGCTTTGATCTCCAGCGTCTGCAGACCTCACTTTCTCCTTTATGAAAATATTGAATTGTAGAAAAATGGGTGACACCTTCAGCCTATTGTGCCTGTGCAGGGTCTTTGGAAAACATACAATTCAATTCTCCCTCCCTGTGCTTTGCACATAACCCAACAGAATTTCTCCCTTCAGGTATGGAACAAATGGCAATTTTTGTTTGATTGGTTCACAGCATATGGGCATCACTGACTTCCCAGTGTATCGGAGGATTGTAGGGATACCTACAGAACTGTTACAGAGGATGTTCTAGGGCTTTGACCCAGCAATAGCATCAAACCTGGATATTGTCCAGGCTTTCTGCATTGAAGACTGCTTTAGTATCTGAGGAGTAGCAAAAGATGCTGAACATTGTGCAGTCAATAGCAAACATTCCCACTTCTGGCCAAACGATCAAGGGAAGATCATTAATAAAGCAGCTGAAGATGGTTGCACCCAGGAACTCAGAGGGCCCTCCTGTGGTGCAGAGGCAATGTCCATGCCCCTAGACTAAAAGGCCAGGATTCAAGTTCCACCTGCTCCAGAGGCATACAATAATAGGTTGATTAGGAAAAGTGGTTAAAAAATACACTGAAAAATTGGTGCTCTTGTTATGTGGTGTTAGTGTCCCTGCCTCTGAGCCAGAAAACTTCTGTTCAAGTTCCACCTACTCCAAATGTGTGTCACAATATTTCTCAGGTTGATTAGCAAATATTTACCCTGAGGAACTCCAACTGTGATGTCCTGGGATTGAGGTGATTTATTTCCAGCAACCACAATCATCATCTTTTAATGCAAACATATAGGGTAGGAGCAGGAGGAGGCCACTTACCATTTAATAAGACAATACCTGATCATCAAATCCACATTCCTGCCTATCCTCTGATGTGCTCGGTCAATCTCACACCTCCACCACATACCAGTAGCTATGTAGCAAGTACACTGCAACTGTATTAAACATGGCCAGGTCTCAAAGTCTAAAGGGAGTAGTCCTCAGTCAAATCAAGGGAGCTTACTTTCAGTCAGGAGGTCCCAAACAATAAGTCAAGGGCAGCTTCTAACATCATTCCAAGGATTGGATATGGTCAGTCTGTCATTTGGGTGGTTGGGGGTCCAAACTCCGACAGTTTGGAAAGTTGATGTATGTCAGCTCTGTGTATCTGGTGCAACCAGTCCAGGAAGTTGCAGGAAATCAGTCAGGAAGCTGCACAGAGATTGGTCAGGAACATGGCCAGTCATCAGTATTGGCTGGTCGTTCAAATCAGTCAACAGATGGGTCAAGGCCAATTCTGCGGCTCCATCCTTGAAAAGTCATTGGTTTATTATCAGGGCTTATTGCTACAGGAGGAAAGCTGGGGAACTCAAATGTGAGAATTGGAAAATGTATGCAGGGGTATTCCAATTTGGAAAGTAGGGCAAATCAATATATTTTGAAGGGGGACGATGATAGACCATGAAAGAACAATGCAGGGGGAGGTGAGTATCATCGACAGTCAGCAACACCCTTGCTTTGGTGAGATAGAGCACAACTATTATCTGGCATGTTGGCCCGATATAGCTGCAGTTGGGTGTAAAGTAAGCAGATGTAAATTTTGATAGATAGTTTGGGTAGGTGCTTGGGAAGCTCATAGCCAGTGGGGTTGGGGGTACTGGGAGGAGAATGTGTACATTTGGGAGTTCATCAAGGGTAAGAGGCTGAGGCTGAGACTCACTGCATAAAGCATGACAGCTGTTTCCTTCTATCATGCTGCAAATAACAAGTGCAACAGAACTGCAAATGGCTGCCATCAGACCTGGAATGCGTTTCATTTCGTGGGATGGGACTTCAACTATTGAAGATGTAAGGCCCTCCAAAGGTACATCAACATCATTACGCAGACAACCATACAGTTCAGCTGGAAGACACCTTCAAGCATTACCCATGTAATGATACCATGTCTTTAAGAGATGTTTTAAATGCTTTTTTGATGAAGAAAGGTTGACAGAGAGAGGTGACGAACAATTTACTTGGAGCCAATGAAATAAACAATTTGTGAAGTCTTGGGGTTTCTTTTAAAGTTGGAGCAATAGATGCGGCATGAATGGGTGCTGTCAAGCTCTCACAGAACAAGGATTTTTAGTTTTAGCTTTCAGTAGCAGTTGCTGATGGGGTCATAAAGCTGGATGTGGAAGCTGTTATTCTTCTCTCTGTTACAGCTAAGAGCTTGGGCTATGTTCTTGCTGCTAGAATTTCTTGTGAGACAATCTATTTTACTGAATTTGTCTTTGCCAATGGTGTGTTTATGTGATATTACTTTGTTGGAACAGTTACTTAGTAATAGTCACAGAGTCATTGAGATATACAGCATTGAAGCAACACCTCACATTTATCTAAATCATACTCCATCTGCCACTCCTCAGCCAGTGGCCCAACTGATCAAGATCCCGTTGTACTCTGACGTAACCTTTTTTGCTGTCCACTACATCCACTACATTTTCACACGGATGATCCCTGGAATGACAGGTCTAACATATGAGGAACGGCTGAGGATACTGGGATTGTATTCGTTGGAGTTTAGAAGATTAAGGGGAGACTTAATAGAGACGTACAAAATAATACATGGCTTGGAAAAGGTGGATGCTAGGAAATTGTTTCAGTTAAACGAGGAGACTAGGACCCGTGGACACAGCCTTAGAATTAGAGGGGGTCATTTCAGAATAGAAATGCGGAGACATTTCTTCAGCCAGAGAGTGGTGGGCCTGTGGAATTCATTGCCACGGAGTGCAGTGGAAGCCGGGACGCTAAATGTCTTCAAGGCCAAGATTGATAGATTCTTGTTGTCTAGAGGAATTAAGGGCTATGGGGAGAACGCTGGTAAGTGGAGCTGAAATGCGCATCAGCCATGATTGAATGGCGGAGTGGACTCGATGGGCCGAATGGCCTTACTTCCACTCCTATGTCTTATGGTCTTATGGTCTTATCTCCAAGTTTGATATCGGCTGCAAATTTACTAACCATACCTCCTATATTCTCATCCAAATCATTTATATAAATGACAAAAAGCAGTGGGCCCAGCACCATCCTTGTGGCACACTGCTGGTCATAAGCCTCCAGTCTGAAAAGCAACCCTCCACCAACACCCTCTGTCTCATACCTTCAAGCCAGTTCTGTATCCAAATGACGACTTCTCCCTGTATTCCATGTGATCTAACCTTATTAACCAGTCTACCACGAGGAATCTTATCAAAAGCATTACTGAATTCCGTATAGAGCACGTCCACAGTTCTGTCATCATCAATTCTCTTCATTACTTCTTCAAAAAAACTCAATCACGATAGTGAGACATGATTTCCCATGCACGTTGACTATCCCTAATCAGTTTCCAAATGCATGTACATTCTGTCCCTTGGGATTCCCTTCAACAACTTGCCCACTTCTGATGTCAGCCTGTGGTTCCCTGGCTTTTCCTTACCACCTTTCTTAAATAGTGGCATCATGTTCGCCAACCTTCAGTCTACCTAACCTGTGGTTTAAATTATCTTTTATTCTGTTAAGTTTTCCAGTAGAGTTATTCCAATTTAGAGTCATAGAGATGAATAGCATGGAAACAACTTCTTTTACTGTATTTTAACTATAGTGTATGAGTAAAGAGTATGTGTATGGATATGTGTTTTACTTCAAGACTGGTAGTTTGACCAATCAAATTGCATCCAAAATGCAACGTTTGGCACTCATCTTTAAAATAAGAAAAAGTTAGGGTCTTGGCTGTCTTCTTAATATATTTTGAAGGTATTTAGTCAGGTCTGTAACAAATTGCAGGCTTTTGTCGGGATCAAAATCTCTAATTCCAGGCTGGGTCTAAGATTGTCTGACTCAAAGGCAGTGAGTGGTGAGTGTCGGTACTTTTTATTTCAGAATTTGCGTTTGATTGTTTTAAACAGGGTGTGCCTTGTGTGGTGATGGCTCTTTCAGTCACTATGAATTTCCTAGGGGTGGAAGAAGTCACTTCAGAAGTTTTACAGAAAGTGAGCAAGGCAAAACCTTTGGAATTGGCAGACTTGCTGGAGTTGGAGTTGCCTTTGTCCATGTGTAAAGGGAAGGCAATTGCAGCAATAATTCGATATTTACGATTGGTGGAATAGTCATCAGAATTATTGGAAATTGCTAAAAATTCAATTGTAATTGAAGCAGCTTGAACATTTAAAGGAAATGAAACAGTTTGAATTACTATTAAAAACAGAGGAAAAGGAAAAGGAAAGGAAGGCCCCAGTGGGAGAAAGAAAGAGTTTTTGAACTTCAGAAGTTGGAACTAAAAACTCAAATTCGACTTAAAATGGCGGAGGTAGACGTGAAAGTTAAGAGAAGTGATGGCAACAGTGATGGAAAGCAATTCCATCGTAGCCAAGGGACTGGTGGGATTTGTTTAAGTATGTCTAAGCATTACCTAAGTTTGACAAGGATGTAGAAAACTTTTTCATTTCATTTGAGTAATTGGCTAAACAAACAAAGTTGGTGGAAAAAGCTAGTGAGATATAGTACTGCATTACTATCAGAGGAGTTATCTGAGGAGTATGAGGAGGTGAAAAAAGTCATTTTAAGTGCATATGAGCTAGTACCAGAAGCCTACAGAGAATGTTTTAAGAATCTAAGAAGAGAACCTGGTCAAATATACATAGAGTTTAAAAGGATTAAACAAAATAATTTTGATAAGTGGAAAAGGCATTCAAAATTGGTCACCAACATATGACACTCTTAGAGAGATAATTATTTTGGAGGAGTTCAAAAATTCATTTCCTAAAGTAGGGAGAACTTGTGGAAGAGCAGAGAATTAGCAACTGAAATTGCAGATGATTTTGAGTTAGTTCATAAATCAGAGTTTGCCTTCCGACATCAATTTCATAGAACATAGAACATTACAGCATAGAACAGGCCCTTTGGCCCTCGATGTTATGCCGACCTGGGAAACCAATCTGAAGCCCATCTAACCTACACTATTACATTCTCATCCATATTCCTATCCAATGACCATTTAAATGTCCTGTGGGGGATATAAATTGGGGAAAAGAAAAATCCTCAGTTGGTAAGGGAAAAGGAAATCTCATTGAAGATAGTAAATGTAGGTTACTAGATAGTGAAAGGAAACTCATGAGCGGGTGGGGGGGAGAGGGGGGCGGCAGTGAGAAGAGAAGTAAAAAGCTCAGGTGTTTTCACTGCAATAAAATAGGCCACATGAAGTCACATTGTTGGTGGGTTAGAAGTTCTCATGACCACATGATGTAACATCATTAACCAACACCACTAATGACTATGATGTACAAGCAGTGAGTTGTGGCCTAGAATGGTTCACTCTAGTTGCCAAAGTAGCAAGCACCTTCCAGTAGTCTGCACTTGTTTCAGGAGCTGCTCACTTTATATCTTGGACCACAAAACCTTGTGTTGCATTAAGGATGGTGACGCTCTGCGTCTTCAATCTTGTGGCAGCAGCTAAACAGACACTTTGCTCACACAAAGTGATGAAAAGTGAATATATATTTCCAAATGTAAAAACTTCTTTACAATTAAGTGTTACTTATGCCATCTATACATCCACAAATAGTCTTAAGACATAAGATGTAAGAGCAGAAGTCAGCCATTTCGTCCATCGAATCTACTCCTCTCCATTCAATGAGATCGTGGCTGATCTGATACTCCTCAGCTCAATTTTCCTGTCTTTTCCCCATAACCTTGATTTCCTTGCTGATTAAAAGTCTGTCATATAACATGGGAACAGATCCATAAGTCCAGCTCATCCCTGCCAACCAGGTATCCTAAACTGATCTAATCCCTTTTGCCAGTATTTGGCCCATATCTCTCTAAACCCTTCCGATTCGTGTACCCATCCAGATGTCTTTTAAATGTTGTAATTGCACCAGCCTCCACCACTTCCTCTGGCAGCTTATTCCACACATGCACCACCCTCTGAGTGAAAAGGTTGTCCCTCGGGTCTCTTTTAAGTCTTTCCCCTCTCACCTTAAACTATGCCCTCTCATTTTTGGATACCCTATCCGTGGAAAAAGACCTTAGCTATTCAACCTATTCAAGCCTCTCAGCCCCCAAAGTTACCCCTTAGGTCCCTTTTAAATCTTTCCCCCTCACCCTAATCCTCCAACCCAGGGAAATACCTTGTCTATTCACCCTATCCAGGCCCCTCATGATTTTATAAACCTCTATAAGGTCACCTCTCAGCCTCCAAAACTCTAGGGAGAAAAGCCCCAGACTATCCAGCCTCTCCCAATAGCTCAAACCCCCAATCTCGGCAACAATTCTTGTAAATCTTTTCTGAACCCTTTCAAGTTTCATATCATCTTTCACATAGCAGGGAGGCCAGAATTGAATGCAATACTCTAAAAGTGGCCTCAACAACATCCTGTACAGCCACAACATGACATTCCAACTCCTTTACAAAATGCACTAACCAATGAAGGCAAGCGTGCCAAATGCTTTCTCCGGCACCCTGTCTATCTGCGACTCCACTTTCAAGGAACAATGCACCTACATCCCTATGTCTGTTTGTTCAGCAACACTCCCCAGCGCCCTACCATTAACTGTATAAGTCCTTTCCAAATTTATCTTACCAAAATGCAGCATCTCACATTGATTTAAATTAAACTCCCTCTGCCACTCCTCAGCCCATTGGCCCATCTGATCAAGGTCATATTATGTCTGAGATAACTCTCTTCGTTGTTCGCTGCACCTCCAATTTTGGTATAATCTGCAAATTTACTAACCATACCTCCTTTATTCACATCCAAATCATTTATATAAATGACTAAAAGCAGTGGACCCAGCACCAATCCTTGTGACACACTGCTCGTCACAGCCCTCCAGTCCAAAAACCAACTGTCTACCACCACCTCTGTCTCCTACCTTCAAACGAATTTTGCATCCAAATGGCTAACTCCCCTTGGATTCCATGTGAGCTAACCTTCCTAACAGTCTAATATACGGAACCTTGTTGAGCACTTTGCTAAAGTCCATATAACCACTCTTTCTTCATCAATCTTCTTTGTCATCTCTTCAAAAAAGTCAATCAAGTTAGTGAGACACAGTTTCCCATGTACAAAGCCATGTTGGCTATCAGTTCTTGCCTTTTCAAATGCATATAAATCCAGTTCTTCAGAATTTCCTCAACAACTTACCCACCACTGATGTCAAGCTGACTGGTCACCTTTCTTAAATAGTGGCACCACATTAGCCAAGCTCCAGTGTTCCGGCATATCACCCATGACTGTGATGATACAAATATCTCAGCAAGGGCCCCAGCATTCTCTTCCCTATCTTCCCACAAAGTTCTGTGAATCTCAGCCTTGACTATACTTAATGACCCTGCTCTACAGCCCTTTATGGTAAAGAATTCCACAAATTCACTACCCTTTGAAAACAATCTTCATCTGTCTTAATTGGGCAACCCCTTATTCTGAGATCAAGGCCTCTGATCCGAGACTCTCTCACAATGTGAAACAGCCTCTCTGCATTTAGCCTGTCAAGCCCCCTAATAACCTTGTATTTTCCTCTCATAATAAGATCTCCTCTCATTCTTCAGAACTCCAATAGGTACAGGTCCAACATACTCAACCTCTCCTCATAGAGTCATAGAGATGTACAGCATGGAAACAGACCCTTTGGTCCAACCCATCCATGCAGACCAGATATCCCAACACAATCTAGTCCCACCTGCCAGCACCCAGCCCATATCCCTCCAAACCTTTCCTTTTCATATACCCATCTAAATGCCTCTTAAATGTTGCAATTGTGCCAGCCTCTACCACTTCCTCTGGCAGCTCATTCCAAGCACGCACCACCCTCTGTGTGAAAAGGTTGCCCCGTAGGTCTCTTTTATTATCCTTCCCCTCTCACCCTAAACCTATGCCCTCTAGTTCTGGACTCCCTGATCCCAGGGAAAAGACTTTGCCTATTTACCCTATCCATGCCCCACATGATTTGAGAAACCTCTATGACGCCACCCCTCAGCCTCCGACACTCCAGGGAAATCGGCTCTAGCCTATTCAGCCTCTCCCTATAGCTCAACTCCTCCAACCCTGGCAACATCCTTGTAAATCTTTTCTGAACCCTTTCAAGTTTCAGAACATCTTTCCCATAGGAAGGAGACCAAATTGCATGCAATATTCCAACAATGGCCTAACCAATGTCCTGTACAGCCGCAACATGACTTCCCAACTCCAGGGAAACCAGCCCTAGCCTATTCAACCTCTCCCTGTAGCTCAAATCCTCCAATCCTGGCTACTTCCTTTTAAATCTTTTCTCAATCCTTTCAAGTTTCACAACATCCTTCCGATAGGAAGGAGACCAGAATTGCATGCAATATTCCAAAAGTGGCCGAACCAATGTCCTGTACAGCTGCAACATGATCTTCCAACTCCTGTACTCAATACTCTGACCAATAAAGGAAAGCATACCAAACGCCGCCTTCACTATCCTGTCTACTTGCGACTCCCCTTTCAAGAAACTATGAACCTGCACTCCAAGGTCTGTTTGTTCAGCAACACTTCCTAGGACCTTACCATTAAGTGTCTAAGTCCTGCTAAGATTTGCTTTCCCAAAATGCAGCACCTCATATTTATCTGAATTAAACTCCATCTGCCACTTCTGAGTCCATTGGCCAATTTGGTCAAGATCGTGTTGTAATCTGAAGTAACCCTCTTCGCTGTCCACTACACCTCCAATTTTGGTGTCATCTGCAAACTTACTAACGATACCTCTTATGCTCGCATCCAAATCATTTGTGTAAATGACAAAAGGTAGAGGGCCCAGCACCGATCCTTGTGGCACACCACTGGTCACAGGCCTCCAGTCTGAAAAACATCCCTCCACCACCACCCTCTGTCTTCTACCTTTGAGCTAGTTCTGTATCCAAATGGTTAGTTCTCCCTGTATTCCGTGAGATCTAACCTTGCTAATCAGTCTCCCATGAGGAACCTTGTCGGACGCCTTACTGAAGTCCATATAGATCACTGCTCTGCCCTCATCAGACCTCTTTGTTACTTCCACAAAAAACTCAATCAAGTTTGTGAGACATGATTTCTCATGCACAAAGCCATGTTGACTATCCCTAATCAGTGCTTGCCTTTCCAAATACATATACATCCTGGGCCCTCAGGATTTCCTCCAACAGCTTGCCCACCACCGACGTCAGGCTCACTGGTTTATAGTTCCCTGGCTTGTCCTTACCATCCTTCTTAAACAGTGGCACCACGTTAGCCAACCTCCAGTCTATGGCATCTCACCTGTGACTATCGATGATACAAATATCTCAGCAAGAGGCCCAGCAATCACTTCTCTAGCTTCTCACAGAGTTCTAATACCACTAAACCAAGAATAGACCTATCAATGTTGTCATGGACAAAAGCAAATAGATGAGACTTTTTGACTCCCTCATCACCTTTTGCATACTCAGACCAGCAGCGTAGTCCATTTGAACTTGACTGGCTTGGTCATTAGTAGTACTGAAGAGCAACTCTGGGTACTGGACCTTGAACCCCTCCACCCAGAGTGCATTCTGCACCCTTGTTACCCACATAGCTTCCTCCAAGTGGTGTCCCAACATAGAGGAGTACTGATTCATAAGCAGGTATATGAACAGGAAGGGTTTGGAGAGATATGGGCTGGGTGCTGGCAGTGGGGACTAGATTGGATATCTGGTCAGCATGGACGAGTTGAACCGAAGGGTCTGTTTCCGTGCTGTACATCTTTATGACTCTAAGTGGGACGATTAGGTGGTAATCAGAAAGGAGGTTTTGTTGCCCGTCTTTAATCTGGTGCCGTGAGACATCATGGGGTATGGAGCCAATGCCTATGGCTCCCAGGGCAACTCCTTCCTGACTTATACCTTTGTGCCATCACCACTGCGGAGTCTGACATTTTGGGACGTAGATAGGATAAATGAATTGACAAAAGTCTGGCAAATGGAATATCTTGTGAGAAAATGAGAAATTCTTCACTTAGACAGGAGGAACAATAAAGAAGTACATTACCTACATGGTGAGATGTTGCAGAGTTCTGAGTTGTAGAGAGATCTGGGTTCCGAGTGCATGAATTGCAAAATGGTTGGTATGTAGGTACTGCAAGTAATAGAATTTTATCATTTATTGCAAGCGGAATTGAATGTAAAAGTAGAGAAGTTATGCTTCAGTTTTACAGGGAACATCACGAATAGTGTGTATATTATTGGTTTCCTTATTTAAAGCAGGAAATGAAAATGAATTGTTGACAATTCCGAGGAGATTTATGAGATTAATATCTGGAATAAGTGAACTCTCCTATGAGGAAAGGTTGGACAGACTGGGCTTGTTTTTACTGGAAATTAGAAGAGTGAGGAATGATTTAACTGAAGTATATAAGATTCTAAGCCATCTTAACAAGGACTTGGAAGTGATTTTGCCTGTTTTGAGTGAACCCAGAACAAGACACGTCCCATTTAGGACAGAGATGAGGAGAATTTGTTTCCTCAGAGGGTTGTGTGATTTTGGAATTGTCTGCCTCAGTTGGTGGTGGAGGCAGGGTCATTGAATATTGTTAATATAGAAAAATAGGTACAGGGGTAGGCCATTCAGCCCTTCGAACCTGCACCACCATTCAATATGATCACGGCTAAACACAAAGTCTCAGTATCCCACTCTTCCCCTCTCCCCATACCCTGGATCCCTTTTACCACTAGGACCATGTCCACCTCCTTCTTGAATATAAGTAATGAACTGGCCCCAACAACTTCCTGTGGGAGAGAATTCCACAGGTTCACAATTCTCTGGGTGAAGAAATTCATCCTCATCTCAGTCCTGAATGGTTGACCCTTTATTCTTAGACTGTGGCCCCTACTTCTAGATTTCCCCAATATCAGGAACATTCTTCCCACATCTAGCCTGTCCAGCCCCCTTAGGATTTTATGTTTCTATGAGACTCCTCCCTCATTCTTCTAAATTCCAGTGAGGACAAGCCCAGTCGATCCAGCCTTTCCTCATATGTCAGTCCTGCCATCCCGGGAATCAGTCTGGTGAACCTTTGCTGGACTCCCTCAATAGTGAGAATGTCTTTCTTCAGATTGAGAGACCAAAACTGCACACAATACTCAAGGTGGAACTGGATAGATTCCTGTCAGGGTAGGGGAATGAAAGTTTATTGATTGCAGATGGAATGTGGAATTCGAAACACAAACAGATCAACAGTGTTTTTAATAAATAGTGAAGCAAGCTTGAATAGCCAAGTGGTCTATTTATGCTCCTACTCAATATTTTCTTAATGTTCTGATCAGATTAAGAGAGTCCAGGATGTTTGTTTTAGCGCGTGATCAGTTCTAGCAGATCTCAGGCTGAGCAATGCTGGAGTTTGAATTGCTGTCAGTGCCTCTAGCCTGAGACTGAAAAATAAAACTATCCTGAGTTTTTACTTCTGATCATACTCACTAGAATGTGTGCCTGCATCCTGTAATTAGATTCTGGTCTCTGGACCCTAGGCCTCCCTTCACTGGATTTTGATCATTGGACCCTGAGTCTCCCGTCACTGGACCTCAGTAGCTCCAGACCTAGACCCTCCTCTAACTGGACTTTGAGCCTCTGGACTTTAACTCTCAGATTTCCCATCTCTGATTTCTGGTCACTGGACTCTGGGACTCCTGTTACAGGACTGAACATCCAGTCGCTGAACAACTAATGATGCTCTGCTGCTGTTGCTCCTATCTGCTTAGGGGGAGGTGTCATTATGTGACAGTTAATCAGCATTTACTGAACAAGAATGCTTGGTTGTGGTCGAACCAGAGGGTATTTGGGTTGCTTCTGTTTCCTGGATCAACAACTTTTTACCAGGGTGTGATTTTGCAGGAAATGTCAGATTCTCTCACGTGGAAAGGAAGCTGATCATGATGCTCATGGCTGTCTTCAAATAGCTGCTGAGATAAGTGTCAGCCTATTAACCTTGCTCTTAGTAAGAATATTAAGTACTCAGAATAGTGTGAACATGTCTTTCCGTACAAAAATGAACTGACTCGACATTTAATGACAAGGCAACAAATCTGAGAGCTCAGTGTGCAATAACACAGAGCACAGCCACAGTACACATGGAAGACACTGTGTCTAATTAGTGCTTAGTATGAGGATTCCAGGTCATGATCAGTGCCCAGTGTGAGGGTTCCAGTTCATGATCAGTCCCCAGTGTGAGGGTTCCAGTTCATGACCAATGCCCAGTGTGAGGGTTCCAGTACATGGTCAGTGCCCAGTGTGAGGATTCCAGCTGATGATCAGTGCCCAGTGTGAGGGTTCCAGTTCATGATCAGTCCCCAGTGTGAGGGTTCCAGTTCATGATCAGTGCCCAGTGTGAGGGTTCCAGTTCATGATCAGTGCCCAGTGTGAGGATTCCAGCTCATGGTCAGTGCCCAGTGTGAGGATTCCAGCTCGTGATCAGTGCCCAGTGTGAGGGTTCCAGTTCATGGTCAGTGCCCAGTGTGAGGATTCCAGCTCATGGTCAGTGCCCAGTGTGAGGACTCCAGCTCATGATCAGTGCCCAGTGTGAGGGTTCCAGTTCATGGTCAGTGCCCAGTGTGAGGATTCCAGCTCATGGTCAGTGCCCAGTGTGAGGATTCCAGCTCATGGTCAGTGCCCAGTGTGAGGATTCCAGCTCGTGATCAGTGCCCAGTGTGAGGGTTCCAGTTCATGGTCAGTGCCCAGTGTGAGGATTCCAGCTCATGGTCAGTGCCCAGTATGAGGATTCCAGCTCATGATCAGTGCCCAGTGGGAGGATTCCAGTTCATGATCAGTCCCCAGTGTGAGGGTTCCAGTTCATGGTCAGTGCCCAGTGTGAGGGTTCCAGTTCATGGTCAGTGCCCAGTGTGAGGGTTCCAGTTCATGATCAGTGCCCAGTGTGAGGGTTCCAGTTCATGACCAGTCCCCAGGGAGAGGGTTCCAGTTCATGACCAATGCCCACCGTGAGGGTTCCAGTTCATGATCAGTGCCCAGTGTGAGGGTTCCAGTTCATGACCAGTGCCCACCGTGAGGGTTCCAGTTCAAGACCAGTGCCCACCGTGAGGGTTCCAG
Source organism: Chiloscyllium plagiosum (assembly GCF_037043375.1). Classification (NCBI taxonomy): domain Eukaryota; kingdom Metazoa; phylum Chordata; class Chondrichthyes; order Orectolobiformes; family Hemiscylliidae; genus Chiloscyllium; species Chiloscyllium plagiosum. Next base: position 2,180,006 of record NW_028270183.1, read on the forward strand.
TTCATGGTCAGTGCCCAGTGTGAGGGTTCCAGTTCATGATCAGTGCCCATTGTGAGGGTTCCAGTTCATGACCAGTGCCCAGTTGAGGAGTCCATTCATGACCAGTCCCCAGGGAGAGGGTTCCAGTTCATGACCAGTGCCCAGTGTGAGGGTGCCAGTTCATGACCAATGCCCAGTGTGAGGGTTCCAGTTCATGATCAGTGACTAGTGTGAGGGTTCCAGTTCATGGTCAGTGCCCAGTGTGAGGGTTCCAGTTCATGGTCAGTCCCCAGTGTGAGGGTTCCAGTTCATGACCAGTGCCCAGTGTGAGGGTTCCAGTTCATGATCAGTGCCCAGTGTGAGGGTTCCAGTTCATGATCAGTTCCCAGTGTGAGGGTTCCAGTTCATGGTCAGTGCCCAGTGTGAGGGTTCCAGTTCATGGTCAGTCCCTAGTGTGAGGGTTCCAGTTCATGACCAGTGCCCAGTGTGAGGGTTCCAGTTCATGGTCAGTCCCCAGTGTGAGGGTTCCAGTTCATGGTCAGTGCCCAGTGTGAGGGTTCCGGTTCATGATCAGTTCCCAGTGTGAGGGTTCCAGTTCATGATCAGTTCCCAGTGTGAGGGTTCCAGTTCATGACCAGTGCCCAGTGTGAGGGTTCCAGTTCATGATCAGTGCCCAGTGTGAGGGTTCCAGTTCATGATCAGTGCCCAGTGTGAGGGTTCCAGTTCATGATCAGTTCCCAGTGTGAGGGTTCCAGTTCATGGTCAGTGCCCAGTGTGAGGGTTCCAGTTCATGGTCAGTCCCCAGTGTGAGGGTTCCAGTTCATGATCAGTTCCCAGTGTGAGGGTTCCAGTTCATGACCAGTGCCCAGTGTGAGGGTTCCAGTTCATGATCAGTGCTTGGGAATGAGGGTTCCAGTTCATGACCAGTGCCCAGTGTGAGGGTTCCAGTTCATGATCAGTGCTTGGGAATGAGGGTTCCAGTTCATGATCAGTCCCCAGTGTGAGGGTTCCAGTTCATGATCAGTCCCCAGTGTGAGGGTTCCAGTTCATGACCAGTGCCCAGTGTGAGGGTTCCAGTTCATGGTCAGTCCCCAGTGTGAGGGTTCCAGTTCATGATCAGTGCCCATTGTGAGGGTTCCAGTTCATGATCAGTGCTTGGGAATGAGGGTTCCAGTTCATGACCAGTGCCCAGTGTGAGGGTCCAGTTTGTGACCAGTGCCCAGTGTGAGAATTCCAGTTCAAGACCAGTGCCCAGTGTGAGGGCGCAGTACTTGACCAGTGTCAGAGCCCCAGTAACAGTCTCGTGCACCAATTTTCCCTCTCCATCAGCATTCAAACACCTCTTTTCTCTCATTGGCTATCTGTTGTTTCTGTAAACGTACGCCTGAGAATATCATGCAAACTGGTGTCTCAACTCTAACTTATTTCCAAAGACCTATAGTTAGTAAGTTCGCAAATGACACCAAAATTGAAGGTGTAGTGGACAGCGAAGAAGGTTAACATAGATTACATAAATTAGATGGGCCCATGGGCTGAGAAGTGGCAGATGGAGTTTAAATTAGATAAATGCGAAGTGCTACATTTTGGGAAAGCAAATCTTAGCAGGACTTATAGCCTTTATGGTAAGGTCCTAGGGAGTGTTGCTCAATAAGGAGACCTTCGAGTGCAGGTTCATAGCTCCTTGAAAGTGGAGTCGCAGATAGATAGGATAGTGAAGAAGACGTTTGGTATGCTTTCCTTTATTGGTCAGAGTATTGAGTACAGGAGTTGGAAGGTCATGTTGCGGCTGTACAGGACATTGGTTCGGCCACTTTTGGAATATTGCGTGCAATTCTGGTCTCCTTCCTATCGGAAGGATGTTGTGAAACTTGAAAGGGTTGAGAAAAGATTTAAAAGGATGTTGCCAGGATTGGAGGATTTGAGCTGCAGGGAGAGGTTGAATAGGCTAGGGCTGGTTTCCCTGGAGCATCGGAGGCTGAGGGGTGACCTTACAGAAGGCATAGGTTTAGGGCGAGAGGGGAAAGATATAAAAGAGACCTAAGGGGTAAGTCTTTCATGCAGAGGGTGGTACTTGTGTTGAAAGAGCTGCCAGAGGAAGTGGTGGAGGCTGATACAATTGCAATATTTAAAAGGCATCTGGATGGGTATATGAATAGGAAGGGTTTGGAGGGATATGGGCCGAGTGCTGGCAGGTGAGACCAGATTGAGTTGGGATATCTGATCGGCATGGACGAGTTGGACTGAAGGGTCTGTTCTGTGCTGTACATCTCAATGACTCTATGACCTCAAAACTATGAACTTTCTCATTCATCTACCAGATGCAGTCCAGATGGGTGGCACGGTGGCTCAGTGGTTAGCACTGCTGCCTCACAGCACCAGGGACCCAGGTTTGATTCCCGTCTCAGGTGACTATGTGGAGTTTGCACATTCTCACCATGTCTGTATGGGTTTCCTCTGGGTGCTCCAGTTTCCTCCCACAATCCAAAGATGTGCAGGTCAGGTGAATTGACCATGCTAAATTACCCATAGTGTTAGGTGCATTAGTCGGGGTAAATGTAGGGGAATGGGTCTGGGTGGGTTACTGTTCAGAGGATCGGTGTGGACTTGTTGGGCCAATGGGCCTGTTTCTGTACTGTAGGGAATCTAATCTATTTCTCATCTGATTGGAATATCATGATGTATGTTACTTTCTCATCTGTGGGTCAGAGTTCACACATCAAGGTTGGGCTTGTCAACTTTAAACAGCCTTTGGGCACTCTTGTTAATTACAACAGAATGAAGAAATAATTAGATCTTTGAGGTGATCAGAATCGCCGCTGAACCTGCCCAGACTTGGAAATTCTGAATTCAGTGAAGTAACTTAAGATTCAAATCAGCAGCAGCCCACGGGAATTCAAAAAGCTCACAGATGTCTGATTGATAGAGCGTAACAGTGAGTCAGCGCTTGCTATTTAACTTCTTTCACTCAACCATTTCCTATTTCAATGTCAGGGCCTTTTCATGCTTGCACGGCTTTGCTGCTTCAAGTCACGTTCTACTGCTTCACTTCCCTGTATCTCACACAGGGAACCTTCCTTCTTCAGAAGTCTGTAATTTCATCGCTGAGGTCAATCATCACCGATCAGCCATTTAAGTTCCAGGCCATCTCTGCAGGAGTTCTTCAGGGTGGATATTTTCTAATGAATCTGTGCAGAGACGTTATTACAACACCTCTAGAGCAGGTGGGACTTGAATCCAGGACTCTTGGTCCAGAGGTATGGACACCACCAATGCACCACAAGAGCCTCAATTTCCTGGGGTATGGTCCTGGACCCAACCATCTTCAGCTGCTTTATCAATGACCTTCCCTCCATCATAAGGTCAGAAGTGAGGATGTTCACAGATGATTGCATATATTAGCACCATTCGTGACTCCTCAGGTACTGGAGCAGCCCATGTACAAACATAGCTGAGAGCGACCATATTGTTGAAGAGGAGAGTGTGAAACGGACTGGTAAGCTAGAGGAGATACTTGTTAGGAAGAAAGATGTGTTGGGCATTTTGAAAAACTTGAGGATAGACAAGTCCCCCGGGCCTGATGGGATATATCCTAGGATTATGTGGGAAGCAAGAGAGGAAATTGCAGAACCGTTGTCAATGATCTTTTCGTCTTCACTGTTAGCGGGGGTGGTACCAGGGGACTGGAGAGTGGCGAATGTTGTGCCCCTGTTCAAAAAAGGGAATAGGGATAACCCCGGGAATTACAGGCCAGTTAGTCTTACTTTGGTGGTAGGCAAAGTAATGGAAAGGGTACTGAGGGATAGGATTTATGAGTATCTGGAAAGACACTGCTTGATTAGGGACTGCCAGCACGGATTTGTGAAGGGTAGGTCTTGCCTTACAAGTCTTACTGAATTCTTTGAAGAGGTGACCAAGCATGTGGATGAGGGTAGAGCAGTGGATGTAGTATACATGGATTTTAGTAAGGCATTTGATAAGGTTCCCCATGGTAGGCTTATGCGGAAAGTCAGGAGGCATGGGATAGTGGGAAATTTGGCCAGTTAGATAGAGAACTGGCTAACTTGTCGAAGTTAGAGAGTGGTGGTAGATGGTAAATATTCAGCCTGGAGCCCAGTTACAAGTGGAGTTCCGCAGGGATCAGTTCTGGGTCCTCTGCTGTTTGTAATTTTATTAATGACTTGGAAGAGGGAGTCGAAGGGTGGGTCAGTAAATTTGCAGATGATACGAAGATTGGTGGAGTTGTGGATAGTGAGGAGGGCTGTTGTCGGCCGCAAAGGGACTTAGATATGATGCAAAGCTGGGCTGAGGAGTGGCAGATGGAGTTCAACCCTGTCAAGTGTGAGGTTGTCCATTTTGGAAGGACAAATAAGAATGCGGAATACAGGGTTAATGGTAGGGTTCTTAGTAAGGTGGAGGAGCAGAGGGAACTTGGAGTCTATGTTCAAAGCTCTTTGAAAGTTGCCACTCAGGTGGATAGAGCTTGTAAGAAGGCCTATGGTCTATTAGCGTTCATTAGCAGAGGGATTGAATTCAAGAGTCATGAGGTGATGTTGCAGCTGTACAGGACCTTGGTAAGGCCACATTTGGAGTACTGTGTGCAGTTCTGGTCGCCTCACTTTAGGAAAGATGTGGAAGCTTTGGAGAGGGTGCAAAGGAGATTTACCAGGATGTTGCCTGGAATAGACAATAGGTCGTATGAGGATAGGTTGAGAGTGCTAGGCCTTTTCTCATTGGAACGGCGAAGGATGAGGAGTGACTTGATAGAGGTTTATAAGATGATCAGGGGAATAGATAGAGTAGACAGTCAGAGACTTTTTCCCTGGGTACAACAGAGTGTTACAAGGGGACATAAATTTAAGGTGAAGAGTGGAAGGTATAGGGGGGATGTCAGGGGTAGGTTCTTTACCCGGAGAGTGGTGGGGGCATGGAATGCACTGGCTGTGGGAGTGGCAGAGTCAGAATCATTGGTGACCTTTAAGCGGCAATTGGATAGGTACATGGATGGGTGCTTAAGCTAGGACAAATGTTCGGCACAACATCGTGGGCTGAAGGGCTTGTTCTGTGCTGTATTGTTCTATGTTCTATAGCAAGATCTGGACAGTGTCAAGTGGCAAATAATATTCACTCCACACAAATGTCAGGCAATTACCATCTCTGACAAAAGTGAATCTAACCATTTCCCCATGACATTCAATGGCATTACAACACTAAATCCCCCACTATTAATATCCCAAGGGTTACCATTTACTGGAAACTAAATTGGATCAGCCATATAAATACTGTGTCTACAAGAACAGGTCAGAAGCTAGGAATCCTGCAGCAAATAACTCACTTGTCCACCATTGACAAGTCACAAGTCAGGACTGTGAGGATTATTCTCCAGTTGACTAGATGAGCACAGCTCCAAGAACACTTGAGAAACTAGACACCATCCAGGACAAAGTTTGTACCCTACACACCACTTTTAAAATGTTTACTCCCTTCATTATCAATATACAGTGACCGCAACTATTTACCAAAACTTCTTTAACAGCATCTTCTAAACCCATGACTTCTAACACATAAAAAAACAGGAACATCAGATGTATGGGAACACCACCACTTGCACGTTCCCCTCCAAGCCAAATACCATCCTGACTTGAAAGTATATCGCAGGGTCAACATTCTGGAACTCCCTCCTTAATAGCATTGTGGGCGTATCTACACCAGCTGACTGCTTGGTGGTGATCCTATGCTGGATGGTAATGGGTTTGGAGCTGCAGTCTAAGGAGTCGACTCTGGGTCTGGATTCACAGATATGTCAGACCAGGCAAGGATAGCAGATTTCCTTTCCTGACGTATTTCAGTAAACCAGTTGAATTTTTACAATAATAAACAATGGTTTAAGGATGATCATTAGACTTTCAATTCCAAACATTTTTATTGGGTTCAGATTCCACCATCTGTTGTATTGGGAATCATATCTACCTGTGTCTCTGGTTTAGTCCAGCCACATTACCAGTAGGACATAACATTGTTAAAGATTGAGACTCATCAATCTACTCAGCCAGTTGTCTAGGAAGATGTAACATGTAACAGTCTGTTTTACATAGGCCATAACTAGCAATCTATCCTGGGTCAGAGGCTATGACTGTCCTAATCCATGGACCTGAGCATATCATCCAGGCTGACAATGGAGTGCAATGCAATAGTTGTTTGTTGTGTGTTGTACTGTGACTTTGCCCACTTTTTTCAGCTTGGAAAATTATAGAGGCATAGGCTCAGTGCATTTCTGGAGGGAGTGTTGCATCACTGGAAGTGACATCTTTTGTCCTTTAACAAAGGCCCCCTCCCATTAATGTAAAAACATCTTGTGGTGTTGCTTCAAAGAAAAGCAGGGGAGTTCTCACTAATGTTCTGGGCAATGATTATCCTTCAAGTAACATCACAGAAAGAGATGATCTGAGCTTGATCATGTGACTGTGTGAGGCTGCTGTGAGAAAACTGGCTGCCATATTGATATAAAAGGAAAGTGCTGCAGATGCAAGAGATCATAATGACAACCAGTAAGTGCTGGAGAAACTCAGCAGGTCTGGCAGTATCTACGGAGAGAGAAGAAACTCCACTGTGCCAAAGAAGTCATTAGACTCGAAATGTTAACTGTTTCTCTCTCCACAGATACTGCTGGAGCTGCTTAGTTTCTGCAGTAGCTTCTGCTTTTATGAGTCACTGCATTTCCTGGTGTCTTCATTTTAAAACTCATTGATAGTGAAGGTCTCTGGGAACATCCTACAAGCGTATAGAAGCTGCTAATACTAATTAGATCATGGAACTCAAGTTTGTATTTCACTTTTTGCTCCCAGCGATTGCTGGAATAAGGCAAAGGAATGAGTTTTAGTTTATTATAATGTCCAGTCTCTCATATGCAGCATTGAGATCAGAAAGAACCATATAAACTACTTTGGAGTAATGTAGTCACAGAAGTATACTCAGAATTTACAGCAAACACAGACATTGCTAACAAAACTCAGCAGATCTGGCAGCATCTTTTGGAAGAAAGCAGAATTAACGTTTTGAGTATGATGACTTGTCATCAGGTCTCATTCGACTCTTCATTATTTTCCTGACCACCCCTGCTTTCAGCATTGTAAATAGTTTAACCTACCTGGCATTCCCCAAGCTGATCAATTTTTTAGCAGACCCATCATAACCCCAAATTATCTGTTACGTTGCAGTGTTACAGATTTACAACATGGCAAATAGTCTTCCTGGGAAACCAATGACTGAATTCTTGACAAGTCTGTAGAATTTGGTGGAACACTGTGAGTAGGGTCAGCACTTTAGGAAATGTCAAAGGATCACTTGGTTTGTAGAATTAATAATATTGTGACTCAAAGGATCTGGACCTCAAGAAAGCCATAGAACTGGCCCTTTACCTGCAAAAATATTGGAAAAGGGGGTCAGGAACATCAGGGGTCCATAAACGGTACTGTCTTCAACCTTGGACAATCCCCATACCACAGAGCCAAATCCCAGGTGGATAATACTCACAGCTCCTGTTTGTTGCTGAGTGACAATTGGCGATTGGAGTCAAAGGCTGTGAGCTTTTAGAACTGGATGGGAAGTATCTCTACAATACAATGAGAGGCAAGAACACCCATCTGTGCGTGTGGTTGTAGAGTTCACCCCAGACAAGGCGAAATACATACTGCCCAAGCCGTAGCCACCTCAAGTCAGGGCTTTGCAAATAAATCAACCTGAAGATGAGGAATTGTTACAACTAAATTGCATCACTGCTCCCAAAGTGTTCCCAATTAAGCTCAAACTCCAGGTAATTGGCCACCCGCAGACATGGAGGTAGACATAGATGCCACTGTATCTATTGTTGGGGAGTGAACCTTTAGGAAATTCCAAAGGGGAATCTTCGCTTTAAGCTTGTAAGGCAGCAGGGCTAGATTGGCCACATACTCTGGGGAGCCACTCTTATTATTGGGACCACTATAACCCCAGATAGGCACAGACAACAGACAATCCGACTGGCCTCGTTGGTAGTGAAAGAACCAGGTTCCAACCTTTTGGGAAGGGACTGATTACAGAAAGTCTGCCTGCATTTGGCAACAGATCTTAAAAATGGGTACTGCTTAGCTATATGAAATCATTAAGAAGTATCCCAAGGTGTTCGAAGAGGGCCTCTTGAAGATAAAAAGTGACAGGGCCAAGGTCTATGTAGACCCAGAGGTCCAACTTAAATACTCGAAGGCACATCCAGCCCCCTATGCCCTATATGCCAAAGTAGAGGCCGAATTGGAACGTCTAGAGGAACTTGGCATTAAATGCTTGGTATAACTTTCTGACTGGGCCATGCCAATAGTCCCAGTTTTAAAACGTGACAACTCAGTTTGCCTCTGTGAGGTGTATAAGCTAATAGTCAACAGAGCTTCCTACTTAGACAAATACTTTCTGCCACACAGAGAAGACTTGTAGGCAAAGCTGGCTGGAGTCACATATTTTCCAAAATGGATATAAGCCATGCCTATCTCCAACTGCAGTTTGAGGTATCATTCAGGAAATATGTTAATATAAAAACTCAGAAAGGTCAGTCTGAATACGCTCACTTGCCTTTTGAGGTATCTTTGCCTTATGCCATGTTTCATAGTGTCATGGAGAGCATCCTTCAAGGGGTGCCCAATCTGGGAGTCTATCTGGATAACATTTTAATCTCAGGAATTACTGCAATGGAACATGTGGAGAGTTTGGAGGAGGTCTTACAGCATTTTTCTGAGGCTGGCATCTGGCTACAAAGGGAAAAGTGTCTGTTCCAGATAAACGAGGTAACATACCTCAGATATAGAGTCGACAAAGATGGACTATACACTCTCAAACAGAAGGTGAAATTTATAAAACGATGCTCCAATTCCGAGGAATGCAATGTTTTGCTGGTGCAGTGGTAGCATCCCTACCCCTGGACCGAGAGGCCCAGTTCAAGTCCCACTCACTACAGAGGAGTGTAATAAAATCTCTAAACAGGTTGAATAGAAAATGAAGTTAAATTAAACAAAACTTTATAAGGTGGTAGTGTCCCTACCCTTCCACCAGGAGGCCAGGGTTCAAGTCCCACCTGCTCCAGAGATGTGTAATACATCTCTGAATAGGTTGATTAGAAAAATAGGTTAATTAAAGAAAAAACTAAAAATTATAAACTTAAAAAAAGAGACTCAGGGTTGTCATGTTTGCCACTGCCTGCCCCACCTCCTCAGTTATTCTCATGTCACTGGAGAGAGAGCATGTAGTGTTCATCAATGCTGTCAATGCCTTCAGAGAGATGGGAACCATGGGGTTACTTGTCTCTCCAATTCAATTTTGTCTTAGACCCTTCCCACTCTCCCTACCCCTCCTTCACTTTTGGTGGTTCATGTTGGTCATAATGGGTTTTGCTTGTAAATATCTAGTTGGCTACGTGGGTATTTTACTGGCAGTGGTTAGTGTTTAGAAAGGAAACGAAAATAAAACAAGTCATGCTGGCTTTGGAGCTGGTGAAGTCCTCCATGGTGTGTGATAGCACTTCAGGGTATATAAAACGATAAAGTGGACCTGTGGTGCAGTGATAATTCCCTACCCCTAAACCAGGCGACCCAGGTTCAAGTCTCACCCAGTCCAGATGTTTGTCATAACATGTTTGAACAGGTTGTTTAAAAAAAAAGCACATCATCCATTTGTCTGAGCTGTCTGTCCCAGGCTGGAGCTGGCCTCTCTATGCCATGAGTAGTGGCTTTATTTGGTGTTCAAGAATAAATGATGTTCCAATTAGGCTTCCTGAGCGATCACAGTTTTAGATCTCCGTTTTTTTTGTTTTATCTTACATAAGAGTTGATGGCTTTGGATTGAGTGAGTAATTTCTTCCTAAGCACAGCTGAGATGTCAGTCCCCCCTGCCAAACACACACACCATCTCTTCCCCTGTCCCCATATTTGCATGAAGCTTGCACAGTTTGACATATTATCAGGTGCTAAGTGATGTTTAACTTGCTCGACAATTTCTAGCCACACTCACTGAGGTTTGAATCTTGCATAAAGTCAAAGCTCTGACTGTAGGAAGAACACACAACTTGGGAATAATCTTTTAACGTCAATCAAAGAAAGGGGGGTAAGAGGAGTTGGGAGGGAAAGAGAGACAGAAAGAGTAAATGTGGCATAATGCATAATCACTGACAGTGTCAAATGAAATCCAACTCCAGTCTTACCTCTTACACAGTCTGCACAGAACACAGCAAATTGACTCCAAAACCTTATTTTGATTCCATCCTTCTGGCAGAATCACAAATTCTGTTTGTGAGCCATCTATTGGAACAGTTCCTGAACCAGAACCTCAAAAACCAAGGCAGAATTTTTTTTAAGAAAAGGTTTATTTTCTGTTGGTTAATTCTCAGTGAGCAGCCATTAATCATTTCTCGTACCGCTTAACATTCTATATTTTGAGTTCTCTACATTGACATTTAGACATTTAACAATGCCAATCCATTGCTGGATTCTGCTGTAGTGTTGCCACTTAAACATTTAAACTAAACAACCAAATTAATTTGACCTTCATTTAAAGGAGCAGCCTGACCCACTGGCAGCTTCAAGATACTGAGTGTCTCTACATCTGGGTCACTTTCTGTATGTTCTCCACAATGGTATCACGATGGAGAATAAATCAGATGCCGTTTGCACTGCCGTCCAGGATTCTGCCCAGCTCCTTTTTGCTGTTAGTATCATAACTTGGCTTTTTCAAACACTGATTGGTTGCTGCCTCCATCACTTTGTGAAATGTAGGCAGCATAGCTCCATTAAACTTTTATATTGGAGTTATTTTCACAAGAAAGAGAACTCCTGCACATTTATGGAAACTTACACAATCAACAGTCATTGTCCAGTTGTCCAATGTGACTTGAGTTGAAGACAGTCACTGAAGCTGGTCTCCAGAGCTAGGTGTCAAATTTGAATCTGCGCAAGGCCAGAGCTGCTGCATCAGTCTGAGACTGGGCCTGAGGCTCTGTGACTCACATGCAAAGTTCCACAACTCCCTCTGTATGTTGGTTGGGAGGTGCTGACTACATGGAAATTTCAAACAGCGGAAATATCCCGTGGAAACTAATCACAATATGTTTTGATATTAAACAGTTTCTCACAGCGTGACACATATCAGTGACAGAGATCAAAGTAAAGGCAGCAGTCAATGCCCAAATTACAGAATTTATAGAAACAAACCTAATTCTAAATGATGTGTGAGCCAGTTTAAAATATAATAATTAGAATTTTAAACATTTAAGCTGGAATTGGCCAGCAGACTTGCTTCTTTTAGCTACACTCATCATGTAAGTAATAGTTTACTGAGTTACAAAATGTCAGTGTCAAGGTGTCAAGTTATTATCAAGATGATAGATAGCCCTAAAGGGTCCAGCTTATGCTCCTAATATAATTGAAACCAAAACCTGGCTCAGAGAAATCCTGCTGCTCTCCTTCCTCTGCTGTGTTAACATGAGGGGAACAATTTCACTTTCCCACTGTAATTTTGCTGCATTACCATTACCAGTGGGTACTATGCAGGGGGCACAGGACTAGGCAGAGCAGGCCCTAGGTGGGGGACAGTGCTGCTGGGCAGCAGCAGTGCTACTATACAGGGAGCACAAGGCAATGTTGATTGGTAGGAGACTGTGCTGCTGGTCACAGGGCAAAGCCCCAGGCAGGGAAACCTGCTGCCACCACTGGAAACAACATTATATATGGAAGTGGCATTACCTGGAGGTCAGGTCTAACACTAATGTGGCATCAGAAAAAGAAAGAAAAGTTTGTGATGATGCTCCATTAAAATTGTTGTGTGTGCCTGCACGCCTCAAAAATATTTTTTTCTCTCCCTCCAGCCACCATTTGCGTTTGCAAATAGCATGGAAACGTGATCCTTTCTGAGGATAGATTAAGAGCAGACTGTGTCCTGTAAGCTCTATTATTCAGCATTGTCTTTAGTTGTGATTTCCAGCAGCTTGGCTCACAGATTCTGTCCACGAGACTCTGCAAATTCTGTCGTGCAGCTCAACCATTGGTCACTTTGTCAGGTGTATTCATTTCTGATTGGCTGCTGCTAAATTGTTATTGTGGAGAGTAAAATAAATCCTGTGGGTCAGCTGACTGGTTGCCATTGTATCATACAGTGAAAGGGGTTAGATTGAGTCTCACATCCAACTTGCTCATCATTTGTTGACCTGAGGTCCTCTTGTGACAGCGGATATTGTAGGCTCAGGGACTAATCATGCACATGTTTGTCTCTGTGGCAGGTAAGTGTGTGGAGTGCACGTGTCGATGGTGCATGGTAAGTTACTCAACACCATCAGACCCTTTTGCAGCACAGACATTCACACAAATGTTGTGCATTCTGGCATCGTTGGTGAGTCTGCCATCTTGTGTTTATGGTAAGACCGGTCCAATGTACTGGTGTGGCGAAGACTAGGGAAGCAGCTGTCAAACCTGGTCTTATTCTCCATCATGGAACAGCAACACAGGATGCGGAGAAATGCTCTGCGCATGTCCCTGCTCCTCAGAGTGTATATGATGGGATTCATAGCAGAGTTGAGTGTAGATAGGGCCAGGAAGATTTCTGCTTTGTGCAGGATCTTCAAATTGCTTTCTGTGTAGGCAAAGTCCAGCAGTAACATGATGAAGGTGGGTGCCCAGCAAATAATAAACACACCGAGCACAATCGTGACTGTCTTTAGCAACGCCAGGGTCTGTGGAGCCGCAGTTTCACAGTGACTGGATCGTACAATCAGATAAATCCGCACATAAAGGATGACAATAGACAGAAGGATGATGCTGAGCAAGGTGATACAGAACAAAATGTAATTCTTGGAGAACAGAGGCAGCACAGTGGAACAACCATTTACATGGCAGAGGCAGTTCCACCCCATTACCGGCAGCCCACCCAGCAGCACAGAGGCAATCCAACAGCTTCCAATCAGCAAGCACATCCGAGTATTCTTGTCACCGCTGTAGAGTTTGACTTTCACAATGGCTGCATGCCTTTCAATAGCGATGGCCAACAGACTGAGAACTGATGCAGCCAATGCAACAAACATGGTGCCCTCACGGATAAACCACTGCAGCGGTGTCAGCTTCATGGTCTGGCTTCCCGAAAACACAATGTTGAAGATGTAAGCAATGCCCGCAAAAAGGTCCGAAAGTGCCAAGTTTCCAATGAAATAAAACATGGCTGAGTGGAACTTCTTATATCTGCAGATGGCCACCAACACCAAAAGGTTTTCAAGGATGATGAAAGAACACAAAATGATGAAGACAACAGAGGTGACACTCAGGCCTTGTGACTTATATTTCGGGTCTGCAAGTTTCCCAGTGTGGTTATAATGGAAACTTATTAACTCCCTGTTGTAGTAATTATTAAAGGAGCCCTCAGACGCGGTGCATAGTGGTTCCCCCATTTCTACAGAATTCGCTGGTTGCAGTCGGCAGTCGATTCCTTCAAAGGCATAATGTCTCTTAACACCACGTTGGAGGCCCACAGGTTCGACAAGATTCAAGAAGGGCTACTGTCATCACCTATAGGAATCAACAAAGGAAAATGAGGTAGTTAGTCACTGTTATGAGAAACAAACATCACAATAAAAGGTCATATGTGGGGAAGGGGGGAGGCCAAGAAAATGTTGACAGTTTTCTTTACTGCCCCTGGAAACCAAATCATCCTCAACGGGACTTGCTAAATGATCTGTTTGCAGCACAGAATTATTGGTTCAACTCATCGAAAGAACACATCCTGCTGGACATGTTATTATTAACTCAATAACTAGCAGGGAGTTACAGTGATAGAGACAAATCTAAATCTCCTTAGTCACAAGGTGACCTCATCTCAGATCTCGGTCAACCTGACTCCCAAAGTAACCCAACAAGCAGAGTTTCTGAGATAATAAAGTTGCACCAACTCCATCAGGCATGTGCACTGGGGCTGCACAGGGCAGGAGGAGAAGTGGTGCATATTGGCATGACCTAGTTTGGTGCTGCAGTGGGATGTAAACAGGAATGGGGTTGCACTGGGACATGAGGAAGATTGGTACCACAAAACAGCAGGAGTGAGATTTTAGCTGCATCCAGGCATGAGCAGGATTGATGTGCAGTGGGGACATGGTTGGATTGAAACTGCACTGGGGCAGAAGTAAGATAACAGCAGCATAGATACTGAGTTATGACCATTGCAAGGGTTCAGTCTGAGAATCACAGTCACCAGGCTGAATAATATACAATGCTCTACATCATATACCAAGACTGCATAGAGAACCAACTCTGCAGATTTGAAAACTTTCAAATGGAGGCCTCCATCTATATTCCGCCTTAATTCCCATCCCTGGGATTTGTCCAGTCCAATAATCCTCACTCTGGTAAAACTACTCATTCACGGCCTGGTGCCAGTAACTGAAGGCAAACATGCTGTCCTAATATCAGAAAGGGATTGGGGGTCAGAGTATTAGAAAGAGGATTTTACTTTTAAACATTTGATGGGGTAGGATAGAGTGGGGTGGGGGTCTGTGTGGAGGAGTACAGATTAATATGTAGCCTCTTCCAATCACAAAAAGTTTATCAATTCATCTGTTGAGTAATTCAAATTTTATATCTTCAATTCAAAACGTGGATGGTAGAGTGATACAACCCATTCCTGCTAATACTCCTGATTTCTCCTGCAGACACTCCCTGCCCTCCTCCTCCCAATACTCCCTGCACTCCCTTCAATATTCCCCATACCCCCCTTCCCAATCCTCCCTGCTATCCCTGCCCCGATACTCCCCATTACCCCCTCACCCGATACTCCCCACAATCCCATTACCCGATACTTCTGCAAACCCTCCCTCAATACTCCCTGTGCCTCTCCCACCTAAACTCCCCGCACTCCTCCCCTGATACTCCCCGCACTCCTCCTACTAATAATCCCCACATTCCTCCTGCTGAGATCCCTCACTAGACCTTGTTATTAACAGGGTTTATCATTTATTCGCACATAATCTAATCTAATCTAATCTAATTATTAATTAAATTCACTTCATTAATATTCAGTCTCCAACTCTATCCGTCCACTACGTAAAAACAAAACACTTGATATGAAAGTCAGAAAAGGTAAGTGGCAACTCCAGCCTACCCATTGCTCCTCCTGGCCTTCACCTTGAATGCCAGGCACCAACATCTCAAGCATGCTTCATAGTAAGCAGATGCAAGCACCCTTTGTCCACAGTTGCTGACATCCAACATATGCCAGCTTCTGATTCATCATGGCAAGCTCCAAACCACTTATGGTTCTGCACTTTTAATGTTACACTTTGTAGTGCAATGGCAATTAGTGCAAGGGCACTTTATATGCAGGGACCCATCTCACGGAAAGGACCAGGTTACATTGACCTTCCTCCTATAGGGCAGGCATTTCTCCAGATGGTACTGACCCTACTGGTAATCCTAGATCAAACCGGCAAGGACCAATGCCATGGCCCATCCTGAGAAGAGACTGAGCCTCCACACCATGCCATCCAACCAGGACCTCCAGGTCCCTGCCTGCAAAGCAGGTGCCTATTTCCTCCCACCTGCTAGGTTTGGAGCAAATGCCACAAACTGCACAGGGCAGCTCTGGGCACAACAGCCTTTTAATAATGACACTGCCACCAGCGGTACTGCTGATTCCCAGCAGTGGTGAGCATCTCCATGTATAGTGAGTGGTAGAATTCTGCCAGTATCAAATGAGAGGGGTACCGTAGAGATGAACTAGGCAGTCAATAAGGTAGGCCTGCAGTGACAGCACAAGAAAACTCACTAGACCTTATGGAGAGAAATCTCTATGAAACTCCATAAAAATGACAATTTTCCAAAATATGACAAAAATACAGCTCTCGGTATCTGGATGCATGTAGCACTCAGTAAAGATGAAGGGGTAACACTGTCAATTAATAATAGCACTAATTCCATAAAGATTATTTTAGTTAGGAGATCAAGATATAGATTCGGTTAGAATGGAGATAAGAAATAGTTGAGGAAAGAAGTTACTCATGGGAGTAGCTTATATGCCCCCTAACAGTAACCGCAGTATGGGACACAGTATACAAGAAGAAATATTGGGTACCTCTGATAAAGGGACAGCAATAATTATGGATAACTTTAATCTACATATCAACGGGAAAATCAGATTAGCAATACAAAAAAAAACTGTGCATGCTAGAAATCAGAAACAAAAACAGAAATTGCCAGAGAAACTCAAGAGCTCTGAAAAGGGTCACTGGACCTATATCCACAAATGCTGCCAGACCTGCTCAGTTTCTCCAGCAATTTCTCTTTTCTGTCTATTCAATCCCTCTTATACTAAATCCCATTAGCCTTCTTGATTAAATGATGTGGAGGAGCCAGTGTTGGACTGGTGTGGACAAAGTTAAAAATCACGTAACACCAGGTTATAGTCCACCAGGTTTATTTGGAAGCACTAACTTTCGCACTGCTCCTTCATCAGGTAGTTGTGGGACAAGATCACAAGACACAGAATTTATAGCAAAAGATTACAGTGTCACGCAACTGAGATGATATATTGAACAAACCTAGATTGCTGTTAAGTCTTTCAAGTTTGAGAATGGGTTTTCAGTTCATTAATAAGTAAATCACAGAACTTGTTTTAAGTCACATTGTCGAGATAACTTAAGATTTTATAGAAATGGTGACATCTCAGCTCAGACAATAAATTAAAGATGGGAGGTCATTGAAGTCATTCTGCGTATCCACAAGGATTCTGTTCCTGAGAACCCCCAGGAGTGATGAAATTTGCAAGTGTGGAACTGGATATGTGGGTTTTGCCCACAGATGTTGATTTTTATTGTATAAAAGCAAATATTTGATTTTTATTGTTACTTATTTCTTGATGCAGATAAGCAAATTTGTGATTTTGTGGATACAGAGGGCTTACTGTATGCATTGTACTTGCATAGTAACTTTTTGTGACTCATATACCAGAAACTTAAATCCCTCTGAATCTTGGAATTCAGAGATGGTTCTCTATTTAAATAAAACTTCACTTTGTTATTCTTCCTGTCAAAGTGGGCAACTTCACATCTTCCCACATTATATTCCACGTACCCAGTTTTTGTTCACATGCTCAACTATGTATAGTAGTGTCCAGTTTCCTTATGTCTTTTATCTTTGTGTCATCTGTGAATTTAGCTACCATGCCTTTGCTTCAGTGACCCTTCTTCATTTCTCTCCACAGATCCTGCCAGAGCTGCTGAGCTCCTCCAGCAATTTCCGCCATTGCTTCCAGTCTTCAGTAATCGCAGTTCTTTGTTTTATTTATAAAGGTAAGGACTATATGCTTTAGCTATACAGAATATTTGTGAGTCCGTATCTCAAATCCAGTGTGCAGTTTTGATCTTTAAGGAAGGATGTATGTGCACTGGAAGAGGTTCCCCATGATCGGATAGATTAGATTAGATTCCCTACAGTGTGGAACTAGGCCCTTCAGCCCAACCATTCCACACCAATCCTCTGAAGAGTAACCCACCCAGACCCAATCCCCTCTGTCTAATGCACCTAACACTTTAGGCAATTTAGCAAGACCAGTTCACTTGACCTGCACATCTTTGGGCTGTGGGAGGAAATAAGAACAGCCAGAGGAAACCCACGCAGACACAGGGAGAATGTGCAAACTCCACACAGACAGTCAACCGAGGCTGGAATCAAACCTAGGTCCCTGGCACTGTAAGGCAGCAGTGCTAACCACTGAGCCACTGTGCCACTATGGAAACCTGTAATTATCAGCTGTACCCCCCTAGCCCAAACAACCCTCCCAATGATCGCTGGACTCCTCCCTGGACCACATACAGCTGCCACCTCTGTACCTGAAGCCACTCTGCACAAATATTGTACCATCAACTGAAAGATAGCTAGCTATTCTCTCCCACCATTCACTGTAAGTTGTTCCCTCTAACCAGTGACTGAAAGATTGAACAATTAATATGTGAACCTCCCTGTGTCTTCAGCAAAGAACTGAAAGGATCTGGAAATGAGGAAATTGGAGATCAGAAGGTGTTCTAAGAAGCAAAAGGGAAACTTCATTGAATCCAATGGCCTGGTGCTAGTGCATCATGTTTTCCCCAGTATTTTTTTCTCCGCTGATAATATAGCAGTTTGCTGTCTGTATATGTGTGTGGGGGTTAGAGTTTCAGCCAGCAGAGTTATCCGTTGATAATTCAAAGTTCTGTTTGCCTGTGTTTAGAGTTGATTTCTTTGCAATAATTAGTACTTTGCGATAATGAATATAGAAACCTGGTCGGTGTTTTCCGTAAAACTGACTGAATCAGATAGGAAAATCAGGGACTATGAATAATTTGATTAAATCTTTAACTTTTCTGTTGTTTCCAGGGAGTAATAGGGTTTGAGTACCAGCACACTTTCCCAAATGGATTGTAACATAAATTGCCCATTTATTCCTTTTAGTACCTTTTGTTAGAAACCAGAAGGTAATAATTACTGTTTTACTTGAAACATATCATTTTCTCCAATGACTTTTTAAAACTTGTAATAAATCCACAAAGTTCTTATCCTTAAAATACTTGTATGTTCCTTTGTATCATAAGCACATATGACTAGGAGCTGAGGTAGACTATTCAGATATTCGAACCAACCCAGCCATTTAATAATTTAAGAACTGTGCCTTTTTATTTTTGCATGTTTAAAAGCTGTGGCTGCAAGGAGAAAAAAGTGTTTCTAAAAACAGGGATTTACCAGGGTGGCTGCACAATTTCATAGCAAGAAATTCAATACCTATTGTGAACTTCATTTCTTGTGACTATGGGTTCCTGAAATCTTAATGTAATTGCAATAACTGTCTCTCCCAACTTGCAAGTCTCCCTCCATTCTGTGTCCCTGATTTTCTCCCTCCCATTGTCCATGACTCACTATCCCTGTATCTGTGACTCTCTCCTCCCCATGTCTCTATCTCTTATCCATTCCATTTTCCCTCCGCGGTGTCTGTGATTCTCTCCTTCCTTCATCCTTTTCTTTCTTTCCCCCTCAACAGTGTCCATGATTCTCTTCCTTCCTGTATCCCAGACTCTGCTCTTGTATCCATGATTCTCTCCCCCTCTGTATCAGTGACTCTCTCCCTCCCTGTGTCTGTGACTGTAATTTTAAGTCTCTCTCAACATTGTATCTTTGATTCCCTGTGTGTCTTTGTAAGCAGTCTTTACATTGCCTTATTAAAGAGAAGGCTGTGGCATGACGTAAATTCTTCTACTTCTGGGTAAGGCCAGAGCATGTGTCATAAATATAAACCGGTTACTCAGAGATCCAAAAGGAATTCAGGCAACAATTCTTTACCCAGAGAATGCTGAGAATGTGGAACTCACTATGCAACAGAGTGGTCAGGATGAAGAGCACAAACACATCTAAGTAGTTGCAAAATAAACTCATGGGGGAGAAAGATCAGTACGTGTGATTTATGAATTTGGAGGAGATCCCTGTGGAAATTAAACATCAGCACGGTTGGTTTCTGTGCTGTTCATTCAATGCAAATAACTTTTAAGATATGATTTTTCTAAGGTGCTGTCCCCTCCACGCAATGAATAATTTCAGCTGGTTTGAAGTTACCCATTTGACCAATGTGATGGCAGTGAGGTTAAACCTCTCCTGTGTGCTGTATAACACACATTTGTGCCATAGACTCAGTCTGCACAATGTGCTGACAGGTCATCTGAGAGTTGGTTAGTACCTGCAGCAGAGTGCCAGAGAACAAGAACAGAAATTGCTGGAGAAACTCAACAGGTCTGGCAGCATCAGTGGAGATAAAACCGGAGTTAACATTTCGAGTCAGAAGGGTCAGTGGACTCTAAACATTAACTCTGTTTCTCTCTCTACAGATGCTGCCAGACCTGCTGAGTTTCTCCAGCAATTTTTGTTTTAGCTTCAGATTTCCAGTTCTTTGTTTTATTGTATGCCAGTGAACAAGGCCTGGGTCTCACCCTCTTCCTCCTAGTGACATTTGAGGAGGAGTATGGTGGTGTAGGGGAAGAAAACAAAGCAACCAAAGTAATGTCAGTGAACATTTATCTTAAGTTGGAGGACAGACAGATGATCTCACTGGAGTTTTTCAACATTTCCACTCTGATGGTGAATGTTTATGCTTAAAAGCCATGCTGGGATTTCCCACTCTGCTGCTTTATCATCATAAATGAACACCAATGTACTGACAGGGCTGATACACGTGTTTTTGGGACCTTCAGCTACTACTGAGCAATTTCATCCTATCACCCAGTCAGAACCAGGAGTGACTAATTGACAGCCCCTCAGCCCTACATGTAGTTTTGAATATTGCCTCAGTGATGTTTGCACATACTGCAAAGACTGGACTGTAAAAGTATTTAATTGGCTGTAAGGTGCTTTGGAATGTCTGGTACTCTTGAGCAGATTATATCATTGAAAATCTATCCTTCTTCAAATGGTGTGAGTTGATGTGAAGTAGACTGGATTTTATCACAGTCAAATGCTTTATTAGATAGGAAGTGGGCTGACAACCCTCTTGCAATTTCTTTAAAAACTAATGACTTCTGCTTTCTGGCTGACAGGACATAACTTGACAATATTCTACATTATAAGGTACATGGCAGTGTTGTAGCTGCCCAAGAATAGCTTGGCTAGTGAAGTGGCTAATTCTGGAGCACAGATCTTCAGTACAACACTGACAGCTGTGATGCTTGGGAATCTGGGAAGTCACTGAGATGGATCATCCATTGGACACTTCTGGCCAAAGATGGTTACAAATGTTTCAGCCTTGTCTTATGCACAAATAGCATGTGCTCTTCCATTATTGAGCGTGGGCACTTATGGACCCTGCTCAGTGTGCTGCATGTTTAACTGAACACTGCCATTCACAACCGCATGTTGCAGAACCCCAAAAGGACGGGAAACTTGGTGAGTTTGATTGGTTAGATTTTAGCAAAGCTTTTGATAAATGAACCCAGGAGATTGGACTTCAAGATTTGAAGTCATAACTTAAGTGGAATACATCTGATTTGGACCAACACCTGCTGAACAAGAGGAAGCAAAGGGTGTTTACAAGTGGAAAGAGAGTTGGACTGCTGGGATTCGGCACTTGATACATGAGAAGGAGCTGTTAAAACTGAAAATCTTTGTGCAGGAGAAGAAAAAACGCAGGGGTGACCTTATTGAATTATTCACAATGATAAAGTGTATTGACTATATGAATATAATAATATAGACACTGTTTCTAGGAAAACTGAATAAGCTGGTGCTATTTTCCCTGAAGTGTCAGAGGCTGAGGGGTGACCTTATAAAGATTTATAAAGTCTCTATATGAGGGGCATGGATAGGGTAAATAGACAAAGTCTTTTCCCCAGGCTAGGGGAGTCCAAAGCTTGAGGTGACTTGAGGTCACATGTTTAAGGTGAGAGGGGAAAGATTGAAAAGGGACCTAAAGGGCAACCTTTTCATGCAGAGGGTGGTGCATATGCGGAATGAGATGCCAGAGGAAGTGCTGGCGGCTGGTACAATTACAACAGGCATTTAAAAGGCATCTGGATGGGTATATGAATAGGAAGGGTTTAGAGGAATATGGGTCAAATGCTGGCCAATGAGACTAGATTTATTTAGGATATCTGGTCAATATGGACGAGTTGGACCAAAGAGTCTGTTTCCATGCTGTACATCTCTATGCCTCTATGATTCTAAATACTTAGAAAAGAGTGAAATGATGTAACAACTTGCAGGATGTGACAATATGGAGTGAACAACAATGCAAATGCTGAGTGAGGTCTGAATTAGTGACTCAAGTTGGATAGATTTAAGTTCTGAAAGCAGGGATAAGAAGTCAGTGGTAGATATGTTATTGGAGGGGATTCTGAGGAACTGGTTTTACATGCTTTTGGAAAGGCAAGGACTGATTAGGGATAGCCAGCATGGCTTTGTGCATGGAAATTGGGACTCACTAACTTGATTGAGTTTTTTGAAGAAGTGACAAAGAAGATAGTTGAAGGCAGGATAATAGATATTGTCTATATGGACTTCATTAAGGCATTTGACAAGGTTCTACATGGTACACTGGTTAGTAAGATTAGATCTGCCCAAAATCCACAAACCTGACTGCCCCGGCTGACCCATTGTTTCAGCCTGCTCCTGCCCCACTGAACTCATCTCTGCATACCTCGACATGCTCCTGTCCCACTTAGTCCAAGAACTCCCCACCTACGTTTGGGACACCACCCACGCCCTCCACCTCCTCCATGATTTTCACTTCCCCGGCCCCCAACGCCTTATCTTCACCATGGACATCCAGTCCCTATACACCTCCATCCCCCATC
Source organism: Chiloscyllium plagiosum (assembly GCF_037043375.1). NCBI lineage: Eukaryota > Metazoa > Chordata > Chondrichthyes > Orectolobiformes > Hemiscylliidae > Chiloscyllium > Chiloscyllium plagiosum. The sequence continues at coordinate 2,202,336 of NW_028270183.1, forward strand.
ACAAAGGCCTCAAAGCCCTCCACTTCTTCCTTTCCCGCCGTACCACCCAGTACCCTTCCACTGACACCCTCCTTCGACTGACTGAACTGGTCCTCACTCTGAACAACTTCTCTTTCCAATCCTCCCACTTCCTCCAAACCAAAGGAGTAGCCATGGGCACCTGCATGGGCCCCAGCTATGCCTGCCTCTTCATCGGATATGTGGAACAGTCCATCTTCCACAGCTACACTGGCACCACTCCCTACCTTTTCCTCCGCTACATCTATGACTGTATCGGCGCTACCCCGTGCTCCCACGAGGAGGTTGAACGGTTCATCCACTTTACTAACATCTTCCACCCGACCTCAAATTTACCTGGACCATCTCAGACTCCTTCCTTCCCTTCCTAGACCTCTCCATTTCTATCTCAGGTGACCGACTCAACACGGACATTTACTATAAACTGACCGACTCCCACAGCTACCTAAACTACACCTCCTCCCACCCTGCCCCCTGTAAAAATGCCATCCCATATTCCCAATTCCTTCGCCTCTGCCACATCTGCTCCCAGGAGGACCAATTCCAATGCCGAACAACCCAGATGGCCTCCTTCTTCAAAGACCGCAATTTCCCCTCAGACGTGATCGACGATGCTCTCCACCACATCTCCTCCACTTCCTGCTCCTCTGCCTTTGAACCCCGCCCCTCCAATCGCCACCAGGACGGAACCCCACTGGTCCTCACCTACCACCCCACCAACCTCAAGATACATCGTATCATCCTTCGTCATTTCCGCCACCTCCAAACAGACCACACCACCAAGGATATATTTCCCTCCCCACCCCTATCACCACTCCCTCCGCGACTCCCTCGTCAGGTCCACACCCCCCACCAACCCAACCTCCACTCCCGGCACCTTCCCCTGCAACCGCAAGAAATGCAAAACATGCGCTCACACCTCCCCCCTCACTTCCCTCCAAGGCCCCAAGGGTTCCTTCCATATCCGTCACAAATTCACCTGCACCTCCACACACATCATTTACTGCATCCGCTGCACCCGAAGTGGCCTCCTCTACATTGGGGAGACAGGCTGCCTACTTGCAGAATGTTTCAAAGAACACCTCTGGGACACCGGCACCAACCAACCCAACCGCCCCGTAGCGGAACACTTTAACTCCCCCTCCCACTCCACCAAGAACATGCAGGTCCTTGGCCTCCTCCATCGCCAGACCATGGCAACACGACGCCTGGAGGAAGAGCGCCTCATCTTCCGCCTAGGAACCCTCCAACCACAAGGGATGAATGCAGATTTCTCTAGCTTCCTCATTTCCCTTCCCCCCCACCTTATCTCAGTCCCAACCCTCAGACTCAGCACTGCCTTCTTGACCTGCAATCTTCTTCCCGACCTCTCCGCCCCCACCCCTTCTCCGGCCTATCACCCTCACCTTGACCTCCTTCCACCTATCGCATTCCCAATGCCCCTTCCCCAAGTCCCTCCTCCCTACCTTTTATCTTAGCCTGCTTTGCACACCTTCCTCATTCCTGAAGAAGGGCTTATGCCCTAAACTTCGATTCTCCTGCTCCTTGGATGCTGCCTGACCTGTTGCGCTTTTCCAGCAACACATTTTTCAGATTAGATCATATGCAATCCAGAGAGAACTAGCAAACGGTACAAATTTGGCTTAAAGATAGAGAGAGACTGATGGTAGAGAGTTGATTTTCAGACTGGAGGCCTTTGACCAGCAGTGTACCACAGTGATCAGTGCGAGATCCACTGCTTTTCATTATTTATATACATTATTTGGTTATGAACATAGAAGTATGGTAAGTTTGCAGATGACACCAAAATTGAAGGCGTAATGTACTGTCAAGAAATGTTCTCAAGCGTACAACGGAATCTTGATCAGATGGGCTAGAGGGCCAAGGAGTGGCAGATGGAGTTTAATTTAGATATATGTGAGGTGTTACATTTTGGTAAGGTAAATCAGGGCAGGACTTGTACAGTTGTGAGAATCCAGAGAAAGTATATTCCTGTCAGGGTGAAAGGAAAGGCTGGTAGGTATAGGGATTGCTGGATGACTAAAGAAATTTAGTGAGGAGAAAGTGAGGTCTGCAGATGCTGGAGATCAGAGATGGAAATGTGTTGCTGGAAAACCGCAGCAGGTCAGGCAGCATCTAGGGAACAGGAGAATCGACGTTTCGGGCATTAGCCCTTCTTCAGGAATGAGGAAAGTTGGTCCAGCAGGCTAAGATAAAAGATAGGGAGGAGGGACTTGGGGGAGGGGCGTCGGAAATGTGATAGGTGGAAAGAGGTCAAGGTGAGGGTGATAGGTCAGACTGGGGTGGGGGCGGAGAGGTCGGGAAGAAGATTGCAGGTTAGGAAGGCGGTGCTGAATTTGATGGTTTTGACTGAGACAGGCTGGGGGGAGGGGAAATGAGGAAACTGGTGAAATCCGAGTTCATCCCTTGTGGTTGGAGGGTTCCTAGCCGGAAGATGAGGCGTTCTTCCTCCAACCGTCGTTTCGCTGTGGTCTGACGATGGAGGAGTCCAAAGACCTGCATATCCTTGGTGGAGTGGGAGGGGGAATTGAAATGTTGAGCTACAGGGTGGTTGGGTTGATTGGTCCGGGTGTCCCAGAGGTGTTCCCTGAAACGCTCCGCAAGTAGGCGGCCCGTCTCCCCAATATAGAGGAGGCCACATCGGGTGCAAAGGATGCAATAGATGATATGTGTGGAGGTACAGGTGAATCTGTGGCGGATGTGGAAGTTTCCTTTGGGGCCTTGGAGGGAGGTGAGGGGGGAGGTGTGGGCGCAGGTTTTGCACCTCCTGCGGTTGCAGGGGAAGGTGCCGGGAGTGGAGGTTGGGTTGGTGGGGGGTGTGGATCTGACAAGGGAGTCACGGAGGGAGTGGTCTTTACAGAATGCTGATAGGGGAGGGGAGGGAAATATATCCTTGGTGGTGGGGTCCGTTTGGAGGTGGCGGAAATGGCGGCGGATGATGCGCTGTACATGGAGGTTAGTGGGGTGGTAGGTGAGGACCAGTGGGGTTCTGTCCTGGTGGCGGTTGGAGGGGCGGGGTTCAAGGGCGGAGGATCGGGAAGTGGAAGAGATGCAGTGGAGGGCATCGTCAACCACGTCGGGGGGGAAATTGCGGTCCTTGAAGAAGGAGGCCATCTGGGATGTGCGTTTTTGGAACTGGTCCTCCTGGGAGCAGATGCGGCGGAGTCGAAGGAATTGGGAGAATGGGATGGCGTTTTTACAGGGGGCAGGATGGGAGGAGGTGTAGTCCAGGTAGCTGTGGGAGTCGGTTGGTTTGTAGTAGATGTCCGTGTTGATTCGGTCGCCTGAGATAGAAATAGAAAGGTCGAGGAAGGGGAGGGAGGAATCTGAGACTGTCCAGGTGAATTTGAGGTCGGGGTGGAAGGTGTTGGTGAAGTGGATGAACTGTTCAACCTCCTCGTGGGAGCACGAGGCGGCGCCGATACAGTCATCGATGTAGCGGAGGAAAAGGTGGGGGGTGAGGCCAGTGTAGTTGCGGAAGATGGATTGTTCCACATATCCTACGAAGAGGCAGGCATAGCTGGGGCCCATGCGGGTGCCCATGGCTACTCCTTTCGTTTGGAGGAAGTGGGAGGATTGGAAAGAGAAGTTGTTCAGGGTGAGGACCAGTTCAGTCAGTCGAAGGAGGGTGTCTGTGGAAGGGTACTGGTCGGTACGGCGGGAAAGAAAGAAGCGGAGGGCTTTGAGTCCTTCGTGATGGGGGATGGAGGTGTACAGGGACTGGATGTCCATGGTGAAAATAAGGCGTTGGGGACCGGGGAAGCGACAATCATGGAGCAGGTGGAGGGCATGGGTGGTGTCCCGAATGTAGGTGGGGAGTTCTTGGACTAAGTGGGACAGGACGGTGTCAAGGTATGCGGAGATGAGTTCGGTGGGGCAGGAGCAGGCGGAGACAATGGGTCGGCCGGGGCAGTCAGGTTTGTGGATTTTGGGCAGGAGGTAGAAACGGGCGGTGCGGGGTTGTGGGACTATGAGGTTGGAGGCGGTGGATGGGCGGTCCCCTGAGGTGATGAGGTTATGGATGGTCTGGGAGATGATGGTTTGGTGGTGGGGGGTGGGGTCATGGTCAAGGGGGCAGTAGGAGGAGGTATCTGCGAGCTGGCGTTTGGCCTCAGCGGTGTAAAGGTCGGTGCGCCAAACTACTACCGCGCCTCCCTTGTCTTCTGGTTTGATAGTGAGGTTGGGGTTGCAACGGAGTGAGTGGAGGGCTGCGCGTTCCGAGGGTGAGAGGTTGGAGTGGGTGGGAGGGGTGTGGGAGTTCAGGTGGCGGTTAATATCGCGGCGGCAGTTGGCTATGCAGAGGTCGAGGGCAGGTAGGAGGCCAGCACGGGGTGTCCAGGTGGATGGGGTGTGTTGGAGGTGGGAGAAGGGGTCGTCAGAGGGTGGGCGGGAGTCTTGGTTAAAGAAGTAGGCGCGGAGGCGAAGGCGGCGGAAGAATTGTTCGATGTCACGCCGCGTGTTGAATTCATCAATCCGGGAGCGTAGGGGAATGAAGGTGAGGCCTCTGCTGAGGACTGATCTTTCATCCTCAGAGAGGGGTAGGTCTGGAGGGATGGTGAAAACACGGCAGGGCTGGGAGCTAGGACCTGGTGTGGGGCTGGAGCTGAGTGTGGGGGCGGGGTTAGGTCTGGGGGCGGGTGTTTGGTTAAGAAAAAGAAGGAAGCATATGTAAGGTATAGACAGGATAGATCGAGTGAATCCTTAGAAGAGTATAAAGGAAGTAGGAGTATACTTAAGAGAGAAATCAGGAGGGCAAAAAGGGGACATGAGGTAGCTTTGGCAAATAGAATTAAGGAGAATCCAAAGAGTTTTTACAAATACATTAAGGACAAAAGGGTAACTAGGGAGAGAATAGGGCCCCTCAAAGATCAGCAAGGCAGCCTTTGTGTGGAGCCGCAGAAAATGGGAGAGATACTAAGTGAGTATTTTGCATCAGTATTTACTGTGGAAAAGGATATGGAAGATATAGACTGTAGGGAAATAGATGGCGACATCTTGCAAAATGTCCATTTTACAGAGGTGGAAGTGCTGAATGTCTTGAAAAGGGTAAAGGTGGATAAATCCCTAGGACCTAATCAGGTGTACCCGAGAACTCTGTGGGAAGCTAGAGAAGTGATTGCTGGGCCTCTTACTGAGATATTTGTATCATCGATAGTCATCGGTGAGGTGCCAGAACACTGGAGGTTGGCTAAAGTGGTGCTCCTGTTTAAGAAGGGCGGTAAGGACAAATCAGAGGACTATAGACCAGTGAGCCTGACGTCGGTGGTGGGCAAGTTGGTGGAGGGAATCCTGAGGGAGAGGATGTACATGTATTTGGAAAGGCAAGGACTGATTAGGGATAGTCAATATGGCTTTGTGCATGGGAAATCATGTCTCACAAACTTGATTGAGTTTTTTGTGGAAGTAACAAAGAGGATTGATGAGGGCAGAGCAATAGATGTGATCTGTATGGACTTCAGTAAGGCGTTCGACAAGGTTCCCCATGGGAGACTGATAAGATTAGATTAGATTACTTAGATTAGATTAGATTAGATTACTTACAGTGTGGAAACAGGCCCTTCAGCCCAACAAGTCCACACCGCCCCGCCGAAGCGCAACCCACCCATACATTTACCCCTTACCTAACACTACGGGCAATTTAGCATGGCCAATTCACCTGACCTGCACATCTTTGGACTGTGGGAGGAAACCGGAGCACCCGGAGGAAACCCACGCAGACACGGGGAGAACGTGCAAACTCCACACAGTCAGTCGCCCGAGGCGGGAATTGAACCCGGATCTCTGGCGCTGTGAGGCAGCAGTGCTAACCACTGTGCCACCGTGCCGCCCACTAGATAAGCAAGGTTAGATCTCACGGAATACAGAGAGAACTAGCCATTTGGATACAGAACTGGCTCAAAGGTAGAAGACAGAGGATGGTGGTGAAGGGACGTTTTTCAGACTGGATGCCTGTGACCCAGTAGAGTGCCACAAGGCCCTCTACTTTTTGTCATTTACATAAATGATTTGGATGTGAGGGTAAGATGTACAGTTAGTAAGTTTACAGATGACACCAAAATTGGAGGTGTAGTGGACAGCGAAGAGGGTTACCTCAGATTACAACAGGATCTGGACCAGATGGGCCAATGGGCTGAGAAGTGGTAGATGGATTTAATTCAGATAAATGTGAGGTGCTGCATTTTGGGATGCAAATCTTAGCAGGACTTATATACTTAATGGTAAAGTCCTAGAGAGTGTTGCTGAACAAAGAGACCTTGGAGTGCAGGTTCATAGCTCCTTGAAAGTGGAGTCGCAGGTAGGTAGGATAGGATAGTGAAGAAGGCGTTTAGTATGCTTTCCTTTATTGGTCAGAGTTTTGAGCACAGAAGTTGGGAGGTCATGTTGCGGCTGTACAGGACATTGGTTAGGCCACTGTTGGAATATTGCATGCAATTCTGGTCTTCTTCCAATCGGAAAGATGTTGTGAAATTTGAAAGGGTTCAGAAAAGATTTACAAGGATGTTGCCAGGGTTGGAGGATTTGAGCTATAGGGAAAGGCTGAACAGGCTGTGGCTGTTTTCCTGGAGTGTCGGAGGCTGAGGGGTGACTTTATACAGGTTTACAAAATTATGATGGGCATGGATAGGGTAAATAGGCAAAGTCTTTTCCCTGGGGTTGTGGAGTCCATAACTAGAGGGCATAGGTTTAGGGTGAGAGTTGAAAGATATAAAAAAGACTTAAGGGGCAACATTTTCACGCAGAGGGTGGTACATGTATGGAATGAGCTGCCAGAGGAAGTGGTGGAGGCTGGTACAATTGCAACATTTAAGAGGCATTTGGATGGGTATATGAATAGGAAGGTTTTGGAGGAATATGGGCCGGGTGCTGGTAGGTGGGACTAGATTGGGTTGGGATACCTGGTCGGCATGGATTGGTTGGACTGAAAGGTCTGTTTCCATGCTGTACATCTCTATGACTCTAATGGTCCTGGGGAGCATTGTCGAACAAAGAGACCTAGAGGTGCAGATTCATAGTTTCCTGAAAATGGAATCACAGGTAGACAGGGTGGTCAAGAAGGCATTTGGCTTGCTTGCCTTCATTGATCAGTGCACTGAGTATAGGAGGTGGGAGGTCATGTTGTGGCTGTACAGGACATTGATTAGATTAGATTACTTACTGTGTGGAAACAGGTCCTTCAGCCCAACAAGTCCACACCAACCCATCAAAGCGCACCCACCCAGACCCATTCCCCTACATTTACCCCTGCACCTAACACTACGGGCAATTTAGCATGGCCAATTCATCTAACCTGCACATTTTAGGACTGTGGGAGGAAACTGGAGCGCCCGGAGGAAACCCACGCAGACACGGGGATATTGTGCAAACTCCACACAGTCAGTCACCTGAGGTGGGAATTGAACCTGGGTCTCTGGCACTGTGAGGCAGCAGTGCAAACCACTGTGCCACCGTGCCGCTCATTGGTGAGGTAACTTTCAGAATACTGCATTCAATTCTGGTCTCCCTGCTGTAGGAAATATGTCGTTAAACTTTTACAAGGATGTTGCCAGGATTGGTGGGTTTGAGCTGTCGGAGATGCTGAATAGGCTGGGGCTATTTGCCCTGGAGCATTGGAGGCTGAGGGATGGCCTTATAGAGGTTATAAAATCATGAGAGCATGGATAGGATGAATAGCCAAGGTCTTTTTCCCAAAGTAGGGTAATCCAAAACTAGAGGGCATAGATTTAAGGTGAGAGGGAAAATATTTAAAAGGGATCTGAGGGGCAACTTTTTAATGCAGAAGATGGTGCATGTATGGAATGAGCTGCCGGAGGAGGTGACGGAAGTGAGTACAATTACAACATTTAAAAGGCATCTGGACAAGTACAAAAATAGGAAGGGTTTAGAGTGATACTTGCAAATTGGACTAGATGAAAAAAGGATATCTGGTCTGCGTGGACGAGTTGGACTGAAGGGTCTGATCATGTGTACAACTCTATGACTCTATAAGTATCATGGAATATGATGTTTCTAAGACATTGGAAGCAAATATGTGGAATGAAAAGATTTCTGGCACTCCTGTACACTCTTATGATTTGACTGAATTAAACTGCGACTAATTAGACCGTGTAAAGGTCTGTGTTTCTGCTGCAATCCCTCACGGTTCTTCCTCATTACCCTTGGCCTTGGGGCCATCAGCTCATTCCCTCTGATGTAAAGTCCAGCAACAAATTTATGGGAGGTTCATAAGGAGTACTTCATATTCCCTGACAGCCAACACCAACCATAACCTTTTCATTAAAGTCACATAACTTGGCTGAACAAAGCACACATATACATCACTGAAAAGGAGTGTATCTCTTTCTTAGAATAGACTCAACTCAAAGCAGCAGAAAAATGTATTCAATTCAAAACTCCACTTCAGGTGAGAGAAATGAAGTTTCAGAGAGAGGTACAGCAGAGGATTAAATACATCATCAAGCACCCTGTATACTGTTCCCCCATATTTTCACCTCCTGCAAGTTGTTAAATCATTTCACCAAATTCTATGTTTGCCTGGGGAACTGTGACTCATTCATCAGGATGTGATTAGATGAAGAGTAAAGTTCCCTCCACATTATCATAGAATCCCTACATTTAGGAAGCAGGCCATTTGGCCCATCGTATCCACACCAACCCTCTGAAGAGCATCCCACTGAGACCCACCCAGATACCCTATCCCTGCTTTCCAATGGCTGTTCCACCTAGACTGCCCAATCCTGGACACTATGGCATTTGAGCCATGGCCAATTCACCTAACATGCACATCTTTGGACTATAGGAGGAAACCCACACAGACACATCAAAGATACCCAGGACAGGTTCAGCATGGGGTTAGATACAGAGTAATGCTCTCTTTACACCATCCCTAAGAAACAGTCTCTGGACAGGTTCAGCTTGGGGTTAGGTACAAAATAATGCTCCCTACACCATCTCCATGAAAGACGCCCTGGACAGGTAGAGCACGGGGTTAGATATAGAGTGAAATTCCTCCAGTATTTCAAAATTGAATCTGAATTCTGGTCCAATTCAGGAAATAAAACCACAAATTTTTAGAAGAGCTCAGCAAAGCTAGCAGCATCTGTGAAGAGAAATCAGAGTTAATGTTTCAGGTCCAATGACCCTTCCTCAGAACTCCTCAGAGTTGAGAAAGGGTCACTGGACCTGAAAGGTTAACTCTGATTTCTCTTCACAGATACTGCCAGACTTGCTGAGCTTTTCCAGCAATTTCTGTTTTGGTTTCTGATTTACAACATGCTCGGTTCTTTCAGTTCTAATTCAGATAAACATGTTTGAAGGCAGAATAGCTTAGTTTCTATAAAGACAAGCTGTGCTACAATAAATCAAGATTTTCACAAATAATCCCAATCCTAATCAAATAGATGAGAGCTTTATTAAACCATCTTACTGTTATGTTCACCAGCAGCCTCTTTTAACAGTAATTAATAGCTTTGTGCTTCTGAACTCAGCTGTGTTCCTCCTTTCACTGAGATTCTTTTTCTATCCAGATTGTTAACTTAGCTTTTCTCCTTCAGAGAAAGAAACATCTTCATATATTTCCAATTATTTATTACATACGGTCCAGCACAGAGACAGACTGTCTGGCCCAACAGCTCTATGCTGATGTTTATGCTCCACCCATACTTCCTTTCACTCTACATCATCTAATCCCATCAACACATCTTTCTTTTGTCTCACCCCCATATATTTCTCTAGCTTTACTACCCCAACTACTCACTGTGGTAGCAAGTTCCATACTCTCACAAGCCAAGGACAAGGAATTCCCTATTGGATTTATCAGTTACTACCTTATGTTTACGGACCCAAATTTTCTGGAAACATTTTCTCCACATTTATCTTTCAATAAAATACACTAATAAATTAGAGCATCTCTATTAGGTCAGCCTTCAGGCTTCTCTTTTCTAGAGAAGTGTGTCCAGTATATTCAATCTTTACTCACAGTTATAACCTCTCAATCCTGGAATTAACTGTATCAATGCTTTTGTAGCTTCTCCAGTGCAGTTTGGAGATTAGTGTGTGAGTGAGTGAGTAAGTATGTGTGTGTGTGTCTGTGTGAGTGTGTGTCTGCGTGTGTGAGTGTTTGTGTGTGTGTGAGTATGTATGTGTGTGTATGCGTGGGTGTATGAGTGTGTGTGTGTGTGGTATGTGAAGTGAATACATCTCTAAATTAGAAACAAGGATAGAAGAAAGAAATAAAATGGTTTGTGGCTTACAGCCCTATTATATAAAGCGAGAGAGAGAGAGAGAGAGAGAAGCGATTTCTCTAGAAAGACAGAAACGTTCAGAAGGTCAGTGAATATGCAGGGACTTTCAAAGAGAGAAAAAGTCACTCCAGAAGAAACAGGCCTGTAACAACAATTCTGGAGTTTAGCAGGCTCCACAAAAATCAGAGCAAAACAAAATAAGCCCATAGTGCTTCAATCTCAGTAAGAGAATAGCTCCAAAAACAGAAAGCTGTGGCAGAGGAGTTAAAGGAACCCATGTGAAGAAATATTGAGCTTTCTTAGCAGTTTGTTTAAGGATCTCAGAAAGAGATATTAACTAAAGAAATAGCATCAAGTGAATGTAGATGTTTGCTGAAAAGAACCAATTACCACCATGCTCACTGAGCAAGGAACCTTAAAGTGGGAACAGGATGATCTTTCTCTAAAGTTGAATACCTGTAAGGTTGCTGTTGAGGGTAAACCTTAATCCTCAATATTTGCAATAAGGCTATTCAAAATAACTCTAGTATTGCACAAAATAACTTCTTTCCCTTTTGTACGTAACAAACTTTAATGTTCTTTTGTTAAAAAGACATTCAACAGCCTGTTGTGAATATGTTCAGTGAAGAACCTCCACTGTAATTAAATTGTAAAATAGAAAGCTTATGGTCTGTCAAGTCAGGTTTCACTATGGAGTCTGACCTGTCCAGTATTACTGTCAGTTGGGATCAGAACCATTTTGAAGTGTCAGCTACAAGTTTTCAATAACGTGATTCTGAGGTTTTCTTTTCCTCATTGTAACTTCCTATTTTTCATTAAAAATGAAATATTATCATAGAAGCCCTACAGTGTGGAACCAGCCTATTTGGCCTAACAAGTCTACACTGACCCTCTGAAGTGTAACCCACCCAGACCCATTCCCCTACCATATTACTTTACATTTCCCTTGACTAATGTACCTAACCTACATATCCCTGATTACTATGGGCATTTTAGCGTGGCCAATTCATCTAACCTGCATATCTTTGGACTGTAGGAGGAAACCCACGCAGTCACAGGCAGAATGTGCAAACTCCACACAAACGCAACATCAGGTTATAGTCCAACAGGTTTATTTAGAAACACTAGCTTTCAACACACCTCTTCTTCATCAGGTGAATCACCTGATGAAGAAAGTTAGTGCTTCCAAATAAATCTGTTGGACCTTAACCTGGTGTTGTGTGATTTTTAACTTTGTCCACCTCAGTCCAACACCAGGACCTTCAAATCCTCCACACAGTCAGTCATCCGAGGCTTGAATCGAACCCAGGTCCCTGGCACTGTGAGATAGCAGTGCTAACCACTAAACCAACATGATGCAGTCTGTTTTCACATTGGTATATATTCTGCCCAAAACGTTCAGAAAACAACTTTACTCATCACTGAAATTTCATTGGCTGCAGTTGACTGGCAATTCAGTGCCATTCAGACAATTGCCTCTTCAAAGAGGAATGTTGTGGTCAGCTATGTACTCATCTCAGCTCACTCCACTTCTGCAGAAAAGTTCATGTACACAATATTCCCGAATGTTACACAAGAACCTTTCCAACTTTCACATTATACACTCAATACCTTCCCTATACTGGATATTTTAAGTGTTCCAGGAATCCTCTTGCATTGCATGTCTGCCTAAACTGTACCGAAGATCTCTCAGTTCCTTTCCTACCAATCAGCTGCTTTTATTGGGAGCCTTTCCCACTGCATCGCACTGTCACTTTCTTTCAATCTGGTCAGTTCTGTTTCTCCTGGACTGACTAAATACTACATTCCATGATGTCACAGCTGGGATGGAGCTCAAATTAGCTTTTGGTCAAAATCTGGTGAAATGCCAAGAAATAACAGAGACTGGATTGGATTTATTGGCCAGTGGTTACTATACAAGAATGACAGCATGGTCATTGAACTCAGTGCATTTGCATTAGGTATTACAGGTAGCTAATGTAATGATCCCATGTTCAAGGCTACAATCCAGGGTCAACAACAGAACCAGCAAATTTTCAGGTGGTGATGGCAAAAGCTAGAACTTGAGGGAGAATGACTGCTTACAGGCAAAGGATTCATCATGCAGAGGATTTGTGTTTTCTTTAAGCAGATATGAAGATTGTAGTGGATACTGCGAAGGCTACTGGGCTTGACAATATAACAATTGTGGTGAAGATGTGTGCTCAGAACTTGCCACATCCAATGCTGAGGTGTTCCAGTACAGTTGCAACACTAGCATCGACCTGACAATGTAGAAAATAACCCAGATAAGATGCTATACACAAAAGGCAGGTCAAATCCAAACTGACCAATTACAAACTACTCTGTAAAGTGATGGAAGGGGTCATCAACAGGCCTATCAAGCAGCACATGATTATCAATAACTGGCTCACTGATAGTTGGCTTGAGTTTGTTGCCAGGGCCACTCAGCTCCTGACCTCATTACAGCCTTGGTTCAAACATGATCAAAAAAGTTGAATTCGAGAGGGGAGGTGAGAATGACAGCGCTTGACATCAAGGCCGCATTTGACTGAATGTGGTTCCAAGGAGCCCTAACAAAATCGGCAGTTGGGTGGGGGGTGTGAATCTCCACTGTTTGGCTCACATCCAGTACAAAGGAAGATAGATTAGATTAGATTACTTACAGTGTGGAAACAGGTCCTTTGGCCCAACAAGTCCACACCAACCCACCGAAGCGCAACCCACCCAGACCTATTCCCTTTCACCTAACACTACAGGCAATTTAGCATGGCCAATTCACCTAACCTGCACATTTTTGGACTGTGGGAGGAAACCGGAGCACCCGGAGGAAACCCATGCAGACAATGTGCAAACTCTACACAGTCAGTCGCCTGAGGCGGGAATTGAACCCGGGTCTCTGGCGCTGTGAGGCAACAGTGCTAACCACTGTGCCACCGTGCCGCCCACAAATGATTGTTGTTCTTCAAGGTCAGTCAACTCAGCTCCAGAACATCTCGGCCAGAGTTCCTCAGGATAGCGTCCTAGGCCCAACAATCATCAGCTACATCATCAATGACTTGCTTCCATCAGAAATGGCAATGTTCACTGATGATTGGACAATGTTCAGTTTCATTTGTGAATCCTCTCATTCTAAAGCAGAATGTGTCCATATGCACAAGACCTGGACAATATCCAGGATTAGTAAGTTACAAGTATCAAATTTGCAGAACACAAGTGACAAGCAATTACCTACTTCCCACTCAATGGTATTACCACCACTGAATATCATTGTGCTGGAATTTACCAGAGATCAAAAATTGAACTGGACTAGCCACGATCTGGCTACAAGAGGATTTCAGACGCTAGAAACCCTGTAGCAATTAACTCACCTCCTGACTCTGTAAAATCTAGTCAAGAGTGTGAGGGAATATTCCCCAGTTTCTTGGATGGGTGCATTTCCAACAACATTCAAGAAGCTTGACACCATGCAAGACAAAGCAGCCCACTTGATTAGGACCATATCCAATTCCTCCACCACCAATGCTCAGTAGCAGTAGTGATGCCACCTACAAGATGCAATATAGAAATTCACAAAGGTTCATTAGACAGCACCTTCCAAAACCCCTGACCATTACTGTAAAGAAGACAAGGGCAGCAGATATATGAAAATGCCACCACCTACAATTTCCCATTCAAGCCAATCACCACCCTGACTTGGAAATATATGCCCTTCCTTTATTGTTGCTGAGTCGAAACACTACAACAAATGCTTGCCCTGCTAGCAACACTTATGTCTCAGGAAAAAAAGAGAAACATAAGATTTATTTTTTTTAGTCATATTGCTCACTTAAGTTGAAAAATGGGAAGCTATTGCAAGCAACTTAAAAGGAAAATACAAAACCACGAAGTGTGGAGAATTAGCTCCAGGACTTGTCCTTCAGTACTTTCTTTGTTTATCAATTAGTTAATCAGCAAATTCTTCACAGTCAAGTAACAGGAAAAGTAAGACAATCCGAATTTGATTCACATTGAATAAGATCCCAGTACAGACAAGGGTGTGAAACAAGGTTATGAATATCACAGAGTTTGTACCAGAGGTCACTCTGACATGGACATTCTTAAACGACTTGTACACATTCCCAATTCCTTGCACATTGAAACATATGCTTTGTCCTTGTAGCTGAGCAGTAGCTGCACACATTCCACATCCATCTACAATCTAAGCAGCACACAACTGTTTTTAATCATGCGTTTTCACATCAAGAGGCCTCTGAAAATAACAATTGTGAATGGTTGAGTTGCAATCCTAGAGAATGAGTGTCGCCCTCTGGAATTGTTCACTTGTGTACTACAAGACACGTTTAGCAGGATACATTGTGCAGGATTTTATTCTTTTTACACAGATTGACACCTCCAGCAGAAATGGTCTGAAAGAATCAATGGACCTTACAGTGTAAATATGATTAGCCTCACAGAGATGAAAGCTATACAATCCCACAGCACCACAGTATCCCCACTGTATGCAATAAGCTCAGCCATTCCTCTCTCCCCATCACCATGTCACTGTCTGTATCTGTCCCAATGTTCATTTGTTCCCTCATACCATTAGTCAGAAACCCCTTTCCCCTTACACCCTGTATTATCATTTGTAATATTGATAACTGGTTCCAGTTAGCATTGTGATGCAGTGGTAGTAACCCTATCTTTAAGCCAGAAGGCCTGGGTTCAATTCCCACCTGTTCCAGAGATGTGTAATAACATCTCTGAATAGGTTGATCAGGAATTTGTTTTTTTACACTATGCTATAATCAGTGTACTCTCATCAAGAAGATATTTGAACATTGCTGGAAGCAGCTAAACTCAGTGAGCGGTACAGCCAAACATACATGCTACTCCCACTCAGCGATGCAGCCTGAACTGGGCAGTTATGCTTTTCTTTGTCTGATTTTTGTAGCAGGTAATTTGGTATAACCAATCACAACACACGAATCCTCATTCCCCAGCACTCCTGTTCTTTATGTGACTTCTTCTCGGCTGTGTAAGTGGGTGGGTTGTGGAGTTACACATTGGTCCCAGTCTGCCACAATAAACTGCAGGCTGAGAGTTTCATTGAGTATGGTGGGTGGTGTTAAACACCACAGGTTAAATGTTGGTAGACAGAATTTGTGTATTAATGTTTCTTATCACAGTTAAATTCCAACTCCCAACATTAGCAGCACAAACGTTGCTGATTGCCAGTCCAAGGTGCAATGGGAAAGACCACCATCCAAAGTCTTTCTGCTGAAGTTAAATGAGGGTCCATTCAGTTATTAGACCCTCCCAGTGCCTCAGATACTTGTAAATATAGTTTTGTATGAGTAAGCAATGCCTTGGGTTTTTGTTCTGTTCTCAATATACATACACTGTGTAGAATTGAACTGCTCTAGTAAATAAAAACTGAAAGAACTGCAGATGCTGGAAATCAGAAACAAACACAGAAATTACTGGAAATGCTTAGCAGGTCTGGCAGCATCTGTGGACAGAAATCAGAAATTTTTTGGAACTGAAACATTAACTCTGATTTCTCTCCTCAGATGCTGCCAGACTTGTTGACCCTTTCCAGCAATTTCTGTTTTTGTTCTACTGACTGTGTATGTATATAAAGATTTTTTAACATCATAGAATCCCTACAATGTGGAAGCAGGTCATTCAGCCCATTGAGTCCACACCGACCCTCCGAACAGCATCCCACCCACTCACCCCAACATACATACATTCTTTGAAACCCTGCATTTCCCGAGGCTAATCTACCAGCCTGCGTATCTATGGAAACTATGGGCAATTTGGCATGTCCAATCCACCTAACCTGCACATCTTTAGATGGTGGGAGGAAACTGGAGCACCTGGAGAAAACCCATGCAGACACATGGAGAGTGTGCAAACTCCACACATTTGCCCAAGGATGGAATCGAACCCAAGTCCCTGGCGTTGTGCTAATCTGAGAGTGTATAATTTTGAAATTAAAAAAAGCAGTACTCATCAACCCAGCAAAATTCTTACCCAATTTCCCTCAATTAATGGATAACTATTACCTGTCCCCTTGTTCTACTTAGCCTCAGGCACCCCTGTCAGACACCATTATTTAAACAGGTGGATGGAGATGAAGAGGGGAGGGCATGAAAGAGATAGAATCAGAGCTAAATGTTAGCAGCTGGATCATTACCTCCTTTCCTGGTGTCTTACTGTTACTTTGCCCTTAACATGCACTTAGCATTACGCCAGACTATCTGGCTCTCTGACATCTCTTTCTGTCTGTCTCTCTCTCTCTCTCTCTCTTAGTGGTATGATTAATATGGACTGCAGTTTGTGAGGGGACGCTGGGAGATCGAAATGCTGCTTGTCAATCCAAATGTGAAAATACTACACTTTTCGATAAGTAGTTAGGTAAAGCTCTTAGGGCTAAAGGCAGAGCAGGCTTGTACAGCTAAACGGCCTACTCTTTTCCTATGTTCTCAGATTCAATGTTTCCCCTATCAATTTCCTGATGGTACCTCAGTGATTTAAAAGCACAGAAGCTGAGCAGCACGCTGTCAGCAGGAAAGCAACAGGGGTAAAGGGAGCACTCACAGGCTTGGACTAAAAGAAATATCCCAAAGGCCACTCTTTCCACATGACCATTCAATCACAGATCCTCTGGCCTTCAAAATCTCTGCACTCTATTTCCAATCCCTGTTTGAAATATACAGACACATTTAAATCACATTGTTTCATGCGAGTCCTCAGTTTTAAAACCCTGTGATTAATGGCAGAAGTTGCCATTTGGGTTTAGTGAGACTGATGTTACATGGGTGCAATAAGTTTCATGAGGCAGAGAGTTGGGGTCAGAGATATTTAAGTTGGTCTGTCTCCCTTTCCCCAGGAGGTGATTTATAGTTTTGCTTATCTCTGGTGTTTTCAGAAGGTTATGGTGAATTGTTATTGTACAGACTGTGCTGAGCTGTGCTGTCCTCCCACTGTGCTGTTAGATAGGAGATTCAGTAGTGATGAGCTATTCCTAACTCAGAATGGTGAGTGGGGGCCCTCTCAGAGGGACTGAAGTTCCCATGTGCTTGCTAGCCTCCCCCTTTGAGTTGCAGGTCTGGGAGGTTATTTTCAAGAAGTCTCGGGGACACACTATAGGATGGTGTATAGATGCCACATTGCAGCCATGGGGGTGTGCTGGTGGAGGATGCACAGTTTGTAGCCAGTGGCTACGGAACAAGCAAGTATGCTGCTTTGTTCTGGATAGTGTATGCATTAACACGATTCTTGGTTCTTCGCTTCCCCATCATAGCTCATATTAGTTCTTAAACTTTCATAAGTTGCTCATCATTGCTTAGAGGAGAGAAAAGGAACATCCTAGATGTTGATTAGATGAACAGTTTAGGGATAAAGCCAAAAGGATGTAATGGGTAATGACAAACATGCTTATTGGGTTGACTGAGTGTCCTTGCTAGTGTTTTTATAAATCCTCTATTGTATTAGGCAGAGCAGCACTGAATGAATCCTTTTATGACTCTCAAAGAGCCATAAATATCAAGTAGTGGAACAGATATTATCTGTGTCAATATAAATGGATCTTCCTGTTCTTTCTGGCTTCGATGAAATCCCATTGGGGTTATCTGCTTTCCTCACAGATGGGACCAAACAATTGGCAGATGGTAAGAATGCAAGTCTCCAGATCCAACAATGTAGATTTTATAATTATAGCATGGTGGTTCAGTGGTTAGCCCTGCTGCCTCACAATGCCAAGGATCTGGGTTCAATTCCAGCCTCGGGTGATTGTCTGTGTGGAGTTTGCACATTCTCCTTGTGTCTGTATGGATTTCCTTCGGGTGCTCTGATTTCCTCCCACAGTCCAAATAAGCAGATTGGATTGGCAATGGTAAATTTCCCACAGTGTCCAGGGATATATAGATTGGGTATATTAGCCATGGAGAATGCAGGGTTATAGGGATAGGGTAGCGGAGTAGGTTTGGGTGGAATGCTCTTTGGAGGGTCAGTGTGGACTTGATGGGCTGAATGCCTCCTTCCCCTATCTGTGATTAGTTTGCAATGCACTAGGTGGGTAAAGGGGGAATATTCTCTTGATTCTATACTTTACATAGGCCAGTGAAACAAAATCAGCAACGCTGAGTTACTGTTGCAATTCACGGTCACTCAACCAGGGCTGAAGTCAAACATCCCCCTTTAACACTGAGGAGCAGAGGCAGTCATCACATTAGTTTGAGTAATTTGAAATTGAAAGGAATGTTGCTCACTGTTATGCATTGATCTGGTTGAGTCACAATACACTGGCTATTTTAGAAAACATTAACATGTTGCTCTGGGTTCCAGTGGTTTAATAACAACAACGTCAAAAACTCTTTCTATCCTACAGATTTCTCATTCACCTTCTTAGCCAATGCTGTTCCTGTACTCCACAACTACCTGATGAAGGAGCGGCGCTCCGAAAGCTAGTGATTACAAATAAACCCGTTGGACTATAACCTGGCATTGTGTGATTTTACTTTGTCCACCCAAGCCCAACACGGCACCTTCAAATCAATGTTATTTCTGGCCATGTTCTAGACTCCCCATGGCTGTGGTACCTGAGGGAAAGCCAGGTCCTGGAGAAGAAGGAGCTGTGCTGCTGGTAACTTTTGTGAGAGTCTGGTAAAACAGTTCACAGGAAGGCCAGGAGCTGGACCAGGTAGCAACACGGCACTCTGCATGGCCAGTGAGAAAAGGAATGGGTACAATAACAAGAATCAGAACAATCCAGGACTGCAAAGTCACCCCAACTCCTCATGATTCAGTCACTTTATTGTGAAAGATTTAACAAGGTTCCCCTCCACGGGAGGCATGGAGGAACTGATGTCAACAAATGTACTGTGATTACAATGATTCTGCTTCAGGATTGCACCATGTTGAGAAGCCTTTGTGTAGTCACACTCCAAAGCATTGGCAGCACAGCAAAAGGATCTAATACTTATCACCCCACACAGTGTCTAAACTGAAGGAATGTTTGCAGAATTATTTTCTCAGACAGACTTATAAACTGAAATTGTAAGGTCTTTAACTCGGAGGTAGCTTGCATGACCCACTCTTCTATTGCTCGAAGAGTTTTTTCTTCCTCCACCACTACTCACTGTGACATTCTCAAGCTTCAAAATGTGGTTACAGTGGGAAAGTGTTCAGCAACTATTCTGTAGGAGGGCCTGAATACTTTTTTGAGTTGTTCATTCACAACATGTTTCTGTGATCCACTTCACGTTTCCATTTTCGATGCATTCGAAATTTTCAAAATGCAACATGCCTATCGATCAAACTCCATTCCCCCCCACCCCACTCCATTACTGCTCTGTCCAGCCAATTAGTGAGACAACAACTAAATATTACTCTCCATCTCCCCCAGCCCACCATCACCCCGAATCCCAATGCTATTAACTGTCGACTATATTTCACAAAGCACTCATGAGAAAGTGAAGCTAGCATGTCAGAGAGGCTGGAAGCAGCAGCCAGTTGGCAGAAGATCAGGGGAGGAGCTCACCTTCCTAACCCACATGCACCCTAGAGTGGTGCTTGACTCTCAAGCTTTCCACTGAATACAGTGCTATTGAGTACCCTCTTGTAGCGAACTCCTGAAATTACAGCTTCTCCAAATGCAACAACACGGGCCCCTGCTCACTGTCACACTTCACCCTGTTTAGAGGGGAGAGTTGCTCAAGGGAGGCAGGCTGCCAACATTATTGCACCGCTTTGATAAAAGAACCTCACTCTCAACATCTTTTTACTGAGACAGCTTGGCCATCCCAGCCCTTTTAGACAAATCATTCCCTGTTCTTTGAGAAAAACTGTGGATGCCCAATCCATGTTTAATAAGACTGTGCATAATTTGTTGACAAGGGATGCCCGGAACATGAATACTCCCTCTCCCTGGTGGGTCCACTCAGACAAACCCTTTGATTATTTGTCCCAACAGCACAGTTAGCCATTTGTTCTGGTGTGGAGTCTAAAAATTGAATGCATTCCTGGCTGATTCAGTCATGTTATCGTGCAGAGGTGAAGGTAACTGAGGCAAGATGCACTGAGTGAAGCTGGAACAGAAGGGTTTTTTTTAACACTGAATCAGAGCTTTGTATCCCACTCCCTCATTAGTGCTGACTCTTGAGAGGACTTGGGAAACCTGCACAGTGGGACATTCATTTACTAAATCATCCAAAATCAGGAATCTGACAAAGCAATGAAATAACACACAGAGAGGAAGATTTCCAGAACTTCAAGAAACCCAGAGCTCTGACATGAAGAAATCTCCATGAGGATTGCAATGTGAGAAGGAGGAATTGAATGGAATAGTAGAGGTTTGCTCTGGGATCACAGTATACTTACAGATCTGGCATTGACAATGCTGACCAAGTGTGAGATTTCCAGAGCAGCAGCATGAGTTACACCCCATGCCCAAACCAGAACATTAACAGGTACAGGTCAACGTAAAGACTGACTTCACAAAGAGTGTGTGATTCAGATTTCTGCTCACACATTGTTTCCTGGAAGAGGCAAAGTCACCATAGTCCCAGAGGATGTTCGAGAGAGATGACTAGTGATGAATTTAACATGAGGGTTACCACAACAGAGGCAATGGCAAGATTCAGAAGGCGGGATCAGACGTTGACACTGACTCAATGCCATCCTTGAATTGAGGGATAGTGATGATTTGACAGCAACTGAGTCTTTTGTTAAGGACATCTAGGGATATGATGAATTATTCTAAACTGATTTGATGGTCATTTTAAATTATTTTAGTCTTTTCTTAGTCATTCTGCAGAATCATTTAACATGACTGTGGTTAGAGAGCACAGTCTTTAATAGAGCTTTGCAATTCATGCTTTTACTGAGAGTAGTTTAGATTTTAGCTTCAATTTTCTCTATTATCTGACCATTTTCTAAATATCTAACGTTCTGGTATATTTCACTGCATTGGCACCTGTCCCTGTCAGTTCCATATGCTGGGGTTTCTTTGCATCTGTGCCTAAATACTTATCTGTATACAATTGATATACCCACACATTCATAAATATGATCTGCACAGCCTTCAGAACATTTAAGGAAACTCATCAATGCAGTATTAGCTTCAGTTTTATAAATACACACAGCCTGTGACCTGGAGACAGACACGCTGCCTGCCTTCCGACAACTTCCACTTTCACAGTGACTGGAAACCATAACAGTCAAAGGTTGCTGCACAACAGCAAGAACTCAGTAACTAAAATAAGGGACATCAAAATATATTTTTAAAGCATTTTGGTGACTGGAGATTGTGACAGGCATGTAATCATTTTTGATCTGTCATCAGCAGTGTATCATGAGATATTTAGCTGAAAGGAGGTCAGATCAGGGCTTGTGGAAGCAGAGGAGAAGGCACAGGGGGCCAGGAAACAATGGTCATGGAGTCTGGGCGCAGGGAGATTGGGAACAGGGTGTCTGGAAACAGTGTTTGGAAGTCTAGGTGCCGAGGTTAAATGGCTCATCAAAAAGAGAAAATTGGCAAAATATAATGAGTGCAGATTCTCAGATCTTACCAAAGTGTAGAGCGTTTAGCTATCTGATGGAATTACATTATTTTATGACTACCTAATAGCGTGGGGCTCAGAATCAAAGGAAATGTGTAGTCATATAAAACCATGTCCAATTAACCAGCACTGACAAGGATTGACAGGGCTGTGATGTTTGAGACAGTTGACTTATAAATGTCACCTGAGGAACATAATTCACTCCACAGCAAGATGCCCTGAGGATCAAGTGGAAGGACCTTATATTTTTTATGCATCATTACTAGTTTGTAGTGACATCAAATCTTTATGAGAAGCATGCAAGTATTTCTTCTTTCATTGGGAGATTTAGACCTCAGTGCAAGTTCCCTAAATGATGAGTCATTGGAGTAATTTTATGATTGAATCATTATCAGGTTGGCACTGTGGCTCAGTGGTAAGCACTGCTACCTCACAGTATCAGGGACCTAGGTTTGATACCGGCCTCAGTCTGTGTGGAGTTTGCACATTCTCCACATGTCTGTGTGGGTTTCCTCAGGTGGTCTGGTTTCCTCCCACAGCTCAAAGATGTGCAGTTCAGTTGGATTGGCAATGCTAAATTGCCCATAATTTCCATAGATGTGCAGGCTAGGTGGAATAGCCATGGGATATGCAGAGTTACAGGGATAGGGTAGTGGACTTGGTCTGAGTGTGTTCTTTGATGTGGACTCGATGGACCAAATAGCACGCTTCCACACTAGAGATTCTTTGATTCTAAGAATAATTTGAACTGTATATTTAACATTAAATAACAGCTTATAATAAAAAAAAGCTTAAGAAAATGACTTTAGGAACAAACTGTGAAAGAATGCCAGGCAGTCTGTGAGTTGGGTATATCAAAGTGTTTCAGTGAGGGGTGTGGGCTATATCAATGCATTTCAGTTCAGTTCAGGTTGAGGGATATATCAGTGTTGCAACAAGGGGTGTGGGATGCATCAGTGAAGGGATGTGATACATCAATAGTGTTATGTTGAGTGTTATCAGGTACATCAGAAGGGTGTACAATGAGGGGTGTTACTGTCAGGGATATAAGGTAAAATGAAAATGATGAACACAGACAAATGTAGTTTGCCTCTACCCAAAATGAATCAGGAGAATTGGACATGGAGCATAGGGAACTGGCAGAGTAGTTCAACAACTACTTTAGTTCGGTCTTCACAGAAGAAAGCAGATACAAATACCGTCCCAGAATGGTAGGGGAGTTAGAAAGGAGGAATTGAAGGAAATTAATTTTACTATAGAAGCAGCGTTGGAGATGAGATGGAAAGTTGGTAAACTGCATGGCCTGGTCATCTAAATCCCAGGGTACTAAAGGAGGCGGCCTTGCAAATAGTTGATATGTTGGTCGATAATCAAGAGTAGCTTTATTTGTCCTTTCTACCACATACAATGGATACAGTGAAAATGAGACAACGTTCCTCCAGGACCAAGGGTGCTACATGGACAGGCAGACTACACAATGATACACAGAGCAGCACATAAGAAGTGCAAAATATGCAAGACAGCACAGTAACTCCTGACACGTCAAGACAATAGGTACAGTTGTGTACACATTACAGTTTCTCATCTTCAAAATGTTTGTACATTCTGTATTCCAGTCACAAATTGGAGGGTGGGAAATGTAACCCAGCAGTTTAAAAGAGGAGAAAAGTAGGAATTACAAACCTAACATCAGTAGTAGGGGAAATGCTGACATCTGGTCGAAAGAATGTGATAAAAGGACATTTAAAAAATAGCAAGGATATCATATATGAAGTCAAAAAAGGTTTTATGAAAAGAAAATTGTGTTTTTCAAACCTACTGGAGTTTTTTTTGAGGAAGTAACTGTCGTCTAGATGAGAGAAAAACCTGTGGATAGTGTATATTTGGATTTTCAGAACGCTTTCGATTAAAGTAAAAGGATAGTGTGTGTAATCAAAGAGATAGGATTAATGATAACATACTTACATTGATTGAGAATTGGTTAATGGGCAGAAAGCAGAGGTTAGGAATAAATGGGTCAGTTTTGGAGTGGAAGGCAGTGATGAGTAAGGGACCTCAGGGATCAGTGTTCGGGCCCTAGCTGTTGACAATATGTATAAAAGATTTGGATCAGGGATTGAAGTTTGCTGATGGCACAAAAGCAGGTGGAAGTATGAATGGTGAGGAAAATGGTAAGAAGTTTCAGGGTGAGTGAGAAGGAAATGCATAGAAGATGCACAATAAATGTGTATAAATATATGGATAAATGTGCACTCATCAATTTTGGTAGGAAAGACAGAATAGCAGAGTATGATTTAAATAGTGATGGATTGCAAAATGTTGATGGACAATTCCTCCTTTCCAAAAGACACTTGCTCCCCTATCATAGGCCAGTTAGCTTAACATGTGTTATTGAGAGTCTATTGTAGAGACTTCAGGGGCTGCCAGGAAGGTAAATGTTCCTGTTAAATACTTACCTCATGAATAGGCAGAGTGAAGGCTCAATAGGAGTGAATGCAGACACGGGGACTGCTGGGTACGTGAACTAATACATTCAGGCTGTGGGTATAAGGTAGCTAGGAAGGAACTGAAGAATGGACTTAGGAGAGCTAGAAAAGGGCATGACAAAACTTTATCGGGTTGGATTAAGGAAAACCCTCAGACATTCTACACTTATGTGAAGAACAAGAGGATGGCCAGAGTGAGGGTAGGGCCGAAATGGGATGGTGGAGGGACTTTGCGCCTGGAGTCGGAGAAGGTAGGGGAGGTCCTTAATGAATACTTTGCTTCAGTATTCACTACTGAGAGGGACATTGACTTTTATGAGGACAGCGTAAAACAGGCTGATATGTTTGAACAGGTTGATGTTAAGAAGGAGGATGTGCTGGAAATGTTGAAAAACATAAGGATAGATAAGACCCATGGGTTAGACGGATTATACCTAAGGTTACTACAGGAAGTGAGGGAAGAGATTGCTGTGCCTTTGGCGATGATCTTTGCAACCTCACTGTCCACTGGAGCAGTACCAGATGATTGGAGGATGGTAAATGTTATTCCCTTGTTCAAGAAAAGGAATAGGGATAACCCTGGGAATTACAGACCAGTCAGTCTTACATTGGTGGTGGGCAAATTATTGGAGAAGATTCTGAGAGACAGGATTTATGATTACTTGGAAAACCATAGTATGATTAGAGATAGTCAGCATGGCTTTGTGAGAGACAGGTCATGCCTCACAAAATGTTATTGAATTATTTGACGATGTTACAAAACACTTTCATGAAGGTAGAGTAGTGGATGTGATGTACATGGATTTTAGCAAGGCATTTGATAAGGATTCCTGAAGAAGGGCTTATGCCCGAAATGTCGATTCTCCTGTTCCCTGGATGCTGCCTGACCTGCTGCGCTTCTCCAGCAACACATTTTCAGATTTGATAAGATTCCCCATGGTAGGCTCATTCAGTAAGTAAGGAGGCATGGGAAACCTGTCTGTCTGGATACAGAATTAGCTGGCCCAGAGAAGACAGAGGGTGGTAGTAGATGGAAAGTATTCACCCTGAAGCTCAGTGACGAGTGATGTTCCACAGGGATCAGTTCTGGGATCTCTGCTGTTTGTGATTTTTATAAGTGACTTGGATGAGCAAGTGGAAGGGTGGGTTCGTAAGTTTGCTGATGACACAAAGGTTGGTGGAGTGGCGGATAGTGTGGAGGGCTGTTGTAGGTTGCAACAAAACATTGACAGGATGCAGAACTGGGCTGATATGTGGGAGATGGAGTTCAATCTGTAAAGTGATTCACTTTGGAAGGTCGAATTTGAATATAGGGTTAAAGGCAGGATTCTGGGGTCCACGTCCACAGATCCTTCAAAGTTGCTACCCAAGTTGATAGGGTTGTTAAGAAGGTGTATGGTATGTTGGCTTTCATTAGCAGTGGGGTTGAGTTTAAGAGCCACAATGTTATGCTGCAGCTCTATAAAGCCCTAGTTAGACCATAACTAAGGAGCATAATTTTACGGTGATTCGAGGAAGGTTTAGGGGAGATGTCAGAGGTAGGTTCTTTACACAGAGAGTGGTGGGTGCGTGAAATGCACTGCCAGCAGTGTAGTAGAGTCAGATACATCAGGGACATCTAAGTGACTCTTGGATAGGCACATGGATAATAGTGAAATGAAGGGAATGTAGGTTAGTTTGATGTTAGAGTAGGATAAAAGCCTGGCACAACATCAAGGGCTGAAGGGCCTGTACTGTGTTATATTGTTCAATGTTCCATGCAATAGCAGTGCATTTAAAAATACATCACATATCAGGCAGTAGTAGTATGGCTTCCAAAAGGAAAGTCAAGCCTGACAATTTTATTAGTTTTTTTGAGGAAATAACAAACAGGATAGTTAAAGGGAAACTTGTAGATCTAATAGATTTGACTTTCCAAGTGGTATTCAATAATGTACTGCATATTAGACTACTTACTAAGGTAAGAGCACTTGGTACTGAATGTGTTAGAATGGAGAAGGAATTGGCTAACTAATAGAAGATAGGAAGCTGAGCATAAGGGGGGGGCATTTTCAGGATGGCAACTCATAACTATAGGAGGGATTAGTGCTGGGGCAACAATTACTTAGAATATATATTGATGACTTGGATGAGGGAAATGAACGTACTCTCACCAAACTTGCAGTAGACTTAAAAATAGGTTGGATAGATAGTTGAGTTTTGTTTTTTCTTCTTTTTCGGTTTTTTTTCTGTCTCTTGTTAAATTTTGGCTATTGTATATTTGAGTTAATTGTATATCAATGTTTATATCTGAGAGTTTTGTTTATTTTTGTAAACTTGTAAAAATGTTAAATTTCTAATAAAAATATCTATATAAAAAAAAAGGTTGAAATGTAATAGTGAGGATGAGACAAGGAGCTTGCAGAGGGGTATAAATAGGATAAGTGCGTGGCAAATGGAATACAATGAAAAAATGTGAGATTGTGCACTTTGGAAGGAACAATAGAGGAGTTAATTATGATATAAATGGAGAGAGACTGTGAAAGCTACAGCACAGAGGAATTTGGGAGTCCCGTGCATGACTGACAAAAAGCTAGCATCCAAGTTCAGCAGGTAACACAAATGGTAAATAGACTGTTGTTCTTCATTTGGAATGCAGTACAAAAATAGAGAGTTTTGGTAAAACTATACAAAGCACTACTGTAGTCAGATCTCTTTTGAAATAAAAGTTGTACTGGCATTGAAGGCAGTCCGGAAAAGGTGTGTGGAGGGATTTGCTTATGGGGAGAGGCTGGTTGGGCTTGTATGCATTTGAGTTTAAAAGAATTAGAAGAGACATGATTAAAACACAGATTTGTTCGGAGACTTGACAGGATAGATGCTGAGAGGTTGTCACCCCAGTGAAGGTGTGAGGTATTTGTGGAATAGTCTAGGACCAGAGTAATTTCAGAGTAATGAGGCACCCATTTGAGATGGAGATGAGAAGGAAATTTCTTCTCTCAGAATGGATAATGAAATTATGGAGTTCTTTAGCACAGAGGGCTGTCAAGGATTGAATGAAACACATCTATAATTAGCAAAGGAATCTAGGAATACAGGGAAAGAGTTGAAAATGATCAGATCAGCTATGATCTAACTGAACTATGAGAATTATGTGCAGCTCATTCAAGGAACACCTACTGCGGGTTCTTGATAAGTATATACCTATCAGGCAGGGAGGTAGTTGTCGAGTGAGGGAGCCATGGTTTACTAAAGACGTTGTAGCTCTTGCCAAAAAGAGGGAGGCTTATGCAAGGATGAGGCGTAAAGGCTCAGTTAGGGGGCTTGAGAGTTATAAGTTAGCCAGCAAAGATCTAAAGAGAGGGCTAAGAAGAGCCAGAAGGGGACATGAGAGTTGTTGGCGAATAGGATCGAGGAAAATTCTAAGGTCTTCTATCAGTATATCAGGAATAAAACAACGACTAGAGTAAGATTAGGGCCCATCAAAGATAGTAGTGGGCAGCTGTGTGTGGAATCAGAGGACATAGGGGAAGCGCTGAATGAATACTTCTCGTCAGTATTCACATTGGAAAATGACAATGTTAGTGAGAATACGGAGATACAGACTACTAGATTAGATGGGATTGCAGTTAACAATGAGAAGGTTTTAGCAATTTTGGAAAATCTGAAAATAGATAAGACCCCTGGGCTGGATGGGACTTTTCCTCGGATTCACTGGGAAGCCAGAGAAGAGATTGCAGAGCCTTTGGTTTTGATCTTTATGTCATCATTGTTAACAGGAGTAGTGCCAAAAGACTGGAGGAAAGCAAATGTTGTTCCCTTGTTTCAGAAGGAGAGTCAGGACAACCCTGGGAATTATAGGCCAGTGAGCCTTACTTCAGTTGTGGGTAAGGTGTTGGAAAAGATTATAAGAGATAGGATTTATAATCATCTGCTAATGAATAATTTGATTAGGGATAGTCAACCTGGTTTGTGAAAGGTAGGTCATGCCTCACTAACCTTATTGAGTTCTTCGAGAAGGTGACAAAACAGGTAGATGAAGGTAAAGCAGTTGATGTGGTGTATATGGACTTCAATAAGGCACTTGATAAGGTTCCACACGGTAGGCTATTGCATAAAATACTAAGTTTTGGGATTGAAGGTGATTTAGCAGTTTGGGTCAGAAATTGGCTAGCTGAAAAAAGGCAAAGGGTGGTAGTGGATGGGAAATGTTCATCCTGGAGCTCAGTTACCAGTGGTGTGCCACAAGGATCTGTTTTGGGGCCACACCTGTTTTTCATTTTTATAAATGATATGGATGTGGGCACAGAAGGATGGGTTAGTAAATTTGCAGATGACACTAAGGGAGGCAGAGTTATGGATAGTGCCGAAGGATGTTGTGGGTTACAGAGGGACATAGATAAGCTGCAGAGCTGGGCGGAGAGGTGGTAAATGGGGTTCACTTCAGAAGAAGTAACAGGAATGCAGAGTACTGGGCTAATGGTAAAATATTTGGCAGTGTAGGTGAACAGAGAGAAGCATAAACCTCTGAAAGTTGCCACTCAGGTTGATAAGGTTGTTAAGAAGGCATATGGTATGTTGGCGTTTATGGGTAGGAGAATTGAATTTTGGAACCAGGAGGTCATGCTTCAGCTGTACAAGACACTGGTAAGGCCGCACCTGGAATATTGTGTACAGTGCTGGTCACCACATTATAGGAAGGATGTGGGAGCTTTGGAAAGGGTGCAGAGGAGATTTACTGAAATGTTGCCTGGGTATGGAAGAAAGGTCTTATGAGGAAAGGCTGAGGGAACTGAGGCTATTTTCATTAGAGAGGAGAAGAATGAGAGATGACTTAATCAAGACATATAAAATGGCGGCACGGTGGCACAGTGGTTAGCACTGCTGCCTCACAGCGCCAGAGACTGGGTTCAATTCCTGCTTCACGCAACTGTCTGTGTGGAGTTTGCACATTGATAGATATAGGACAGATATGAGGGGTAGTTTCTTCACTCAGAGAGTAATAGGGCATGGAACGGCCCGCCTGCAACAGCAGTAGACTCGCGGACGTTAAGGGCATTTAAATGGGCATTGGACATACATATGGATAACAATGGAACAGTGTAGGTTAGATGGGCATCAGATTATTTTCATAGGTTGGTGCAACATCGAAGGACAAAGGGCCTGTACTGCGCTGTAACGTTCTATGTTCTATGTTCTAAGACTTGATGGGCCAAATGACCTATTCTTCTGCATCTTACAGTCTTTCGAAGTTACAGAGTCATAGAGATGTACAGCGTGGAAACAGACCCTTCGGTCCAACCCGTCCATGCCGACCAGATATCCCAACCCAATCTAGTCCCACCTGCCAGCACCTGGCCCATATCCCTCCAAACCCTTCCTATTCATATACCCATCCAAATGCCTCTTAAATGTTGCAATTGTACCAGCCTCCACCACATCCTCTGGCAGCTGATTCCATACACATACCACCCTCTGCAAGAAAAAGTTGCTCCTTAGGTCTCTTTTATATGTTTCCCCTCTCACCCTAAACCTATGCCCTCTAGTTCTGCACTCCCCGATCCCAGGGAAAAGACTTTGTCTATTTATCCTATCCATGCCCCTCATAATTTTGTAAACCTCAATAAGGTCACCCCTCAGCCTTCGACGCTCCAGGGAAAACTGCCCCAGCCTGTTCAGCCGCTCCCTGTAACTCAGATCCTCCAACCCTAGCAACATCCTTGTAAATCTTTTCTGAACCCTTTCAAGTTTCACAACATCTTTCCGATATGAAGGAGACCAGAATTGCATGCAATATTCCAACAGTGGCCTGACCAATGTCCTGTACAGCCACAACATGACCTCCCAACTCCTGTACTCAATACTCTGACCAATAAAGGAAAGCATACCAAATGCCTTCTTCACTATCCTATCTACCTGCGACTCCACTTTCAAGGAGCTATGAACCTGGACTCCAAGGTCTCTTTGTTCAGCAACACTCCCGAGGACCTTACCATTAAGTGTATAAGTCCTGCTAAGATTTGCTTTCCCAAAATGCAGCACCTCACATTTATCTGAATTAAACTCCATCTACCACTTCTCAGCCCATTGGCCCATCTGGTCCAGATCCTGTTGTAATCTGAGGTAACCCTCTTCGCTGTCCACTACATCTCCAATTTTGGTGTCATCTGTAAACTTACTAACTGTACATCTTATGCTCACATCCAAATCATTTATGTAAATGACAAAAAGTAGAGGGCCCAGCACCGATCCTTGTGGCACTCCACTGGTCACAGGCCTCCAGTCTGAAAAACAACCCTTCACCACCACCCTCTGTCTTCTACCTTTGAGCCAGTTCTGTATCCAAATGGCTAGTTCTCCCTGTATTCCATGAGATCTAACCTTGCTAAACAATCTCCCATGGGGAACCTTGTCAAACGCTTTACTGAAGTCCATAAAGATCACATCTACTGCTCTGCCCTCATCAATTTTCTTTGTTACTTCTTCAAAAAACTCAATCAAGTTTGTGAGACATGATTTCCCACGCACAAAGCCATGTTGACTATCCCTAATCAATCCTTGCCTTTCCAAATACATGTACATCCTGTCCCTCAGGATTCCCTCCAACAACTTGCCCACCACCAAGGTCAGTTCCAAAGGATAAGAAGAAATCTTATTAAATGGTAGAAAGTTCGGACAGGAGTGAAAAGACTAGATGCAGGGAAAATGTTTGGAAATGTGTTGCTGGAAAAGCGCAGCAGGTCAGGCAGCATCCAAGGAACAGGAGAATCGACGTTTCGGGCATAAGCCCTTCTTCAGGAAGAAGGGCTTATGCCCGAAACGTCGATTCTCCTGTTCCCTGGATGCTGCCTGACCTGCTGCGTTTTTCCAGCAACACATTTCCAGCTCTGATCTCCAGCATCTGCAGACCTCACTTTCTCCACAGGGAAAATGTTTCCCTTGGCTTGGGAAGGCCCAGAAGAAAAGATCATGGCCTTAGGATATGGTAGGCCAATTTGAACTCAGAGGTGGACAGATTTCTTCATGAAGGGTGGTGAACCTATGAAATTCTCTATCACACAAGACAGTGAAGGCCACACCTGTGAATATATTTAAGAAAGATGAGAAAGGTTTCAAAAAGCTAAAGTTGATGAGAAGTATGGTGAGAGAGCAGGAATACGGTGTCAAAATATAGGATCAGCCATGATGATGCTGAATGGCAGAGCAGGCTCAAACCTCCGAAAACACGTTCCTACTTTATCTCTTTCTAATCATTGAGGGGTGTGGAGAATTTCAGAGTGTTACAGTGAAGAGAGTAGAATATATGTTACTGTGATTGGTGTTGGGCTTATTAGTGCTATAGTGAGGGGCGTTATTGCATTAGTGTTACAGTGAAAGATATGAGGTCTATCAGAGTGTAACAGTGAGGGGTGTGGGTTAGATCAGAGTGTTACAGTGAGGAGTGCTGAATGTATCAGACTGTTACAGTGAGGGGTATAAGTTAGATCAGTACTACAGTGAGGGGTGTAGGGTATATCCAAGTGTTAGACTGGGGGCTGTTGAATGTATCAGACTGTTACAGGGCATGGGGTATATCAGTGTTACAATGAGTGGTATGTTAAATCAGGGTACAGACTGTAATATTAGGTGCTATACAGTGTTTTGTAACCCCTGTCTTAGTGTGAGATATCAAACTGAAATTTGAATGAAATCTCTCAGATTGACAGGGTGTCCATGAAGGATTGGCAGATATGCATTGTATTGTGATTGCTGTCTCAGATGCCAGCAGTAACCTCATATAGTACCAGGCAGACAGATTACACTGTAAACACACAGCCCCTCTATCACTGATAGTCCAGTGCCAGTATTGAGCTGTGTCACACTGTAAGAGCAAGAATTACTTGGAACATTCACGTGTGAGATGTTTAATAGTTACCAGACTCTTAGCCCCAGTCATCATGGTAAGTTTGAATTGTTTCCAGGAAGGTAGTTTGTGACCAGGCAGATGGACGATTGTCATGGTGAGTGGTACACTCCAACAGACATGGCTTTCAATTGGTCTGTGCCAGTCAGCATGTTCCACTAGAGGCTCCCCATCCTTACCTCATCACATCCTATCAGCTTACCCATCTATTCCTTTCTCTCTCATCTGCTGATCCAGTTTCTCCTTAAAACTGTCTCTGTTGTTCATTTCAAGCCTTCCCTATCAGAGCAAGTTTCACATTTTATAGAATTATAGATTCCCTACAGTATGGAAACAGGCCATTCAGCCCAACAAGTCCACAATGACCCTCTGAAGGGTAACCCACCCGGACCCATTTACCCCTGACTATATATTTTTTGGGGGATGGGGAGGGATGGAGACCATCTTACGAGGAGAGTTCTAACAGCATGGACACCAACCCTTTGGTTCAACCAGTCCATGTCGACCATAATCTCAAACCAAACTAGTCCCACCTGCCTGTGCTTGGCCCATATCCCTCCAAATACTTCTTATTCATGTACTATTCAAAATACATTTTAAAATATTGTAACTGTACCTGCATCCACAACTTCCTCTGGCAGTTCACTCCACACATGAACCATTAAGTGTCAAGAAAAGCCCCTCATATTTTTAAAATCTTTCTCCTCTCACCTCAAAATATGCCCTCTAGTCCCGTAATTCCCCCATCTTGGCATTCACCTTATAAAATCATGAGGGCTGTAGATAAACTGCTATAAAAGTCAGCCCTCAAACTCTAAAAAAAGTCCCAGTCTATCCAGCCTCTTCTTCTAACTCAACCCCTCCATTCCTGACAAGAGATTTGCCATTTGGTAAATTTCTTCTGAACCGTCTCCAGCTTCATATTGTTCTTCCTATAACAGGGTGACCAGAACTAGATACAGTAATCCAGAAGAGGCCTCACCAACATCTTTAGAACCTCAACATTGCACCAATCTCAGGGGAAAGAGATTTCTCCTAAGTGAATCATAGAATCCCTACAGTGTAGAAACAGGTCATTTGGCCTAATGAGACCACACTGAGCAGCATTCCACCCAGACTCATCTCCCTACCCTGTACCCCTGAATTTTCAATGGCTAAACCACCTAGCCTGCACATTCCTGAATACTATGGCAATTTAGCATGGCCAATCTGTCTAACTTGCATATCCTTGGTCATCTCTATGTGTATGTTATCAAACATTCTTAGATTGGACCTTAGCCTTTTTAAAAAATCTGCTGGAAGGCTAGTGACATTAATGAACAAGATGACCAAATGAACACAGCATCTTAACGAAAAAGAAAGAACTGCTGATGTTGTAAATCTGAAACAGAAACAGAAGTAGCTGGACAAACTCGGCAGCTCTGGCAAAATCAGTGCAGCGAAAGCAGAGTTAACATTTCAAATCCAGTGACCATCAGTTCTGAAGAAGCAGATGATGCCAGACCTACTGAGTTTCTCCAGCTATTTCTGTTCTTGAGCACAGCACTTTGCTTAATAGTGACACCTCTGCACGAGAGCAGCTTGCTGACTCCTTCTTGGTTGACACAGTATTTAAAAAATCCTGATTAAAGGCTTTTGCCCAAAACGTTGATTTTCCTGCTCCTCGTATACTGCCTGACCAGCTGTGTTTTTCCAGCACCACTCTAATCTTTACTCTGATCTCCAGCATCTGCAGTCCTCACTTTCGCCATAAAAAAAATCTACCTTGGGTAAGATCCCGAGGGGTGTTCACATCATTGGAACACGATCTCCAAAGTTAGTAGGTTAGGAAGGAGCAAGGCTCACATTCTGAAGCTGGATCAGACCAGATCCGGTTCAGATATCAGAAGAAGGTTCTTTCTCCAGGCTACAATGGCCTGTGGAACAGGCCGTCATTTAGTGCAGTGAATGCTGAATTCCTTCAGTCAAGAGTTGCATCAGAAAGGTCAGATGAAGTGATTTGAAGTACTGTGTGGAGGTTGAATGATGGTGGGAATGTGGAAAGACTTGTAGCACTCTTTCAGAATCTGACAAGTTTGTTACTGTATGATATTATCTCCTGACCAAGCCATCTCAGAAAATGCTTCCTTCTCACCAGTATAATGTGCACACAACTGACTCCAGTGTTTAGATTAACAAACTTTTCCCCCCTCCCCATTCCATTTGTTGCTGAAGATCTTATATCCAATGCAGACTGTTCTACGAGGAGGGAGCAGTGCTGATGTTGTCTCGTTCAGTTTTTTCCAGACTATGTCTAAGATGATTTCTGGTGCTGAGCTTCATCAGCTAATACTCCCACAACACACTGGCTTCAAAATCCCTGCCTGGTTTTCTTATTCAAATACAGCCCACTCCCTCTGCCAGTAATTGCAGTCTCTGACCAACCCCCTCCTCCCAGTTCCCTGTGTGCCGCCCCCTGGGCCAAAATCCTCAGGAACTAATGCTGCCTCCTTCCCATTCTTCATCCACAACTCTCACCAACTCCTGACCTGGCCATCTCTCTGACCTGGCCCAAAGCTCCTCAGTCACTCTGTGTAGCAACGAACATTCTCAACAGCTTGCATTCATATAGCACATTTTCTGTAATAAAACATTCTGTAGTGCCTCACTGGAGATTTACCAACAAACGTTAGTTAGGACGGACCCCCCCCCCCCCCCCGGAGAAGGGTAACCAGGAGATCTGATTGAAGGAGGGGATCTGTGAGGGTGCAGAATTGGATCTTCTGCCTAGACTCGATCTTTTCGTCAGGTCTGACCTTTCCAACGGCCTCCTTGTCTCAGTCTCAGTCTCAACGTCAACTCGCTGTGCCTTTTCCGTATCCCCAGCCAGCCTCTCCCCATCTGCCAGTCGGAGTGAGACTTTCCCTGTCTAGCTCTATCCAAACTAACGGCCAGCAACTCCAAGCTCAACTCGTTGGTGAGAGACTTAAACTAAAAAAATCAAAACACGCTCCATTCCAGATCAGCCTGAATTTGAATAAAACAGGGTGGGGTGAAAACCAGTTCGCTCAATGTTACAAAGCTGTTAAATCAGTCCCAGATTTCTGAAACAGTCTGGCATTAACCTGGCTTCCTAACAAAGTAACCGCGGGATCGCCTCGAGTTTCCAGTCACTCACAGCCCGTTTCCCAAACACAGAGAGACACCAAGTAGCGGAGAAGGAGCAGCAATTCCTTACCGTGTTAATAATCCCGACCTCTCAGACTGTGTTCAGATTCAGATCGAGATCCTCAGTGCGGCCAAACCTTCACCGCCCACTCCCTTCCCCAGCCCCTCTGCTTTGTGTCCGCTTCACTTATGCTTTCCTTCAGACAGGAGGGGACGTGGCTCATTGAGTCTCCCTCCCTCTCTGCACGTCTGTCTGTGTCTCCCTGCTGCAGCACATGCGTTTCTCCCTCTCTCTCTCTCCGTCTCTGTCTGTCTGTCTGTCTATGTGTCCCTCTGTCTCTGTGTGTGTCTCTCTATCTGTTTCAGTGTGTGTGTGTGTGTCCCTCTCTGTCTCTGTATGTGTGTGTGTCTCTCTGTCTGTTTCAATGTATATCCCACTGTCTCTGCCTGGGTCCTTGTCTCTATTTCAGTCCCCCCGAGTGTGTGTGTGTGTGTGTGTGTATCTCTGCCTGGGTCCCAGTCTCTATTTCAGTCTATGTGTCCCTCTGTCTCTGTGTGTGTCTCTATCCATTTCAGTGTGTGTATGTCCCTCTCTGTCTCTGTATGTGTGTGTACCTTTCTCTGTCTGTTTCAGTGTATGTCCCTCTGTCTCTGCCTGGGTCCCCGTCTCTATTTCAGTTCCTCTGTGTGTGTTTGTGTGTGTGTGTATCTCTGTCTCTGCCTGGGTCCCCGTCTCTATTTCAGTTCCTCTGTGTGTGTTTGTGTGTGTGTGTATCTCTGTCTCTGCCTGGGTCCCTGTCTCTATTTCAGTCTATGTGTCCTCTCTCTTTGTGCCGAGCTGAGGGCTGTGTCAGTGCTGTTTCATATGAACAGTACATCGGGGAAAGTCCACAATATTCCTCAGAGTCTGCTTTGGATATCTTCAACGGCTCGCTGTCAGACATCAAATACCACATTTCCTTTTGTAATAACACGGCCATTAAAACTGTCCTGGTAATACCCAGCCCCACTGTCTCACACCCACAGGCTCTCCCTCTCCCCTCCTCTTTCCCTTTTCACCCCTCAACTCTCCTTCTTAGAACCTTCTCCCCAATCCTCCTCTTCATTTCATCTCCCCATCCCATCTGCTCACTACAATCCCCTCTCCACTTTCCACTCACTCACCCACCCACCCTCACCCTTCCCTATCCACTCACCCACCTCCACACCCTTCACTACCCATTCACCCAGCCCCTCACCTTTTCCTACCCACTCATTCAGTCACCCATTCCCTCACCATTCCCATCCACTCACATATCCGCACACTCTTCCCTACCCACTCACCCAGCCCTTCACCCTTTCCTACCCACTCACCCAGTCACCCATCCCATCAGCATTCTCCACCCACTCACCCACCCCCTCACCCTTCCCTACCCACCCCAACACCGTTCCCTCCCTTCTCCACACCCACCCACCCATCACCATTCCATCCCTTCTTCCCACCACCCCGCCCCCTCACCACTCCCTCCCTTCTTCCCACCCCCCCACCCCCCTCACCACTCCCTCCCTTCTTCCCACCCCCTCACCATTCCTTCTCCCCACCCACTGCCCTCACCATTCCCTCCTTTCTCCCCACCCACCCACCATCTCACCATTCCCTCCTTTCTCCCCACCCACCCACCCTCTCACCGTTCCCTCCTTTCTCCCCACCCACCCACTCTCTCACCGTTCCCTCCTTTCTCCCCACCCACCCACCCTCTCACCGTTCCCTCCCTTCTCCCGACCTTCTCCCAACCCAAACCCCTCACCATTCCCTCCCTTCTCCGCACCCACCCACCCACCCCCCTCGCCATTCCCTCCCTTATCCCCACCCACCCACCCCCCCCCCTCGCCATTCCCTCCCTTATCCCCACCCACCCCCTCACCGGTCCCTCCCTTCTCCCCACCTACCCACCCCCTCACCATTCCCTCCCTTCTCCCCACCCACCCACCCCCTCACCATTCCCTCCCTTCTCCCCACTCACCTACCCCCTCACCATTCCCTCCCTTCTCCCCACCCACCCACCCCCTCACCATTCCCTCCCTTCTCCCCACCCACCCACCCCGGCACCATTCCCACCCTTCTCCCCACCCACCAACCCCCTCACCATTCCCTCCCTTCTCCCCACCCACCCACCCCCTCAACATTCCCTCCCTTCTCCCCACCCACCCATCCCCTCACCATTCCCTCCCTTACCCCACCCACCCACCCTCTCACCATTCCGTCCCTTCTCCCCACTCACCCACCCCCGCACCATTCCCACCCTTCTCCCCACCCACCAACCCCCTCACCATTCCCTCCCTTCTCCCCACCCACCCACCCCCTCACCATTCCCTCCCTTCTCTCCACCCACCCACCCCCTCACCATTCCCTCCCTTCTCCCCACCCACCCACCCCCTCACCATTCCCTCCCTTCTCCCCACCCACCCACCCCCTCACCATTCCCTCCCTTCTCCCCACCCACGCACCCCCTCACCATTCCCTCCCTTATCCCCACCCACCAACCCCCTCACCATTCCCTCCCTTCTCTCCATCCACCCACCCTTTAAACATTCCCTCCTTTCTCCCCACCCACCCCCTCACCATTCCCTCCCTTCTCCCCACCCACCCACACCCTCACCGTTCCCTCCCTTCTCCCAAACCACTCCCCTCACCATTCCCACCCTTCTCCCCCCCACCCACCCCCCTCACCGTTCCCTCGCTTCTCCCAACTCACCCCACTCACCATTCCCACCCTTCTCCCCATCCACCCAGCCCCTCACCATTCACTCCTTCTCCCCACCCACCCACCCACTCCCTTACCCCACCCACCCCCTCACCGTTCCCTCCCTTCTCCTAAACCAACCTCCTCACCATTCCCACCCTTCTCCCCCCCACCCACCCCCCTCACCGTTCCCTCCCTTCTCCCAACCCACCCCACTCACCATACCCACCCTTCTCCCCATCCACCCAGCCCCTCACCATTCCCTCCTTCTCCCCACCCACCCACCCCCTCCCTTACCCCACCCAGCCCCTCACCATTCCCTTCCTTCTCCACACCCATCCACCCCTCACCATTCCCTCCCTTCTCCCCACCCACCCTGTCACCATTACCTCACTTCTCCCCACTCACCCCCCTCACTGTTCCCTCCCTTCTCCGCACCCACCCACCACTTCGCCATTCCCTCCCTTATCCCTAACCACACCCTCACCGTTCCCTCCCTTCTTCCCACCTACCCCTTCACCGTTCCCTCCCTTCTCACCACACACCCACCCCTCACCATTCTCTCCCTTTTCCCACCCGCCCACCCCGTCACCATTCCCTCACTTCTCCCAACCCACTGCACTCACCATTCCCTCCCTTCTCCCCACCCACCAACCCCCTCACTGTTCCCTCCCTTCTCCACACCCACCCACCCCCTCACCATTCTCTCCCTTTTCCCACCCACCCACCCCCTCACCATTCCCTCCCTTCTCCCCACCCACCCAACCCCTCACCGTTTTCTCCTTTCTCCCCACCCACCCACCCCCTCACCATTCCCTCTCTTCTCCCCACCCACCCACCCCCTCACCATTCCCTCTCTTCTCCCCACCCACCCACCCCCTCACCGTTCACACCCTTCTCCCCACTCACCCACCCCCTCAACATTTCCTCCCTTCTCCCCACCCACCCCCTCACCATTCCCTCCCTTCTTCCCATTCACCCACCCCCTCAACATTTCCTCCCTTCTCCCCACCCACCCACCCCCTCACCATTCCCTCCCTTCTTCCCATTCACCCATCCCCTCACCATACCCTCCCTTCTCACCACCCACCCAACCCCTCAACATTTCCTCCCTTCTCCCACCCACCCAACCACTCACCATTCCCTCCCGTTTCCCCACCCACACACCCCCTCACCATTCCCTCCCTTATCCCCACCCACCCCTTCACCATTCCCTCCCTTCTCCCCATCCACCCAGCCCCTCACCATTCCCTTCCTTCTCCACACCCACCCACCCCCTCACCATTCCCTTCCTTCTCCACACCCACCCACCCCTCACCATTCCCTCCCTTCTCCCCACCCACACTCCCCCTCACTGTTCCCTCCCTTCTCCACACCCACCCACCCCCTCACCGTTCCCTCCCTTCTCCACAACTACCCACCCCCTCACCGTTCCCTCCCTTCTCCCCACCCACCCAACCCCTCAATGTTCCCTCCCTTCTCCCCACCCACCCACCCCCTCACCGTTCACTCCCTTCTCCCGACCCACCCACCCCCTCAACATTTCCACCCTTCTCCCCACCCACCCACCCCCTCACCATTCCCTCCCTTCTTACCATTCACCCATGCCCTCACCATACCCTCCCTTCTCACCACCCACCCACCCCCTCAACATTTCCTCCCTTCTCCCACCCACCCAACCACTCACCATTCCCTCCCATTTCCCCACCCACACAACCCCTCACCATTCCCTCCCTTATCCCCACCCACCCCTTCACCATTCCCTCCCTTCTCCCCATCCACCCAGCCCCTCACCATTCCCTTCCTTCTCCACACCCACCCACCCCTCACCATTCCCTCCCTTCTCCCCACCCACACACCCCCTCACTGTTCCCTCCCTTCTCCACAACTACCCACCCCCTCACCGTTCCCTCCCTTCTCCCCACCCACCAAACCCCTCAACGTTCCCTCCCTTCTCCCCACCCACCCACCCCCTCACCGTTCACTCCCTTCTCCCCACCCACCCACCCCCTCAACATTTCCACCCTTCTCCCCACCCACCCACTCCCTCACCATTCCCTCCCTTCTTACCATTCACCCATGCCCTCACCATACCCTCCCTTCTCACCACCCACCCACCCCCTCAACATTTCCTCCCTTCTCCCACCCACCCAACCACTCACCATTCCCTCCCGTTTCCCCACCCACACAACCCCTCACCATTCCCTCCCTTATCCCCACCCACCCCTTCACCATTCCCTCCATTCTCCCCACCCACCTATCCCCTCACCATTCCCTCCCTTCTCACCACCCACCCACCCACTCAACATTTTCTCCCTTCTCCCACCCACCCAACCACTCACCATTCCCTCCCGTCTCCCCACCCACACACCCCCTCACCATTCCCTCCCTTATCCCCACCCACCCCTTCACCATTCCCACCCTTCTCCCCACCCACCAACCCCCTCACCATTCCCTCCCTTCTCCCCACCCACCCCCTCACCATTCCCTCCCTTCTTCCCACCCAACCACCCCCTCACCATTGCCTCCCTTCTCCCCACCCACCCACCCGCTCACCATTCCCTCCCTTCTCCCCACCCACCCACCCACTCACCATTCCCTCCCTTATCCCCACCCACCCCCTTACCATTCCCTCCCATCTCCCCACCCACCCGCCTCACCGTTCCCTCCCTTCTCCACACCCACCCACCACTTCGCCATTCCCTCCCTTATCCCCAACCACACCCTCACCGTTCCCTTCATTCTTCCCGCCTACCTCCTCACCGTTTCCTCCCTTCTCACCACCCACCCACCCCTCACCATTCTCTCCCTTTTCCCACCCACCCATCCCCTCACCATTCCTTCCCTTCTTCCCACCGAAACCCATCACCGTTCCCTCACTTCTCCCAACCCACTGCACTCACCATTCCCTCCCTTCTCCCCACCCACCCACCCCCTCACCGTTCCCTCCCTTCTCCAAAACCACCCACCCCCTCACCGTTCCCTCCCTTCTCCCCACCCACCCACCCCTTCACCGTTCCCTCCCTTCTCCCCACCCTCCCAACCCCTCACCATTCCCTCCCTTCTCCCCACCCACCCAACCCCTCACCATTCCCTCCTTTCTCCCCACCCACTGAACCCCTCACCGTTCCCTCCTTTCTCCTCACCCACCCACCCCCTCACCGTTTCCTGCCTTCTCCCCACTCACCCACCCCCTCACCGTTCCCTCCCTTCTCCCCACCCACCCAACCCCTCACCGTTCCCTCCTTTCTCCCCACCCACCCAACCCCTCACCGTTCCCTCCCTTCTCCCCACCCATCCAACCCCTCACCGTTCCCTCCCTTCTCCCCACCCACCCACCCCCTCACCGTTCCCTCCCTTCTCCCCACCCACCCACCCCCTCAGCGTTCCCTCCCTTCTCCCCACCCACCCACCCCCTCA
Source organism: Chiloscyllium plagiosum (assembly GCF_037043375.1). NCBI lineage: Eukaryota > Metazoa > Chordata > Chondrichthyes > Orectolobiformes > Hemiscylliidae > Chiloscyllium > Chiloscyllium plagiosum. The sequence continues at coordinate 2,243,826 of NW_028270183.1, forward strand.
CCGTTCCCTCCCTTCTCCCCACCCACACACCCCCTCACCGTTTCCTCCCTTCTCCCCATCCACCCACCCCCTCACCGTTCCCTCCCTTCTCCCCACCCACCCACCCCCTCACCGTTCCCTCCCTTCTCCCCACCCACACACCCCCTCACCGTTCCCTCCCTTCTCCCCATCCACCCACCCCCTCACCATTCCCTCCCTTCTTCCCATTCACCCATCCCCTCACCATACCCTCCCTTTTCCCCACCACCCACCCCTCAACATTTCCTCCCTTCTCCCACCCACCCAACCACTCACCATTCCCTCCCTTCTTCCCATTCACCCATCCCCTCACCATACCCTGCCTTCTCCCCACCCACACACCCCCTCACCATTCCCTCCCTTATCCCCACCCACCCACCCCTTCACCATTCCCTCCCTTCTCCCCACCCACCCACCCCCTCACCGTTCCCTCCCTTCTCCCAAACCACCCTCCTCACCATTCCCACCCTTCTCCCCCCCACCTACCCCCCTCACCGTTCCCTCCCTTCTCCCAACCCACCCCCCTCACCATTCCCACCCTTCTCCCCACCCACCCATCCCCTCACCATTCCCTCCCTTCTCCTCCACTCAATCACCCTCTCACCGTTCCCTCCCTTCTCCCCACCTTCTCCCAACCCACCCCCCTCCCCATTCACTCCCTTCTCCACACCCACCCACTAACCCCCTCACCATTCTCACCCTTCTCCGCACCCACACACCCCCTCACCATTCCCTCCCTTCTCCCCACCCACCCACCCCCTCACCATTCCCTCTCTTCTCCCCACCCACCCACCCCATCACCGTTCCCTCCCTTCTCCCCACCCCCACACCCCCTCACCATACCCTCCTTTCTCCCCCTCACCATTCCCTTCCTTCTCCCCACCAACCCACCCCCTCACCGTTCCCTCCCTTCTCACCACCCACCTCCTCACCATTCTCTCCCTTCTCCCCACCCATCCAACCTCTCCCTGTTCCCTCCCTTCTCTCCACCCATCCCATCACCGTTCCCTCCCTTCTCCCCACCCACACACCCTTTCACCATTCCCTCCTTTCTCCCTCTCACCATTCCCTCCTTTCTCCCCACCCATCCACCCCCTCCCCATTCCCTCCCTTCTCCCCACCCACCCACCCCCTCACCGTTCCCTTCCTTCTCCCCACCCACCCACCCCCTCACCGTTCCCTCCCTTCTCACCACACACCCCCTCACCATCCCCTCCCTTCTCCCCACCCACCCACCCACACTGTTCCCTCCCTTCTCCCCACCCACCCAGCCACCCCCTCACCATTCCCTCCCTTCTCCCCACCCACCCACCCCCTCACCGTTCCCTCCATTCTCCCCACCCACCCACCCCCTCACCGTTCCCTCCCTTCTCACCACCCACCCACCCCCTCACCGTTCCCTCCCTTCTCACCACCCACCCCCTCACCATTCCCTCCCTTCTCCCCACCCACCCACCCGCACTGTTCCCTCCCTTCTCCCCACTCACCCACCCTCTCCCTGTTCCCTCCCTTCTCCCTACCCACCCACCCCCTCACCGTTCCTTCCCTTCTCCCCACCCACCCACCCCCTCACTGTTCCTTCCATTCTCCCCACCTCCCCACCCCCTCACCGTTCCTTCCCTTCTCCCCACCCCCTCACCATTCCCTCCTTTCTCCCCACCCCATCACCATTCCCTCCCTTCTCCCCCCTCACTGTTCCCTCCCTTCTCTTCACCGTTCCCTCCCTTCTCCCCACCCACCCACCCCCTCACCGTTCCCTCCCTTCTCCCCACCCACCCACCCCCTCACCGTTCCCTCCCTTATCCCCACCCACCCACCCCCTCACCGTTCCCTCCCTTATCCCCACCCACCCTTTCCCTCGCCATTCCTTCCCTTCTCCCACCCACCCACCCCCTCGCCATTCCCTCCCTTCCCCCACCCAGCCACCCCCTCGCCATTCCCTCCCTTCCCCCACCCAGCCACCCCCTCACCATTCCCTCCCTTCTCCCCACCCACCCATCTCCTCACCGTTCCCTCCCTTCTCCCCACCCACCACCCCCTCACTATTCCCTCCCTTCTCCCCACCCTCCCACCTCCTCACCGTTCCCTCTCTTCTCCCCACCATCCCACCCTCTCACCGTTCCCTCCCTTCTCCCCACCTACCCATCCCCTCACCATTCTCTCCCTTCTCCCACACACCCACCCCCTCACCGTTCCCTCCCTTCTCCCCATCCACCCACCCCCTCACCATTCCCACCCTTCTCCGCACCCACCCACCCCCTCACCATTCCCTCCCTTCTCCCCACACTCCCCCCTCACCGTTCCCTCCTTTCTCCATTATCCCCACCCACCCCCTCACCATTCCCTCCCTTCTCCTCACCCACCCACCCTCTCACCATTCCCTCCCTTCTCCCCACACTCCCCCCTCACCGTTCCCTCCTTTCTCCGTTATCCCCACCCACCCCCTCACCATTCCCCCCTTCTTCCCACCCACCCACCCCCTCGCCATTCTCTCCGTTATCCCCACCCAACCACCCTCTCACCATTCACACCCTTCTCCCCACCCCCTCACCGTTCCCTCCCTTATCCCCAACCACCCCCTCGCCGTTCCCTCCCTTCCTCCACCCACCCACCCTCTCACCATTCCCTCCCTTCTCCCACCCAGCCACTCCCTCACCATTCCCTCCCTCCTCCCTTCACCCCCTCACCGTACCAGCTCGCCACTCCCCATGTCTCCACTCCTCCTCCCCTCCCCTTGTCTCCTCTCGCCACCCCTCCCTTCCCTCCCCACCCCTCCCCACCTCTCCTCCTCTCTCCTTCCCTCATCTTCCTTCTGTCTCCTCTTTCTTCCCCCTTTTGCTGCCCATCATCCTGCTCCTCCACTTCCCTCGCCACCTCCCTTTAGTCTGTCCTCCTAAACCCCTCATTTTCTCCCTTTTCCTTTCTCTCTCTTTCTCTCTCTCTCTCTCCCTTCCTCTCTGTCTCTCCTGCTCCCCTTCCCCATCCTTCCCATCCTTATCCTCCCCTAACTTTCTCCTCTTCCAGATCCCTCCCCTTCTCTCTTGCTCTCTTTTTCTGTCCTCCTCCCCCCTTCCCCTCCCCCTTCCCTAACTCACTCAATGTGTTCTCTGAAGAATTTATTTCCCGCCTATCATGTTTCAGTTGCAGAGTTTGAAAGCATTTCGGGTAGAAAGAGTTTTCAGAATGTGCACTGCGAATCTCTCTCCCTGTCACTTCAGATCATGAGATATAGAAGCAGAAGAAGACCCATCAGCGTATTGCGTCTCAATGAAATCATGGCTGATTGGATATTTTTCAAACCTTTAAGCCTTTGGTTGGAATCATACATTACAGAAGAGGCCTTTTGGCCCATTGCATCTGTATCGCCAAAAATACAATCCTACCTAGACTAACCCCACTTCCCCACGCTAGGCTAACCCCACTTCCCCATGCTAGACTAACCCACTTCCCCACGCTAGACTAACCCCACTTCCCCACGCTAGACTAACCCCACTTCCCCACGCTAGGCTAACCCCACTTCCCCACGCTAGGCTAACCCCACTTCCCCACGCTAGACTAACCCCACTTCCCCACGCTAGACTAACCCCACTTCCCCACGCTAGGCTAACCCCACTTCCCCACGCTAGACTAACCCCACTTCCCCACGCTAGACTAACCCCACTTCCCCACGCTAGGCTAACCCCACTTCCCCACACTAGGCTAACCCACTTCCCCACGCTAGGCTAACCCCACTTCCCCACGCTAGACTAACCCCACTTCCCCATGCTAGACTAACCCACTTCCCCACGCGAGGCCAACCCCACTTCCCCACGCGAGGCTAACCCCACTTCCCCACGCTAGACTAACCCCACTTCCCCACGCTAGACTAATCCCACTTCCCCACGCTAGACTAACCCCACTTCCCCACGCTAGACTAATCCCACTTCCCCACGCTAGGCTAACCCCACTTCCCCACGCTAGACTAACCCCACTTCCCCACTCTAGGCTAACCCCACTTCCCCACGCTAGACTAACCCCACTTCCCCACGCTAGACTAACCCCACTTCCCCACGCTAGGCTAACCCCACTTCCCCACACGAGGCTAACCCCACTTCCCCACACTAGGCTAACCCCACTTCCCCATGCTAGACTAACCCCACTTCCCCATGCTAGGCTAACACCATTTCCCCACGCTAGGCTAACTCCACTTCCCCACGCGAGGCCAACCCCACTTCCCCACGCTAGACTAACCCCACTTCCCCACGCTAGACTAACCCCACTTCCCCATGCTAGGCTAACACCATTTCCCCACGCTAGGCTAACTCCACTTCCCCACGCGAGGCCAACCCCACTTCCCCACGCTAGACTAACCCCACTTCCCCACACTAGGCTAACCCCACTTCCCCACGCGAGGCCAACCCCACTTCCCCACGCTAGACTAACCCCACTTCCCCACGCTAGACTAACCCCACTTCCCCACACTAGGCTAACCCCACTTCCCCACGCTAGACTAACCCCACTTCCCCATGCTAGGCCAACAGCCTTGAATGTTTTGACACTCAAGTGTTCTTCCAAGTACTTTTTAAAAGTTGTGAGGTTACCGGCCTCAATTACCCTCCCGAACAGTGTTTTTCCACCACCCTGTGAGTTAAAAAGCTATTCCTCAAGTCCCCTCCCAACCTTCTGTTTTTCCTGTTGTACCCCCTTATTATCGACCCTTTGACTAAGGCAAACAGCTGCTTTTGGATCCTGTCATGCCCCTCATAATCTTAAACACCTCCATAATGTTCCCTCTCAGCCTTCTCCACTCCATAGAAAACAATCAGAGCTTATCCAGCCTCTCTTCATAACTAAACTGCTCCATCCATCCCAGACAATATCCTGGTCAATCTCCTTCGATTTATTTAAAAATAAATAACAATCAGAATACACAATGCTAATATTGCATTACACTAACATACAACTTTTATTTATTTATGTAAATCCACCCAAACTATTCACAAAATTGCTTCAAAGTAATTAACTGGACCATCCCTCATTCTTTGAAATGTTTCTAGCGATTTATGAGATGCAGCCAGTTCCCAAGCCTTGATCTGTGTCGTTTTAAAACACAGGCATGATTCACATGCACTGCACAGTGCTTCCTGATGTACCCTCACTCTGTCTTAAAGGTACAGCCTGCCCACAATGTGCTCTCCATTTATCTGGTTGAGTAGGTTTGACTGTGGACAGTGGGGAAGGAATCTGTTCTGTGTGAATATCTGCTCCTTTCATATTTTGTTCTAAGCTCAGGATTGCCTTGAAGCTTTGTTAGACTTTGTTCGGAGAAAAAGGATTGCTTATTTAATCAAAACTAAAATATTAATTTTTGTGTGCGTTGAGCGAAGGAAGTGCTCAGTGACATGTTAGGCACTTATTGTTAGAAATCAAAAACATAAAACATTGGAAAACAAAACAGCTTCAGGATATATTATAAACACCCCCATAGTCAGTCAGCATCAATAGAAATACCAACAAGAACACCTTGCCATCAGGTCCATTCCCCACCAAACACTCTCAGTACAGGTAGATACAGAGTAAAGCTCTCTGGCCAATGTCCCCATCAAATACTTCCAGGACAATTATAGCATGGGATTAGATACAAAGTAAAGCTATCTCTATGCTATATTCTTCAAACACTCCCAGGACTAGATACAGCGGAGGGTTAGACACAGAGTAAATTTACCTCTACTCTTGTAAACTGAAAACAAAGCTCCCACGACACTGTCCCTATCAAATTCTCCCAGGACAGGGACCACATGGGAGTTAGATACAAAGTAAAGCTATCTCTATTCTTTTAAACTGAATGGAAAGCCTTCTGTACACAGTCTCCACCAAACATCCCTGACAGGCACAATAGGGTGTTTTTAATACACTCATGAGATGTAGCCGTCACTATCTGAGCAAACATTTATTGCCTGTCCCTAGTTACCCTTGGTAAGGTGGTGGTGAGCTATCTCCTTGAACTGGTATAGTCCATGTACTGTAGGAAGAGAGTTCCAGGATTTTGACTCAGCAATACTGAAGGAATAGCAATATACTCCTAAGACAGGATATCGAGTGGCTTGGACAGGAATTTACAGATGCTGCTGTTCCCATGTACCTGCTGCCCTTGGTCTGGATGAAAGTGGTTTTCAGTTTGGAAGTGATGCCCAAGAATTTCAGCTGTGTATCTTGTAGGCAGTACACACTGTTGCTACTGAGTGGTGGTGGAGGAGCAAGTCAATGTAGGGCCAATCATGTGGACTGCTTTCTTCTGGATGGAGTGTTGTTGGAGTTGCACTCATCCAGGCAAGCTATCCTACCTGTTTCTACCATCCCGTCTGGCAGTGCATTCCAGCGCTTACCACCCTTTGTGTAAAAAAAACTTCCTCTCACATCTCCTTTAAAAACTCCCCCTTTTAAAGTCATAGAGTCATAGAGATGTACAGCAAGGAAACAGACCCTTTGGTCCAACCTGTCCATGCTGACCAGATATCCCGACCCAATCTAGTCCCACCTGCCAGCACCCGGTCCATATCCCTCCAAACCCTTCCTATTCGTACATCCATCCAGATGCCTTTTAAATCATACTAGCCTCCACCCACTTCCTCTGGCAGTTCATTCCATGCACGTACCACCCTCTGCGTGAAAATGTTGCCCTTTAGGTGTCTTTTATATCTTTCCCCTCTCACCCTAAACCTATGCCGTCTAGTTCTGGACTCCCTGACCCCAGGGAAGAGACTTTGTCTATTTATCCTATCCATGCCCCTCATAATTTTGTAAACCTCTATAAGGTCACCCCTCAGCTTCTGACACTCCAGGGAAAACAGCCCCAGCCTGTTCAGCCTCTCCCTTTAGCTCAAATCCTCCAAACCTGGCAACATCCTTATATATCTTATCTGAACCCTTTCAAGTTTCACAACATCTTTCCAATAGGAAGGGGACCAGAATTACATGCAATATTCCAACAGTCTCACTCCATGTTGTCTCTGTGACCCAACACAACATTTATTTGCACACACCTTTATATAAAGTTGAACATCAGGTGCAGTTTAGCAGAGCTTTGGGACTTTCTGAGTGGTTGGAAAATGTCTTGCAAGAATTAACAATTCTGATGTAATAGAAAAGATAATATTGACATATCAAATATGAGTGATTATTTTATTGCGCATTTTGATTAAAAGACAGTAATAATCTTTTAAAGGATGTGATCATGGGCTGTGGGTGTTGTTTCCATCCCCACTTGCCCTTGGAGAAGAAGGTGCTGAGCTGTGTTCTTTAATAGCTGCAGTCCATGTCGTGGAGTACAGCCCTTTCACTGCAGCAAACTCCTGCAATGATGCATCTCGCGGTTTTCTTCGAGCTGTATTGAAAGTGTTTATTGAATGATATGATCTTGACCTGAGTCTGACCTAACATAAAAGTGTGGCTCCAGATGTACATTGGTTATAGAAAAGGGGACAGAGCAACAGCAAAAGCAGCCTTCACAGGCATGAGTAAGTGAAACTGAGTGCATCAACAGTAAACAGGTCAGAAATCTCGCAATGATGTAAGATCTGAACCTCAAAACCTTAATCCATTTTCACTAATTTCACATTCTAATAAAATATTAGTGATACACAAAATAGCACAGGTCGGTGTATGTTATAGACACACAGGATAACACAGGCCAGAGCGAGTAGGCCAGAATGTGTTACATACACAGGGCAATATAGGCTAGAGACAAGCCAGAGTGTGTTACACAGGATAACACAGGCCAAAATATGTGACACGCACAGGATAACACAGGCCAGAGTGTGTTACACACACAGGATAACACAATCCAGAGTGGGTTCCACATACAGAATAACACAGGCCAGAGTGAGTTACATACATAGACAACACAGGCCAGAATGTGTTACACATACAGAATAACACAGGCCAGAGTGTGTTACACACACAGGATAACACAGGCCAGAGTGTGTTACACACACAGGATAACACAGGCCAGAGTGGGTTCCACATACAGAATAACACAGGCCAGAGTGAGTTACACACACAGGACAACACAGGCCAGAATATGTTACACACACACAGGATAACACAGACCAGAGTGTGTTACACACACAGGATAACACAGGACAGAGTGTGTCACAAACACAGATAACACAGGCCAGAGTGTGTTACATACACAGAATAACCTAGGCCAGACTGTGTTACACACACAGGGATAACACAGGCCAGAATGTGTTACACACACAGGATAACACAGACCAGAATGTGTTACACACACAGGATAACACATGCCATAGTGTGTTACATACACAGAATAGCATAGGCCAGAGTATGTTACATACACAGAATAACACAGGCCAGACTGTGTTACACACACAGGATAACACAGACCAGAGTGTGTTACACACACAGGATAACACAGGCCAGAGTATGTTACACACACAGGATAACACAGGCCAGACTGTGTTACACACGCTGGATAACACAGACAAGAGTGAGGTACACACCCAGGTGGCACAGACCAGAATGTGTCTCCCACATAGGATAACAGAATGTGTTACACACACAGGGATAACACAGGCCAGAATGTGTTACACATACAGGATTACACAGGCCAGAGTGTGGTACACACACAGAATAGCATAGGCCAGAGTATGTTACATACACAGAATAACACAGGCCAGAGTGTGTTACACACACAGACAAAACACAGGCCAGATGTGTTACACACACAGGATAACACAGACCAGAGTGTGTTACACACACAGGATAACACAGGCCAGAGTATGTTACATACACAGAATAGCATAGGCCAGAGTATGTTACATACACAGAATAACACAGGCCAGATGTGCTACACACACAGGATAACACAGACCAGAGTGTGTTACACACACAGGATAACACCGGCCAGAATGTGTTACGTACACAGAATAACACAGGCCACAGTATGTTATATACACGGGATAACACAGGACAGAGTGTGTTACATACACAGAACAACACAGGCCAGAGTATGTTACACACACAAGATAACACAGGCCAGACTGTGTTACACACACAGGATAACACAGGCCAGAGTGTGTTACATACACAGAATAACACAGGCCAGAGTATGTTACATACACAGGATAACACAGGCCAGAATGTGTTACACACAGAGAATAACACAGGTCAGTGTATGTTACACGCACAGGATAACACAGGCCAGAGTGTGTTCCACACACAGGGATAACACAGGCCAGAATGTGTTACACACACAGGATAACACAGGCCAGAGTGTGTTACACACACAGGATAACACAGGCCAGAGTGGGTTCCACATACAGAATAACACAGGCCAGAGTGAGTTACACACACAGGACAACACAGGCCAGAATATGTTACACACACACAGGATAACATAGACCAGAGTGTGTTACACACACAGGATAACACAGGACAGAGTGTGTCACATACACAGATAACACAGGCCAGAGTGTGTTACATACACAGAATAACCTAGGCCAGACTGTGTTACACACACAGGGATAACACAGGCCAGAATGTGTTACACACACAGGATAACACAGACCAGAATGTGTTACACACACAGGATAACACAGGCCAGAGTGTGTTACATACACAGAATAGCATAGGCCAGAGTATGTTACATACACAGAATAACACAGGCCAGACTGTGTTACACACACAGGATAACACAGACCAGAGTGTGTTACACACACAGGATAACACAGGCCAGAGTGTGTTACATACACAGAATAGCATAGGCCAGAGTATGTTTAGGGGGTTAGATAGGGTCGACAGTATGAACCTTTTCCCGCGTATGGAGTCGGGTATTACAAGGGGGCATAGCTTTAAATTAAGGGGGGGTAGATATAGGACTGATGTTAGGGGTAGGTTCTTCACTCAGCGAGTCGTTAGTTCATGGAATGCCCTGCCAGTAACAGTGGTGGACTCTCCCTCTTTATGGGCATTTAAGAGGGCATTGGATAGGTATATGGAGGATAGTGGGTTAGTGTAGTTTAGGTGGGCTTGGATCGGCGCAACATCGAGGGCCCAAGGGCCTGTACTGCGCTGTATTCTTCTATGAAATCTATGAAATCTATGAAATCTATAACACAGGCCAGAGTATGTTACACACACAGGATAACACAGGCCAGACTGTGTTACACACACTGGATAACACAGACAAGAGTGAGGTACACACCCAGGTGGCACAGACCAGAATGTGTCTCCCACATAGGATAACAGAATGTGTTACACACACAGGGATAACACAGGCCAGAATGTGTTACACATACAGGATTACACAGGCCAGAGTGTGGTACACACACAGAATAGCATAGGCCAGAGTATGTTACATACACAGAATAACACAGGCCAGAGTGTGTTACACACACAGACAAAACACAGGCCAGATGTGTTACACACACAGGATAACACAGACCAGACTGTGTTACACACACAGGATAACACAGGCCAGAGTATGTTACATACACAGAATAGCATAGGCCAGAGTATGTTACATACACAGAATAACACAGGCCAGATGTGCTACACACACAGGATAACACAGACCAGAGTGTGTTACACACACAGGATAACACCGGCCAGAATGTGTTACGTACACAGAATAACACAGGCCACAGTATGTTATATACACGGGATAACACAGGACAGAGTGTGTTACATACACAGAACAACACAGGCCAGAGTATGTTACACACACAAGATAACACAGGCCAGACTGTGTTACACACACAGGATAACACAGGCCAGAGTGTGTTACATACACAGAATAACACAGGCCAGAGTATGTTACATACACAGGATAACACAGGCCAGAATGTGTTACACACAGAGAATAACACAGGTCAGTGTATGTTACACGCACAGGATAACACAGGCCAGAGTGTGTTCCACACACAGGGATAACACAGGCCAGAATGTGTTACACACACAGGATAACACAGGCCAGAGTGTGTTACACACACAGGATAACACAGGCCAGAGTGGGTTCCACATACAGAATAACACAGGCCAGAGTGAGTTACACACACAGGACAACACAGGCCAGAATATGTTACACACACACAGGATAACATAGACCAGAGTGTGTTACACACACAGGATAACACAGGACAGAGTGTGTCACATACACAGATAACACAGGTCAGAGTGTGTTACATACACAGAATAACCTAGGCCAGACTGTGTTACACACACAGGGATAACACAGGCCAGAATGTGTTACACACACAGGATAACACAGACCAGAATGTGTTACACACACAGGATAACACAGGCCAGAGTGTGTTACATACACAGAATAGCATAGGCCAGAGTATGTTACATACACAGAATAACACAGGCCAGATGTGCTACACACACAGGATAACACAGACCAGAGTGTGTTACACACACAGGATAACACCGGCCAGAATGTGTTACGTACACAGAATAACACAGGCCACAGTATGTTATATACACGGGATAACACAGGACAGAGTGTGTTACATACACAGAACAACACAGGCCAGAGTATGTTACACACACAAGATAACACAGGCCAGACTGTGTTACACACACAGGATACCACAGACCAGAATGTGTTACACACACAGGATAACACAGGCCAGAGTGTGTTACATACACAGAATAGCATAGGCCAGAGTATGTTACATACACAGAATAACACAGGCCAGACTGTGTTACACACACAGGATAACACAGACCAGAGTGTGTTACACACACAGGATAACACAGGCCAGAGTATGTTACACACACAGGATAACACAGGCCAGACTGTGTTACACACACTGGATAACACAGACAAGAGTGAGGTACACACCCAGGTGGCACAGACCAGAATGTGTCTCCCACATAGGATAACAGAATGTGTTACACACACAGGGATAACACAGGCCAGAATGTGTTACACATACAGGATTACACAAGCCAGAGTGTGGTACACACACAGAATAGCATAGGCCAGAGTATGTTACATACACAGAATAACACAGGCCAGAGTGTGTTACACACACAGACAAAACACAGGCCAGATGTGTTACACACACAGGATAACACAGACCAGAGTGTGTTACACACACAGGATAACACAGGCCAGAGTATGTTACATACACAGAATAGCATAGGCCAGAGTATGTTACATACACAGAATAACACAGGCCAGATGTGCTACACACACAGGATAACACAGACCAGAGTGTGTTACACACACAGGATAACACCGGCCAGAATGTGTTATGTACACAGAATAACACAGGCCACAGTATGTTATATACACGGGATAACACAGGACAGAGTGTGTTACATACACAGAACAACACAGGCCAGAGTATGTTACACACACAAGATAACACAGGCCAGACTGTGTTACACACACAGGATAACACAGGCCAGAGTGTGTTACATACACAGAATAACACAGGCCAGAGTATGTTACATACACAGGATAACACAGGCCAGAATGTGTTCCACACACAGGGATAACACAGGCCAGAATGTGTTACACACACAGGATAACACAGGCTAGAGTGTGTTCCACACAGAATAACACACGCCAGAGTGTGTTAAATGCACAGGGACAACACAGGCCAGAGTGTGTTACACACACAGGATAACACAGGCTAGACTGTGTTGCACACACATAATTTCACAGGCCAGAATGGGTTACATACACAGAATAACATAGGCCAGAGTGTGTTACACACACAGGATAACACAGGACAGAGTGTGTCACATACACAGATAACACAGGCCAGAGTGTGTTACATACACAGAATAACCTAGGCCAGACTGTGTTACACACACAGGGATAACACAGGCCAGAATGTGTTACACATACAGGATTACACAGGCCAGAGTGTGGTACACACACAGAATAGCATAGGCCAGAGTATGTTACATACACAGAATAACACAGGCCAGAGTGTGTTACACACACAGACAAAACACAGGCCAGATGTGTTACACACACAGGATAACACAGACCAGAGTGTGTTACACACACAGGATAACACAGGCCAGAGTATGTTACATACACAGAATAGCATAGGCCAGAGTATGTTACATACACAGAATAACACAGGCCAGATGTGCTACACACACAGGATAACACAGACCAGAGTGTGTTACACACACAGGATAACACCGGCCAGAATGTGTTACGTACACAGAATAACACAGGCCACAGTATGTTATATACACGGGATAACACAGGACAGAGTGTGTTACATACACAGAACAACACAGGCCAGAGTATGTTACACACACAAGATAACACAGGCCAGACTGTGTTACACACACAGGATACCACAGACCAGAATGTGTTACATACACAGAATAACACAGGCCAGAGTATGTTACATACACAGGATAACACAGGCCAGAATGTGTTCCACACACGGGGATAACACAGGCCAGAATGTGTTACACACACAGGATAACACAGGCTAGAGTGTGTTCCACACAGAATAACACACGCCAGAGTGTGTTAAATGCACAGGGACAACACAGGCCAGAGTGTGTTACACACACAGGATTACACAGGCTAGACTGTGTTGCACACACATAATTTCACAGGCCAGAATGGGTTACATACACAGAATAACATAGGCCAGAGTGTGTTACACACACAGGATAACACAGGACAGAGTGTGTCACATACACAGATAACACAGGCCAGAGTGTGTTACATACACAGAATAACCTAGGCCAGACTGTGTTACACACACAGGGATAACACAGGCTAGAATGTGTTACACTCACAGGATAACACAGACCAGAATGTGTTACACACACAGGATAACACAGGCCAGAGTGTGTTACATACACAGGATAGCATAGGCCAGAGTGTGTTAAATGCACAGGGATAACACAGGCCAGAGTGTGTTACACACACAGGATAACACAGGCTAGATTGTGTTGCACACACTTAATTTCACAGGCCAGAATGGGTAGCATACACAGAATAACACAGGCCAGAGTGTGTTACACACACAGGATAACACAGGACAGAGTGTGTCACATACACAGATAACACAGCCCAGAGTGTGTTACATACACACAATAACCTAAGCCAGACTGTGTTACACACACAGGGATAACACAGGCCAGACTGTGTTACACACACAGGATAACACAGGCCAGAGTGTGTTACATACACAGAATAACACAGGCCAGAGTATGTTACATACACAGGATAACACAGGCTAGACTGTGTTGCACACACTTAATTTCACAGGCCAGAATGGGTAGCATACACAGAATAACACCGCCAGAATGTGTTACGTACACAGAATAACACAGGCCACAGTATGTTCTATACACGGGATAACACAGGACAGAGTGTGTTACATACACAGAACAACACAGGCCAGAGTATGTTACACACACAAGATAACACAGGCCAGACTGTGTTACACACACAGGATAACACAGGCCAGAGTGTGTTACATACACAGAATAACACAGGTCAGTGTATGTTACACACACAGGATAACACAGGCCAGAGTGTGTTACACACACAGGATAACACAGGCCAGAATGTGTTCCACACACAGGGATAACACAGGCCAGAATGTGTTACACACACAGGATAACACAGGCTAGAGTGTGTTCCACACAGAATAACACACGCCAGAGTGTGTTAAATGCACAGGGATAACACAGGCCAGAGTGTGTTACACACACAGGATAACACAGGTCAGTGTATGTTCCACACACAGAATAACACAGGCCAGAGTGTGTTACACACACAGGGATAACACAGGCCAGAATGTGTTACACACACAGGATAACACAGGCCAGAGTGTTTTCCACACACAGAATAACACAGGCCAGAGTGTGTTAAATGCACAGGAAATACACAGGCCAGAGTGTGTTACACACACATAATTACCCAGGCCAGAATGTGTTACATACACAGAATAACACAGGCCAGAGTATGTTACACCTACAGGATAACACAGGCCAAAATATGTTACACACACCAGGATAACTCAGCCAGAATGTATTGCACACATATTTGCACAGACACCCACAGAGTATGTTAGGCACACACAGGATATCACAGGCCGGAATGTGTTATACACACACAAGATAACACAGGCTGGAATGTGTTACACACACATACAAGATAACACAGGCTGGAATGTGTTACACACACACACACACACAGGATAACATAGGCTGGAATGTGTTACACACACACACACTGGATAACTCAGGCTGGAATGTGTTACACACACACCCAGGATAACACAGGCTGGAATGTGTTACACACACACACACTGGATAACACAGGCTGGAATGTGTTACACACACACGCACACGCACACACACAGGATAACACAGGCTGGAATGTGTTACACACACACACACACACACACACACAGGATAACACAGGCTGGAATGTGTTACACGCACACACACACACACACACATGAAACAGAGTGGCAGCATCTCTAACCTCATAGGAAATTACCCACCACTGATCTGCTGATTTTTTTTTTAACTAGTTATCACCACCAGTAAAACACCCATGCATCCAATTGAGTGTTTACATACAAAACCCATATGGGCAAAATGAATTGTCAAAGGTGAGGGTGCAGGGTGGATAGGGAGACCAGGAAGAGACTAAATCAAAATTTATTTGGACAGGAAATAAAGCATTGTATGTCCCACAGTACCTGCAGATGTTAAAAACTGGTGAGAAGAGTCTCTCCTGACACAGGTAATCAAACTCTTATTAAAATCTAGACAGCCAAGAGGAAACAGATAGAATTACTGGAGCCCAGTCCTTTTACACGTACAAACTTTGTCTACAAAAACACCCATTGCATGTTGTGCACGCCCCACTTCCATTGTTTTTTGCACTCATTTATGTGATATAGAAATCACTGGCTTGTCCAGCACTTATTCCCTGTCACTAATTGCCCTGGGGATGGTGGTAATGAGCTGTCTCCTTGAATGGCTACAGTGCTCATGGTGCGTAGTCTGATATATTCTGAATCAATCTTATATTATGGTATACCTCCAGGCACGTGGGACTTGTACCCTGACCTTCTAGCCCAGAGATAGAGACACTATCGCCCCGCCATGATACAGATGGTACCCAACTACTATCACCTCCTGAATATAAAGAACAATATCTAATAAACATACTCACTATGAGAGCTGGCTTTGTCTTCCACAAAGGACGGAGGTATAGTTTTGGGAAATAATATATACTGGAGTTGAGGACAGAATGCTCACATGCAATACTTTCATTGCTTCCTCATGTGATTGGGCAACATTCCTCAAGTGCATGGCCCCACACATTGTTGATCTGCATGTGCAGAAACTTGTAATATCTCCCCACAGGGAGAGACTTCTAGATGTCAGGAAAGGACATGAGAAATCGTTGGCAGATAGGATCAATGAAAACCCTAAAGCTTTCTATAGTGATATCAGAAATAAAAGAATGACTAGAGACAGATTAGGGCCAATCAAGGATAGTAGTGGGAAGTTGTGCGTGGAGTCCGATGAGATAGGGGAAGCACGAAATGAATATTTTTGGTCAGTATTCGCACTGGAAAATGACAGTGTTGTCGAGGAGAATACTGACCTACAGGCTACTAGATCAGACGGGATTGAGGTTCACAAGGAGGAGGTGTTATCAATTCTGGAAAGTGTGAAAATAGGTAAATCCTCTGGGCTGGATGGGATTTATCCAAGGATTCTCTGGGAAGCCAGGGAGAAGATTGCAGTGTCTTTGGCTTTGATCGTTATGTCGTCATTGTTTACAGAAATAGTGCCAGAGACTGGAAGATAGGAAATGTTGCCCTCTTGTTCAAGAAGGGGAGTGGAGACAGACCTGGTTATTATAGACCTTAAAGCCTTACTTTGGTTGTGAGTAAAGTGTTGGAAAGGGCTATAAGACATTGGATTTATGATCATCTAGAGAGGAATAATTTGATTAGGGATAGTCAATATGGTTTTGTAAAGGGTAGGTCGTGCCTCACAAACCTTATTGAGTTCTTTGAGATGGTGACCAAACAGGTGGATGAGGGTAAAACGGTTGATGTGGTGTATATGGATTTCAGTAAAGTGTTTGATCAGGTTCCCCACGGTAGGCTATTGTAGAAGATACGGAGGCATGGGATTGAGGGTAATTTAGCGGTTTGGATTAGAGATTGGCTAGCTTAAAGAAGACAGAGGATGGTGGTTGATGGGAAATGTTCATCCTAGTGTTCAGTTACTAGCAGTGTACCGCAAGGATCTGTTTTGGGGCCACTGCTGTTTGTAATCTTTATAAATGACCTAGATGAGGGCAGAGAAGGATGGGTTAGTACCTTTGCAGATGACACTAAGGTCGGTGGAGTTGTGGATAGTGCAGAAGCAAGTTGCAGTTTACAGACGGACATGGATAAGCTGCAGAGCTGGGCTGAGAGGTGGCAAATGGAGTTTAATGTGGAAAAGTGTGAGGTGTTTCACTTTGGAATGAGCAACAGGAATGCAGAGTACTCAGCTAATGGAAAGATTCTTGGTAGTGTAGATGAGCAGAGGGATCTACACTAGATCCCTGAAAGTTACCACCCAGGTTGATAGGGTTGTTAAGAAGGCACACGGTGTGTTAGTTTTTATTGGTAGAGGGATTGAGTTTTGGAGCCACGAGGTCATGTTGCAGCTGTACAAAACTCTGGTGCGGCCGCACTTGGAGTATTTTGTACAGTTCTGGTCACTGTATTATAGGAAGGATGTGGAAACTTTGGAAAGAGTTCAGAAGGGATTTACCAGGATGTTGCCTGGTATGGAGGGAAGGTCTTATGAAGAAAGGTTGAGGACTCGAGGCTGTTTTCATTAGAGAGAAGAAGGTGGAGAGGTAACTTAATTGAGACATATAAGGGTGGACAGTGAGAGCCTTTTTCCTCGGATGGTGATGGCGAGTGCAAGGGGACATAGCTTTAAACTGAGGGATGATAGATGTAGGACAGATGTCAAGAGGTAGTTTCTTTACTCAGAGAATAATAGAGGTGGGGAATGCACTGCCTGCAACAGTAGTAGACTCACCAACTTTAAGGGCATTTAAATGGTCATTGGATAAACATATGGATGAAAATGGAATAGTGTAGGATAGATAGGCTTCAGATTGGTTCCACAGGTTAGCGCAACATCGAGGGCCGAAGGGCCTGTATTGCACTGTAATGCTCTATGTTCTATGTCTCAGGGAATACTGTATGTGTGGAATTGTTCAGGTGACTTAAAAGCCATCGACACAGAGTGACTCAATCAATATTAGCGATCTTTTGATTTTAGTATCAAAACGTTCTTCCCTATCCCCTCCCCCTCAAAAAAGATCCAGTTCTGGTGAGGAGATAGTGCTCTTTTTAGTACACCTCCACTATCTCCCATGCCCTACGTGGTGACTGCTATGATTTGATTAACAGAAAAAGTGATCAGGAAGAGTCTTTACTTCACTGAGATGACAAAACTAGGATCTAGTTGGTAAGGTAGAACATGAAACCAGAGACTACTTGATTGAAAAAGCAGCCAGAGAATATTCTCTATTTGTGTTTCCATCTGTTCTTAAAGTTGCTTCGTTTGTAAACATATCCAAATACCCTCAGAAACCATCACACACTGTATTCTACTTTCACTTTGATTTCTAATGCTGAGGTGAGAACCACTGACTATGGAATTCCTTACCAAAGAGGGTAGTTATACACAATGTGGCCATGGCCAAAACAACACAGCCTACACAAGCACAAACTCACTTTATCCTTCTCTTTCTACCCACACACACTGCCTGTCATTGGGATACAGTCCTACTCATACACTGATTCTCACTGCGGTACAGCTCCCACTCACACGCTGTCTCTCACTGAGGTACAGCTCCCACACAAACTGACTCTCACTGGGGTATGATCCCATACACACTGACTCTCACTGGGGTACGGCCCCCACACACACTGACTCTCACTGGAGTACAGCTCCCACACACACTGACTCTCACTGGGGTACAGCTCCCACACACACTGACTCTCTCTGGGGTACAATCCCACACACACTGACTCTCACTGGAGTACAGCTCCCACACACACTGACTCTCACTGGGGTACAGCTCCCACACACACTGACTCTCTCTGGGGTACAATCCCACACACACTGACTCTCACTGGAGTACAGCTCCCACACACACTGACTCTCACTGGGGTACAGCTCCCACACACACTGACTCTCTCTGGGGTACAATCCCACACACACTGACTCTCACTGGAGTACAATCCCGCACACACTGACTCTCTCTGGGGTACAGCTCCCACATACACTGACTCTCACTGGGGTACAGCTCCCACACAAACTGACTCTCACAGGGGTACAGTCCCACACACACTGACTCTCACTGGGGTATGATCCCATACACACTGACTCTCACTGGGGTATGATCCCATACACATTGACTCTCACTGGGGTATAGTCCCACACACACTGACTCTCTCTGGGGTACAACTCCCACGCACACTGTTCTCTCTGTGGGGTACAGCTCCCACACACACTGATTCTCTCTGGGGTACAGTCCCACACACACTGACTCTCACTGAGGTACAGCTCCCATACACAGTGACTCTCAATGGGGTACAGCTCCCCCACACACTGACTCTCGCTGGGGTACAGACCCCACACACTGACTCTCACTGGAGTAAATCTCCCACACACACTGACTCCCACTGGGGTACAGCTCCCACACACACTGACTCTCACTGGGATACAGTTCCACACGCACTGACTCTCACAGGGGTACAGTCCCACACACACTGTCTCTCACAGGGGTATAGTCCCATACCCACACTGACTCTCACTGGGGTACAGCTCCCACACACACTGATTCTCACTGGGGTACAGTTTCACACACATTCACTCCCACTGGGGTACAGCTCCCACACACACTGACACTCATTGGGGTACAGTTCCACACACTGACTCTTGCTAAATATGGTTTGATTTGGTTTGTTTACTACCCAGCTGTTTCCTGAAAACATACTTAAGTTGGTCAGTCAGTATTAGTTTCTTATTCTAGCATGTTTTACATGTACTTGTGGTCACCATGTTTCCTAACTTAGCTCAGTTACTGTGATGTCATCTTTTACAGAATTGTTCCCACTGACTAACTGGAACCTAGGAAGGGACACTGGACCTAAAACATTAACTCTGATTTCCCTCCACAGATGATATCAGACCTGCTGAGCTATTCCAGCAAATTCTGTTTTTGAAACTGGACCCTTTTATGCAGACAGGCACAGAAGATCTCATTTCAGTCCCACCTCTCAACTATTCCTGTGGTCACAGAGTAGGAAGTTCCCTCTGCTAGTCAGTATCTTTTCAGCAGTAAGCAACCCCATAGTGACAGTACGCTGCAAATAACCGTCCTTGCTATTAAGGTTTGGCTTTTATTAAATTAGACTGGTCAGAATCAGGGGGTTGAGTGACATATACCCAGCACCAGGACTGTGGAACTGAAGAGCAGAGTCTCTGGATTGGATAGATCCTGGATAAAACTAACAATGGAATAAGGGTCCGTTCTTGTCAGAACGTCGACTCATTTGGAGGATTGGTGCACCGGAGCTATACAAAGCCAGGCCCTCAATAATTTGTCATTCAGACAAATCATCTGGAAGTATGTTTCCAAGTATAAAGAAGAAATCGCCACTTGTAAATCAAATGTGGTCAATGCTCAGTCAACAGTGTGTCTGCTTCCACTGTTCCTGAGCAGACTGGTAATGACGTCATATCTGAATACAACTGTGAATAAGTCCGATCATTTCATTGGATGGGCTGCCAGGGCCTGAAGCAATCAGCGAGGTCCAAGGCTCCCTCCAGGGCACAAGGTTATTCAACAGCAAACATTTTGATACTCACCACAAATTCCATGGTGCAGTTCTCCTCAGGACAGCAGTGAGCACAGACCCTGCAATGGCCGAGTCTAAAGTCCAAAGGAAGGGGCGGACATTCAGTAGGCTGCATTCCACCTCTCCTGTGACCTATTGGAGCAATAGGTTGGCTTAACCATGGGCAAAGACATTGCTACATGACTGCTTAAAGGGGCAATGTCACAGTATTAAAGTGGTGGAGTCACTATATTACCAGGGCAGTGATAGTATATTATGCTCCTGTGTTTCAGTATTCTCAAAGATGACTGTAATCCTGTGTGGCTTTCACTCAGCTGAGTAAATTAATAGCAGACCTACAGAACAAACTGAAAACCCTTTTCAGATTCCTTCACTGCTGATTCCATTTCAAAGTCACTAAAGATTCACCTAGACTTTAGAATACAACAGACTCTAACTATACGAAACCTTACCTGAGGTCCTTAACTGTTAAATAAATTGAATTACTGTTAAAGCAGTTGAGGAGCGATATTAACAACTGTGTTCTTTTTATTGTCATCATTAACTTTAGATAGCTTGGAATAATCAACAGTTTGCTATGTTGTATTCTGATAGAAGGGATATTATTTAATAGTGATGATTTTGTTTCCTTTTATGGACATGATCTGGACTAACTGACTGATTTGAAGGCTTCACACGTACTCACAAGCTTGAAACTATGGCCTCATAGACACCTCCAAAAAGAACATAGTGAACATCAACAATTGTTTATTCAATTGAAAAGGAGCTGCCAAACAAACAATTGTGAATATTCAACATGGCTTACAAAATTCTTTGATTCAATTTGAGTGGATTGGACCTTTCCTCAGACAGAGTGATTAAATATTAAGATAATTGTTTCTGTTAAACTTCTGAATTTCTCTGAATGAAATTAATTTTTTTAGTAAGCTCTGTACTGTGATTATAACAAAATAAATAATGATACATTTCAGACAATAAAACTTCACTCTTACCAGTTTTCTCTCAAGGTTTGGCACGCTCATTTCTCCCATTGAGCCATTTTCTTAAATGAAGTGAAAGAGAACAAGGCTATTTTCAGTCCGAAGCGTGCATCTCTATAACAAGCTTCAGGAAGTTCACAAGGACTGGATTTAAAATATTCCCTGTCTTCTTTTGGCTAAGATCCTGGGTTATTCATCTGTCCTGACCCTCCTCTGCCTAACAACAGCCCCCTCATGATTGAAAGTATGAGCACAGAGCTGTGCACAGTTGTTGCTCCAAGCTCTGCCCAATGCTCATTCTCTGTAAGTTGTTTTGTGGATAGCTAAACTGCTGCAGATGTTAGACTTACATAACATTCTTGTTACATAACAATAGACAGTTAGGATGTGTGAAATAATGAGATCAAAAACCCTCAAAGAGGAACAATTTGTGGGAAATGACACCCTATCTTTATAAAGATCGAGCCGTAAAGAAGAATGTTTATGTTCCAAAGATGTGTTAATTAGTTAAGGGGTAAACTATAAAGTATGGGATTTGGGGGGGTGGCGAGGATTAGTTAGAGGGAGGAAACAGGCAGTTCGTAATTGGAAGTGGGTTGTGGTGTCCCATAGGATTCAGTTATTGAGATATTTCTGTTTGCTCTACATGTTGTATATATCTCAAGGCCTAACATGAATATACCAAAAACAGGAAGTATAACTAGTTATTTTAGAAGACAAAAGAAAGCTGTAAGAAAAGTTTTGGGAAGATGAGGTTGAGGTTAAAAATGGACCATGGAATTCAGTGTCAAGATGTGTGAGGTAATGTGGCTTGGCAATGACAGAAATAAGTGTGAATGGGAATTGACTCTGTGAAAGAGAAGTTATGTTTGAGCATATGGGTTCACCAGTCATTAAAGGAAAACCCCGGATGGCAAGGCTATGAAATATAGATTTCCATGTCTGAAGTGTAAGGGATGTAGAATGTAAAAGCTATTTCACATGAATTAGACATCGGCTCCAGCACTGGAGTATTGGATTTCACAATGGGAAAACGGGTACAGAGGTTCAGCAGAGGCTCACTGTGATGCTGCCTGGTATGTTAAATAAACATTTCTGAGGAGCTCAGTGTCAGCACACATTTGGGAAACCTCAGGCAGAATAGGGAGGAAGAAGTGGAATTAACCATGTGATGGCCAGAACTGCATCTCAGGAACAGTGTGAAACTTATAAAAAAGCAATGTGCAGAATGTGAAATAATTTAACAATTGCTTCTTGCCTCAACCTCCTTTACTATCTTAAATTAAGCCTCAGAAATCTTCCAATCTGTCTACATGCTTTCTGGAGATGGGCAATTAATTTTATAGACAAGTACAACTTTACAATTATTCTTGCTACCTCAGCAGGTTGAGGATGAGGACTGTTCTGTTCACCTCAACCTTGAAATAGGGGCCAACACTTGGGCCTCCTTCACTGAGTCATGCAGTCATGGTGGAGCCAGCTGTGTTCCGTTTTCATTTACTGACTTCCAACAATGCTTTCATCATGAAGCTCCCAAATTAAAGCTTCTTCACAGACTGAACATTTTGTCGGATTGAGCACTGCCCAGGGAACAGCTGTGGTTCCTTGCTTTTACCGATCAATAGAAAATCTATTCACAACTTATTCAATAGAGGAAAAATACAAACCACAAACTCAATTTTTTGTTAAGTCCTTTAGAAGAACGTTGTTTCATTTACCTTGAGGCAAACTTTTAGCTTTTAAAATTGTAATGTAATCCTTTTCACTCTGAATACTGACATGAACAAATTCCAAATATAGGTTTCTATTTTCCATATGTGTCAGTTAGATAATTGTGAAGCAGGTTTCTTTCTCTCAGACTTTGGCTGTACTAACCTGAACTAAGTGGAACTGATTGTGGCACAAACTCATTCTTCCGCCTTCTTCCATCTGTGGAGAAGCATCCAAATGTCAATTAACTTCTCCACTTCCTGCTCACACTGAGCTTATGGTGGCAGTGTGAGACATCTTGGATAGGACTTTACAGGATTTCTCTTCTCACTTAACTACAGCTCCAGAAAGTAATCCTGAACTCCACAGAACCATCTAAAGAGAAACATTCAAAGGATTTTGCACAGACCCCTCAGGTGAATGTAGCCAGGACTAGAGTGATCAAGGTGTTATAGAGGGAAAGTGAGGACTGCAGATGCTGGAGATCAGAGTCGAGAGTATGGTGCTGGAAAAGCATCTGAGGAGGAGAATTGATGTTTCGAACATAAGCTTTTCATCAGGAATGAGATGTCATCGGGCTCAGTTTATCAATGTGTTTGTTGAAACATTCCCATCCCTGATCATCAGTGGCTGCTGACTAACTGAGTGCTTAGGACCGGGGAGCAGTTAATAAGCCTGAATTAACAAGGTCCAAGTTCTGTGATTCTAAACTAATTGTCCAACCCTTGTGATGGGAGGTAGGTGATTTATATATTTAATAACATCCACTTTACAGTTGGAATTTCAAACTAGTGTCATATGGCTATTGGTTACTTTTGGGAAGGGTTGAAAAACACCATGGTTAGAGAATCCTTCCTGAACCATTACTTAATCCAGTATGTTTAGGAGAGCAGGTGATACCTAATCCAGTATGTATAGGAGAGCAGGTGACAGTAAATACCCCTGGAGTGTTAATGGAAGATTGTTTATGTCATGGGAATTACAAAAGATGTAAACATTGAAACCATTAGCTTGATTTTTGGTTTTGAAAAATCAAGGAGAGGACTGATTTTGGCTTAGAAAACCAAGAAATTAAATGCTTTTAGGACAATTTTTGCAGAGGCCTGACTGGAGTCACAACCAAATATGGGTTCTCTCCCAGAAAGGTGGGTAGAACATTTCAGGGAAAGTGCAGTTAACTTAGTGTAAACGTTCAGCTTGTGAAAATGTCAGGTGAATAGTATTTCGTTCAAAATCTGAAGATTATTGAAAGACTGAGAAAGACTAAACTTGTAGTTTTCTGAGTATTTATGGAAGAAGACTTCAAAGTCCTGAGGATAGCACTGGAGAACCTTTGATAAAGAAGAATATTCTCTCTGGATTTAAAGCACTGTAAAATAATGATCTTGGGGATTAGATGGACTTAGTTTTGCTATGGGCCTTAAGATCTTTGAAACTATGTTCTGTATTTCAATGGTTTGGTTCGTTTATCTTTTTCACTTTGTGCAATAAACTTCTGTTTTATTGTTAATAGAAAAATCTGCAACCTTGCCTATCTATGTTTCAATGAATGACCACCATGTTCATTAAACAATATACTGTCAAGCCAGATCTCATTTTGGGATCTGATTTCTCCAGGTAGTAACATCAGCTGGGCCTATAACAGTCTGCACCCTCATCAGAATCTAATATTTCGACCCAACATCAGGGAAAGAATGAAGATACATTTCCAAATCATAATAGTGTGTTGTTTGGAGGGGAACATGCAGGTCGTGGTGTTTCTGTTGATCTGTTGACCTAGTCCTTCTAGACTATGACACCATAATTGTCCCCCACTACAACATTACCCATCTTCCAACAACTCTGTTGTCTCTGAAACTCTCAACCCCTCATACCATCATCACATCCAGATTTGTTCCAGTGTTTTTTTGTGAAGTCTCCTATATCCCACGAAGTGTAATCTTGAGCCCAAGTAAAGCTGTATTGCCTATATCCTATCCAAAGCTAGTTCTAGACACTTATTACAGTATAAAAGTAAGGAAGTCTTGCTACAATTGTGCAGGGCATTGTTGAGACTCACCTAGAGTACTGGGTATAGATTTAGCTCTTTATTTAACGAGGGATATCTTTATGTTGCAAATAGCAAGGCATATTCTGGAATTCCACCTCTAACACAACGTCTTAAGATTAGATTCTTCTACAGTGTGGAAACAGGCCCTTTGGCTCAACAAGTCCACGCCAATCCTCCGAAGAGTAACCCACCCAGACCTGTTTCCCTCTAACTAGTGCACCTACGTTATGGGCAATTTAGCATAGCCAATTCACATGACCTACACATTTTTGGAGCACCCGGAGAAAACCCGCACAGACACGGGGAGAATGTGCAAACTCCACACAGACAGTTGCCCGAGGCTGGAATCGAACCTGGATCCCTGGCGCTGTGAGGCAGCAATGCTAACCACTGAGCCACCTTACCACCCTCTGACCAAGTTTTCTTCTCTCTGGTCCTCACACCTCCTTCTTTGGCTTTGTGTCTAAGTTTCTGTGGAGCTCCTTGCGATATAGAAACATAACATAGAAGCAGAGAGAATAGGAGCAGGAGTAGGCCATTCTGCCCCTCAAGCCTACTCCTCTATTCAATACGATCATGGCTAATCAGTCCCCGGTCCCACTTTCTCCTCATACTCTTTGATCCCTTTAGTCCTAAGAAATTTATCGACATCTTTCTTGAAAGTCTTCAATGTTTTGGCCTCAATAGTTTCTTGTGGTAGAGAACTCCACAGGCTCACCACTGTCTGGGTAAAGAAATTTCACCTCATCTCAGTCCTAAATGCCCCCCCCCCCCCCCCCCCTACCCTTAGCCTGTGACTCTGGTTTTGATTCCCTGATTATCAACAGCCAGAAGATCCTTCTTCACATAAAGAGACCAAAACTGCCATAATATTTTAAGTGTGATCTTACCAATGCCCTGTACAGTTGCAGCAAAACACTCTTGCTCCTGTACTTGAGTCCTCTCACTATGAAGGCCAATGGGCCATTTGCCTTCTTCACCACCTGCTGAAACCTCATGTTTATTTTCAGCGTCGTCTCGCTGCTCCTCTCCATTTCCTGATCTATCACTTTTGAGATAATTGCCTTTATGTTCTTGCTACCAAAGTGGATAACCTCATATTTATCCAAATTATACTACATCCCCTGCTATATATTTGTCCATTTCCTTAACTTGTTCAAATCACACTGAAGCACTTCTCCGTCCTCCTTACAGTTCACCCTCCCAATCAACTTTGTATCATCTGCAAACTTGGAGATATG
Organism: Chiloscyllium plagiosum; assembly: GCF_037043375.1. Classification (NCBI taxonomy): domain Eukaryota; kingdom Metazoa; phylum Chordata; class Chondrichthyes; order Orectolobiformes; family Hemiscylliidae; genus Chiloscyllium; species Chiloscyllium plagiosum. Next base: position 2,270,734 of record NW_028270183.1, read on the forward strand.
ATACATGATTTCCTTATCTAAATCATTAATATTTATTTTTGAGATGTGGAAAGTGTGATATAAAAACTTATTGGTATTTTGATTTGTTAACGTAATCACTGGTTTCATTAACTAACTGCATATCTGAGATAAACACAGCGGGAACACTTAGCTACACAAGCTCTGAGTTCACCATGCTAGCTTTATGTCATTGTTGAGGCTATGTGCAATCACCAGTCTGTGTGCATTACTAGGATTAATATCCAGTGCATTCTGCTTACATTACTGAAGTTTTCCAACTTCACCAATTGCCACAAGTATGTATGTTTATTTGATTACTTTCCTTGTGTAGCTTTCTCAGTGTACGTCTTTGCACCATATGTATTTTTTATACAGTCCATCTTCCATTCTCTCCATGCTATGTCTGCATGTAAACGCAATCTGTGTGTGTCTGTATGTGTATGTGTGTGTGTCTGTCTGTCTGTTTGTCTGTGTATCTGTGTGTGTATGTGTGTGTGTGTCTATACGTGTGTGTTTCTGTATGTGTGTGAGTGAGAGAGAGAAAGAGGAAACATTCTTTAATGCGGCAGCATTGATGATCATGTGAGATTTATCCACTGTTTGTAGACAGTACTGTATTTACTTCGGTTTGTTGTCTCAACCTCTCATTCCCATGATAATTGTCCCACAAAAATACATGGATTATTTTAAACCAATGAAGAATAGAAACAGCAATATTTTGGGAATAGGTGTTACCTGGACAATTGCTCTGTGTCAGGAGTAACTGAGGACAAAAGACTACAGTAAAATGCTGAGATTGAACCTGAACTGCCCTTTCAGAAAGCTGAAAGCCTTCTTGAACTGCAGGAATTTTTTGTGTGTAGGGTCATCCACAATGGTGTTTGGGAGGGAGTTTCAGAATTTTCATCCAACAACAGTGAAGGAACAGCGATGGATTTCCAAGTCACAGTGTGGCTTGGTGGGTAACTTTTAAGTGGTGATGATCCTATGTCTCTGCTGCCCTTAACCTGCTAGGTGGAAGTGGTCATGACTTTGAAAGGTGCTGTCAAAAGAGCTTTGGTGGATTATCGCAGTACATTTTGCAGATGGTGCAAACAGCTCCTACTGTGCACTGTGGTGAAGGATATTTAAATGTCTGTGTATGCAGCAGATTGAAGTGTGTGTACATAAAAGAACTGAATATCCCAGCAATGACTGTGCGAGTGTGTAACAGGACTAATTTATCGAGTTTTGGCATCATGGTAGCCCATAATCCCACCAGCACAGCAAAACAGCAACTAATGAACTTGAAAGATCCCATACAGACCACGTCCTTGTTTTTACCTAGTCATTTACGAAATACCTTGCAAGGATGTAACAAACACTACATTGGACAAACAGGCAAAGAACTAGCCACTAGGATAAATGAACATCAACTAGCCACAAAAAGACATGACGCTCTCTCACTAGTATCCTTACATACTGATGAGGAAGGACACCATTTTGACTGGGACACCACATCCACCCTAGGACAAGCCAAACAGAGACGTGCACAAGAATTCCTAGAAGCATGGCATTCCAACGGGAATTCCATCAACAAACACATTGACTTGGACCCCAACTACCACCCCCTGAGAAAAAGAACAGGAAATGACACCACCATAGGAAATGACATCACCAGTCCAAGGGAACCTAAACACATAAATAGAAAGCGGGTCAAATCACCAGTGCTTCACTGGAGGCTCACTGATGATGTTACCTAATATGGTGATGAAATGTTTGAAAACAAACCTTCCAGCTCAGCGAGCAAACTTACATCCAGGAGTATTTTATTTTGAAGTTTTTTTAAAGAGGTGACAAAGAAAATTGATGAAGGTGGAGCTGTAGACGTTGTCTATATGGTCTTCAGCAAAGCATTTGAAAAGATTCCATGATAGACTGGCTAGTAAGGCTAGATCATATGGATTGGGAGAAGCTAGCCAATTGGATATAAAATTAGAGGGTACTGGCGATGGTTGTTGTTCAGACTGGAGGCCTGTGACCAGCAGTGTGCCGCAAAGATCGGTGCTGGGTCCACTGCTTTTCTTCATTTATATACATGATTTGGATGTGAATATAGGAGGTATGATTAGTATGTTTGCAGATGACACCAAAATGGGTGGTGTAATGGACAAGTGGAGAAAATGATCTCAGAGTAGAATGGGACTTTGATCAGGTGGGCCAGTGGGCTGACTAGTGGCAGATGGATTTTAATTTAGATAAATATGAGGTGTTGCATTTTGGTAAGGCAAACCAGGGCAAGATTGATAAAGTAAATGACAGGAATCTGGGGAGTGTCGCTGAACAAAGAAATCTAGAGGCGCAGGTCTATAGTTCTGAGCCAGTAGAGTCACAGATAGACAGGGTGCCTTCATTGGTCAGAACATTAGTATAGGAGTTGAAATGTCAAGTTGTGACTGTACAGTACATTGGTGAGGCCACTTTTTGGAATACTGCATACAATTCTGGTCGGCCTTCTGTAGGAAGGATGTTATTAAACTTGAGAGGGTGCAGAAAAATTTACAAGAAATTAACAGGGTTGGAGAGTTTGAGTTATAAGAAGAGGCTGAATAGACTGGAGCTATTTTCCCTGAGCATTGAAGGCTCAGGGGTAACCTTAGAAAGATTTATAAAATCATGAGGGGCATGGATAGGTAAATAGACAAGGTCTTGTTCCTAAGGTGGGGAAGTCCAAAATTTGGGGGCATGGGTTTAGTGTGAGAGGGTGGTACATGTATGGAATGGGTTCCAGAAGTGGAAGTGGTGGAGGCTGGTACAATTACAGGCATCTGGATGGGTACATGAATAGGATGGAGTTAGAGGGATATGGGCCAAATGTTGGCAAATGGGATTAGGTCAGATTAGGATGTCTGGTCAGTGCGGATGAGTTTCAGTAGAGTCATAGAGATGTATAGCATGGAAACAGACCACTAGGTCCAATTCGTCCATGCTGACCAGATATCCTAACCTAATCTAGTTCCATTTGTCAGCACTTGGCCCATATCCCTCTAAACCCTTCCTATTTACGTACCCATCCAGATGTTTTTTAAATGTTGTAATTGTACCAGCCTTCACCACATCCTCTGGCAGCTCATTCCATACACGCACCATCCTTTGCATGAAGAAGTTGCCCCTTAGGCCCTTTTAAACCTTACCCCTCTCACCCTAAACCTACATCTTCTAATTCTGGATTCCGCCACCCCAGGGAAAAGACCTTGTCTATTTACCCTATCCATGCCCCTCATGATTTTATAAACCTCTTTAAGTTCACCCCTCAGCCTCCAACACTCCAGGGAAACAGCCGCAGCCTATTCAGCCTCTTCCAATAGCTCAAACTCTCCAACCCTGACAACATCCTTGTAAATCTTTTCTGAACCCTTTCAAGTTTCACAATATCCTTCCTATTTGGATCAAAGGGTCTGTTTCCATGCTGTATGATTCCATGATTGAAGTGTGAGTGTATAACAGGACTGAGTGTCCCAGCACTGATTGTGGTGTATCTATTTACCTATTTACCATGGTCAGTCTGTGTGTCACATGGCATGTCCAGTGGTGTGGATTTACAAACCACAAAGGAACAAGCTCTAAGATGGAGTTTTACAGGAGCTGATACAATAGTGTAGATGTGGTGATAATACATAAACCACAATCCCCACTTTCCCTTCTGTGAATCAGTTTTAGAAGAAGTTTGTTCATATCAGAACAGTCAGGGCTCCATATGTATTAGCTTCCATTCCATAGGCTCTGGGATCACTCCAGGAACTCTCTCATATTAACCTCATCACTTCATTATATTATGTCTGTGATTTTCCACAAACTCCTCTGCAACATCTTGCCTTAAGCTGGAAACTTTAACAAACACCCAGAGGCCCTTTAACATCTGCTTTGTACATGTGTTTGTGAGCACCATGTGTACACATTGTCTTTTTCCATATCCAGCTGTTCGTTGGAGAATGCCTATGGACAAGAATCCCGGCACCTTTCATACACTGGCCTGCTCAGAACGGCAACAATTGGCTGAGACAGGCAGGTCACAAGAATGTACTGGTTTATCCATATTCTGATTGGATTTGATGTCTTTTCAATGGGTGAGCAAGTGCCCAGTTGTGCAAACAAGACTCTGCATCTTGTTGGACTGTCCAGACACGAGTTTCAGGTGAGAATAATTCAAGGTGAGCTCCACTAGTATCTACAGCCAAGGAAGGAGCAGTCCAATAACCTTGTGCTGCCAAATAAAACTTTCCATGTCAGAGAAAGCAGCAAAACTGTGAGAGAAGAGGGGGAAACAATGCTGGTATATTTGCTTGAGCTGTTTTACAATGATATATTGCACAGTCAGTTTCCTTTATACCCCGATGGGTATAACAACAAAGTGCCGTGGTGTTACTAAGAGGCCAGGTCAGACGAGATTCTCCAGGAAGCCAGGCAATAAACCATTCAGCAACTCTCCCTCATTGTGCCCTGTGTCCAGTTCCAGAGGTGGAAGGGAACTGTTTAAAACCCTCCTTTTCTATAACTTCAAATCTTTTAAATAACAAGGAGTTTGATTTGAACAATAACATAGGTTTCTGTAGTGTCTAAGACATCCAAAGACAGTTGCATCTGCTGACAAGATTCGACACAGGAGCTACTTAAAGAGATGTGAAGACAGTTGACCAATATGTTACTGAGTGAGGTAGGTATTAATGAGAGAAGTAGAGCAGGGAAGAGCTCTACGAATGGAATATTAAAACCTCGGAAACTGCCAATGCAGTTTTAAATTAGGAAGGAAAATAGGTTGGAATTAGTGGAGTGTAGAGATCTCGGAGGTCTGTGGGGCTGGAGAAGGCTACACAGAAAGTGAGGGACAACACCATAAGTGGTTTCAAGGGAAGGATGAGAATTTTAAAATTAAAGCACTGTTGGACAAGGAGCCAATATAGACATTCACATTTCAGATGTACTCAAGTTGAAGGAAGGTCTAAAATGAGAATTTGAATGTTTGAGCCTGGTACTATTTAAATATGAGACTAGGCCCAAATAAGGAGAACAGGGCATGTCTGCAAAAATATAGTGGCAAGGACAGAGATGAAAGTGAAAGCATTTTCAATCTTACAGGACTTCTTTTATCTTTATCTTTCAATTTGTACATCTCTCCTGAGCACTGACTACAAGAATGTGTCAGCTGCTGCTGTCTCCAATGATCTATTTGAAGGTACTATTGCTGTCAGGGTGATTCCTTTCCTTCCCATACTGAAGCATCTGGAGTTTGCTCAGTGCCTCCTCAGAGGGACAAGGGAAAAGACAGGAATTAAAGCTGTAGGTATAGATTCTATCCATCTGGGATGCAAAGTTTCTTGACAGGCTCTTCTGATATTCTGCTACGTTGCATCACTCACACTCATAGAACATAGAACATAGAACATAGAAGAATACAGCGCAGTACAGGCCCTTTGGCCCTCAATGTTGCGCCGATCCAAGCCCACCTAACCTATACTAACCCACTATCCTCCATATACCTATCCAATGCCCGCTTAAATGCCCATAAAGAGGAAGAGTCCACCACTGCTACTGGCAGGGCATTCCATGAACTTACGACTCGCTGAGTGAAGAACCTACCCCTAACTTCAGTCCTATATCTACCCCCCCTTAATTTAAAGCTATGCCCCCTTGTAATACCCGACTCCATACGCGGGAAAAGTTCACACTGTCAACCCTATCTAACCCCCTAATCATCTTGTACACCTCAATCAAGTCACCCCTAAACCTTCTTTTCTCTAATGAAAACAGCCCCAAGTGTCTCAGTCTTTCCTCATACGATCTTCCTTCCATACTAGGCAACATCCTGGTAAACCTCCTCTGCACCCGTTCCAGTGCCTCCACATCCTTCCTATAGTATGGCGACCAAAACTGCACACAATATTCCAGATGCGGCCGCACCAGAGTCTTATACAACTGCATCATGACCTCAGGACTCCGGAACTCAATTCCTCTACCAATAAAAGCCAGTACGCCATATGCCTTCCTCACCGCACTATTTACCTGGGTGGCAACTTTCAGAGATCTGTGTACATGGACACCAAGATCCCTCTGCTCATCCACACTACCAAGTATCCGACCATTAGCCCAGTACCCCATCTTTTTGTTATTCTTCCCAAAGTGAATCACCTCACACTTAGCTACATTGAATTCCATTTGCCACCTTTCTGCCCAGCTCTGCAGCTTCTCTATATCCTGCTGTAACCTGCCACATCCTTCCTCACTGTCAACAACTCCTCCGACTTTCGTATCATCCGCAAACTTGCTCACCCAACCTTCTAACCCCTCTTCCAGGTCATTTATAAAAATGACAAACAGCAATGGTCCCAAAACAGATCCTTGCGGAACACCGCTAGTGACGGCACTCCATGAAGAAACTTTGCCATCAACTACTACCCTCTGTCTTCTTCCATCCAGCCAATTCCTAATCCAAACCTCCAACTCACCCTCAATGCCATATCTCCGTATTTTCTGCAGTAGCCTACCATGGGGAACCTTATCAAACGCCTTACTAAAATCCATATATACCACATCTACCGCTTTCCCCTCATCAACCTCCTTCGTCACCTTTTCAAAGAATTCAATAAGGTTTGTGAGGCACGACCTGCCCTTCACAAAACCATGCTGACTATCCTTGATCACATTATTCCTCTCCAGATGTGCATAAATCCTATCCCTTACAATTCTCTCTAAGACTTTGCCCACAACAGAAGTGAGACTCACCGGCCTATAGTTACTAGGGTTATCCCTATTCCCCTTCTTGAACAAGGGAACCACATTTGCTATCCTCCAGTCTTCTGGCACTACTCCTGTAGACAAAGAGGACATAAAAATCAAGGCCAATGGCTCTGCAATCTCCTCCCTTGCTTCCCAGAGAATCCTAGGATAAATGCCATCAGGCCCAGGGGACTTATCTATTTTCACCTTTTCCAGGATTTCCAACACCTCTTCTCTACATACCTCAAAGCCATCCATTCTACTTATTTGTGTCTCAGTATTCACATCGACGACAATGCCCTGTTCCTGAGTAAATACTGAAGAAAAGTATTCATTCAGTGTCTCCCCAATCTCTTCCGCCTCCACACGCAACTTCCCACTACTATCCTTGACTGGACCTATTCCTACCCTAGTCATTCTTTTATTCCTAACATACCTATAGAAAGCCTTAGGGTTTTCCCTAATCCTACCGACTAAGGACCTTTCATGTCCCCTCCTTGCTGCTCTTAGCTCTCTCTTCAGGTCCTTCCTGGCTACCCTATAACTCTCAATCGCCCCAATTGAACCTTCACGTCTCATCTTGAGATAGGCCGCCCTCTTCCATTTAACAAGGGATTCCAATTCCTTATTAAACCACGGCTCCCTCGCACGACCCTTTCCTCCCTGCCTGACAGGTACATAATTATCAAGGACACTCAATAGTTGCTCCTTGAACAAGCTCCACATATCATTTACACTCTTGCCTTGGAGTCTACTTTTCCAAGCCACACATCCTAAGTCATGCCTCACCGCATCATAATTTCCCTGACCCCAGCTATAACTCTTGCCCTGTAGTACCACACTTATCCCTCTCCATCACGAGAGTAAAAATCACCGAATTATGGTCACTATCCCCAAAGTGCTCACCTACCTCTAATTCTAACACCTGGCCTGGTTTGTTACCCAGAACCAAATCCAGTATGGCCTCACCTCTTGTTGGCCTGTCTACATATTGTGTCAGGAAACTCTCCTGCACACATTGAACAAACACTGACCCATCTAACGAACTTGAGCTATAGCTTTCCCAATCAATATCAGGAAAGTTAAAGTCCCCCATAACAACCACCCTATTACTGTCACTCATCTCCTGAATCACCTTCCCTATCCTTTCTTCAATGATTCTAGGACTATTAGGAGGCCTGTAAAAGACTCCTAACAGGGTGACCTCACCTTTCCTATTCCTAACCTCAGCCCAAACTACCTCAGATGGCAAGTCCTCATCCATCGTCCTTTCCACCACTGTAATACTATCTTTGACAAGCAATGCCACACCTCCCCCTCTTTTACCCCCACCTCTGACCCTACTAAAACATTTAAATCCTGGAACCTGCAACAGCCAATCCTGTCCCTGTTCTAGCCATGTCTCCGTAATAGCCACAACATCGAAGTCCCAGGTACCAACTCAGCTCAGACAATGTCTTGGCACAGTTCTCCTATCATACACATCTAACAGCTTTTGCAATTGACATTCACAACTGTTGCAGCTGATAATTTGACTCATTCATTAGGGACAAATCAAAAATGTTGCAATGCTTCAAACATGCAACACATCTTCTAGGATCCCACTGGACTGAAAAGATCAAGGAAGTGATGAGTGATGAGTTTATTTTAACTCCCACATTGGTCAAAATTGACCGATGTAATCAGTTTAGTAAAGTCAATTACAGAATAGAGTGTACATGTCTGTGTAAGAAGATGAACTGGATTTTGAGAGTTCCTGATAAGGGTAGAGATACAGAAAAACATAAGAAAGTAGAAGCAGGAAACAGGCTGATTATGATTTTGCCTCAATTTCTGTTCACCTATCATTTCCCCATAGTCCTCAATTTCCCAAGAAACGGTATATCCATGCATCTCCAAACATATTAAATGATAGAACACCCACAATCCTTTGGGGTTTAAAGATTCAAATATCTCATACCAGCTTTGCGTGAGGTAATTTCTCCTCATCTCTATCCTAAATGATTGGTGCATTATCCTGGGACTATAGCTCCATTTTCAGATTCCTGATCAGGGGAAAGCAATGTCTTAGGATTGAATCTTACTTGTTTCAATTTGATATCCTCTCATTCTCCTAAATGCCAGAGACTGTAGGCCTAATTGACTCAGCCTCTCATGTTAAGACAGCCTGGGCATCCCATGAGACAATTTACAGAATCTTTGCTGTCCACCTCCAATAAAAGCACAGTGTATGCTTCCTTGGATATAAAAACCAAAGTAGCACATCCTTTTTCTAGTTGTGGTTACTCAAAACCCAGGAAGTAGGGAGATTAAGTGGTTGGGATAAGGTTAATGATAGGGTACATTGTTGATGGAGTATAGAACTATTTTATTTAATTTGCTGCACTGTCTTTGTGTGATCCAATCTTTCATAAGACCAAAAACTGCTGGAGAAGCTCAGCAGATCATGCAGTATCGATGAAGAGAGAAACAAGGTTAACATTTGTCAGTTAAAATGTCAGTGAGCTTTCATGTCAGTGGCCGTTAAACCTGAAGTTATGAAAGGCAAAGTAAATTCTTCCTCCAGAAATCCTGCCAGATCTGCTGAGTTCCAGCATTTAAAAATAATATTTCAGATTTCCAGCATCCACAGTATTTTACTTTTGCATCAATCTCTCATAAACCTTCCCAATCTTATTACGACCTTTCACTGAACATGAGTCTTTCATCGAGTTTATAAAATGAGAGTTGGTACTGTTTTAAATCTCTATGACAGTGTACTACTGCCAGCGTTTGCATTGAGTACGTGAAAACATAGTGAAGGATAAAGCAAACCACGACTGGAATGGCTTTCAGTTTTAATTCATTCATATCTTTCCAGATGTCTGCCTTAAAGTAGACTGTGACTGAACTGAAGCTCCCAAATACTGAAAGCAGACAGTGTGGGTGAGACTCTGTGGTGAACATTGCAACACTCAGAACACAAGTCCGCTATCCTTTGATAAGGGGATTTTTAAAAACTACAGCCCACATTTCCTGGAAAGCTATTACCTGTACTGATATGGTTTCTGGGAAAAAATGACATTTCTACAGCTGCCTCTCTGATTCACCCACATTTTCCAAAATGCAGCTAATTCAGAATATTACAGAATTTTAAATGCTACACTTAACCTCAATTTTTAACCCGTGACCAGCTGAGAGACTGAGAAATGGAAAATCATCTGATAGACACTTGTTTTGTCAAACAAAGGTTGTATGTGGCAATATGAAGCATGGTATCTCAGGAAATCTGAAATTAAAACAGAAAATGCTGAGAAATATTAAGCAGCATCTGTAAAGGGAGAAGCCAAGCTAGCTGAGTTTCAGGCTAGTGAGCTTTCATCAGGACGTAAAAGGGCTGTTTGGAATGAAGACAAAGAGAAGGTCAGTGAAAGGTTAGTAAGACAAAGAGATTGAATGGGAGAAGGGATATTTTTCCAGAGCTGTCGAGAATGGTGTGGGGGCAAGTGAAGAAAAAGACAGACAAAAGCTGTGCCAGAGCAGGTGACCTGCTGTTCCAAACCTGTCAGTGCCAATATCATCAGAGGCTGATCCTTGATTTGAGGGTGCCATCTGCTCAGGATTGTGAGGTTCTGCCCTATCCCTTGGTGAAGTTTCTCTGTTTGTTCTGGTTCCAGGCAGGATACCTCATCGGTAAGTTACTGTACTCGCTCCCCTTCTTTCTTCAACTGCCCCTTCAGTTGGTTAAATTTCAAAGGATCTCTTGCTCGTGAATCTAATTCTCCCTCACCAAAGTAATTGATGTTTTAAAAGGGGCAATTTTACCAGCTTTCTTAAATGAACAAAAGAGTGGTTTATTAGTTATTAGGAGAAAGTGAGGTCTGCAGATGCTGGAGATCAGAGTTGAAAATGTGTTGCTGGAAAAGCGCAGCAGGTCAGGCAGCATCCAAGCAGCAGGAGAATCGACGTTTCGGGCATGAGCCCTTCTTCAGGAACGAGGAAAGTGTGCCAAGCAGGCTAAGATAAAGGTAGGGAGGAGGGACTTGGGGGAGGGGCGTTGGAAATGCGATAGGTGGAAGGAGGTTAAGGTGAGGGTGATAAGGTGAAGGTGATAGGCCGGCCTATCACCCTCACCTTTTCACCCTCACCTTAACCTCTTTCCACCTATCGCATTTCCAACGCCCCTCCCCCAAGTCCCTCCTCCCTACTGTTTATTAGTTATTAACCAGGATAGAAAATAGTAACAGATTCAAAACAGGAGGCGAGTCTGAAAAAGATAACATTTAAAAATATGTACAGATCAGTATCAGAGTTCCAGGAACAGCAGAAGATGAGACATTGAGACCATTGGTGATACTGGTAACACTGATGTTAGTAGGCCAACACTCCATGGCTGTAATGAGGTCAGGAGCTGAGTAGTCCTGGCAGAACCCAAACTGGATGTCACTGAGCAGGTTATTGCTGAGCAAGTGCGGCTTGATAGTGCTGTTTCAACATGTTACCTTTGTGGGTAAGTTGCTTCCTGCTTCCTTTCGATTGTGATTGGCTTGCAGCAAAGAGAGTGTACTTGTTCTATTACCTGCAGCGTACGGATACCGAGGGTTTCTCAGCTGACACCGAAGTGATTGGAATGAGGTCAGTCAAGTGGATCTCATAGAAAATGAATTCCCTGATTGGGGATGTTAACCTGGACCAATTGGGGAGCCCTGGCTGACAGGTATAAACAGGAGTGTCAGGGGTTCTGCTCACTTTGGGAGTCAGCTCTAAGCTCATTGGGTCAGTGTTATATACTATGCACATGTAAATAAAGGGTGAGTTAGTGATGAGATACCAGTCTTCTTGGAGTTATTTCAGACACTTTCACCCACTAGCACACAGAGCAGAGGTGAAGCTGACATTGAACTCCTGTTCTTGTCAATGCTTGAGAGACAGAAACATGTTTCTCAGCCAGATTGCTCTTTTTTCTTCATCATGGTCAGCCTGAAATAACTCACAGAAATTACAGTACTGTTTGCAATGCCTTTCTCCCTTTGATGTCCTTCTCTTTGAGGCTTCCTTGACACCTGTTAGGTGTGACATCCCAGAGTCTCCCTCAAGGCTGAGGATAATCCACACAGGCTGTCCAGAAAGTCATTGAATTCCATTGTGTGGAAATTTCATTCTCAGTCAAGTTTTGGTTATATATCCTCTTTAAAAAAAAAGTATTGCAATAAAAATTCAGTATGCACTATGTTTGTAAGTGGTCGTAGATAATGACAGTCTTCTTGTGAGTGAACAGCTTGTGGGGCTGGTCGCAAGAAAGAAATATTTATTATCAAACACTCACTGATCTAGTTTGTACAAAGCTGATCTGGTGTGTGGAGAGTTGCCCAGGTGTGTCCTGTACACAAAAAAGCAGGACAAATACAACTTGGCAAATTACCACCCCATCAGTCTACTCTCTATCATCAGTAAAGTGATGGAAGGTGTCATCAACAGTGCTATCAAGCAACACCTGCTCAGCAATAACCTGCTCAGTGACGCCCAGTTTAGGTTCTGCCAGGGCCACTCAGCTCCTGACCTCATTTTGGACAGAGAAATGGGAGATGGAGTTTAATCTGGACAAATGCAAAATGATGCATTTTGGAAATCAAATCTAAGTGCAACTTATACAATAAATGGTAGAACACTTCAGAGAATTGACGTACAGAAGGAACTGGGTGTATAGGTCCATGATCCCTGAAAGTGGCAACTCAGGTGGATAAGGTGGTCAGGAAGGCACACAGCATGAATGCTTTCATTGGCGGGACATACAATATCAAAGTTAGCAAATTATGTTGCAGCTGTTTAAAACTTTAGATAGGCCACATTTGGAATACTGCATGCAGTTCTGGTCACCACATTACCAGAAGGAAGGGGATATTTTGGAGAGGGTGCCCAGAAGATTTGCCAGGATGTTGCCTAGTCTGGAGGGTTTTGGCTATGCGGAAAGGTTGGATTAACTTGGATTGTTTTCACTGGAAAAATGGAGGCTGAGGGGTGACCTGATAGAAGTTTACAAAATTATGAGAGTCTTAGATCGGGTGGATAGTCAGAGGGTTTTTTTTCCCCAGGGTGGAAAGGAGAAATTACAAGAGGGTAGAGATTCAAGGTGAGAAGGGGAAAGGTTAGGGGAGAAGTGCAGGGAAAATGATTCACACAGAGGGTGGTGGGTGCCTGGAACACACTGTCAGTGGAGGTGGGGGAAGCAGGCATGCTAGCAACATTTAAGGTGTATCTTGGTAGACACATGAACAGGAGGCAAACAGTGGATAGAAACCACTTATGGGCAATAAATAGTGGGTCTAAATAAGGGTCAGAATCAGTTCAGGCTTGGCTGTTCCTGTGCTGTATTATGTTGTATACAATAGCTCAGAGACTAGGATACTGTGATGAGTAACCCACCTCCTGATTCTTCTCCCCCCTCCCAACACCCCATCTTCTGTATACACACCAACAATTTCTTAACTACTCTCAGTTCTGAAGAAGTGCCACTGGACCTGAAATGTTAACTCTGATTTGTTTGCCAGACCTGCCAGACCTGAAGAGTTTTTCCAGCAATTTCTGTTTAAGATTTTTAACGCATCTGTTTCACATCTTCCACCCAAGGTGTTTGCAGTCACATCATTAAGAAGTGCCTTCAGGATTATGATAATGTTTTGTGGACACCTGAAACTTTGAAGCACAATCCACAGAGTCTCACAATTTACTGCTCAGTTCAGTGAACCCACTGAAGCATTTCTGAAGTTTTTCTTGTTTTGTCTGGTGACAAAGGCTATGTCAGAGGTTCCTCTGGAGAGTTTAAAGCCCATACTGTGTCTGTGGGAGGATTTCCTGAACTACAGGAAGAAGGTGATTCAGGAAAATGGACAAGATTTTCTCTGTTTTGGACAACAGAGAAACATCTCGAAAGTTTCCACAATGTGGTTTATCTCCCTTTTTGGAGATAGTTATAGTGGTCACCTTCATGAAGTCAGAAGGAGTTCATTTTCCTTACAAATCCTTACAAGAAGAGTGCGCAGAGTCGAAGGGTGAGCAAAAGCTCATTAGCTTTGAAGCGCTCGGCTGGAATATAATCAGGACAACACACTCTGTTCAGTCCAAGAGGGGGAGATCGGCGTCTCAGTGTTAAAGTGGCCCACCGACAACAGGAATTCCAAAAGCATCTGACGGCCAATCTGGGAAATATTCACAAACCCAGCTCCCACTTCAGTGAGATGGGAGGTTGACTGCACTAGATACCATTGTCCAAACCGTTGGGTTCCAGCACCATTGCTATCAGGACTGATTTGATGAAAACCATGCTGGAATATGTAACCTCCTGCATCAGAAACGAATGCCTGCTGGAACAACCCAAAGTTTGCAAGTCAAGGCAGCAGCTGAAGATTGATTTCCAAAGACAACTCTGCAACACAAGTGATCAGTCAAGGAGACAGAAGATCCAGGAAATCTGACAGCCCACTGGTCACCACAGAGACTGGCTTCCCATGTAAAACTTTTTGAAGCCATCAGGGCCATCCATGGGGCAAGGTCTAACAGACAGAATCGTCTTTGTTTGCAGTATTGTCTTTCTCTTTGTAAGGTTGACAATGACATTTGACAAAGCTGGAAAGAACACTTCCAACAACTTTCAACCACAAAGCCAAAGGGACAGCTGACCCCATCCAGGATATTCTGCTGTTATCCTAGATAGGTCATAGAACATAGAACATAGAACAATACAGCACAGAACAGGCCCTTCGGCCCACGATGTTGTGCCGAACTTCTAACCTAGATTAAGTACCCATCCATGTACCTATCCAAATGCCGCTTAAAGGTCGCCAATGATTCCGACTCTACCACTCCCACGGGCAGCGCATTCCATGCCCCCACCACTCTCTGGGTAAAGAACCCACCCCTGACATCTCCCCTATACCTTCCACCCTTCACCTTAAATTTATGTCCCCTTGTAACACTCTGTTGTACCCGGGGAAAAAGTTTCTGACTGTCTACTCCATCTATTCCTCTGATCATCTTATAAACCTCTATCAAGTCACCCCTCATCCTTCGCCGTTCCAACGAGAAAAGGCCGAGAACTCTCAACCTATCCTCGTACGACTTCCTCTCCATTCCAGGCAACATCCTGGTAAATCTTCTCTGCACCCTCTCCAAAGCTTCCACATCTTTCCTAAAGTGAGGCGACCAGAACTGCACACAGTACTCCAACTGTGGCCTAACCAAAGTCCTGTACAGCTGCAACATCACTTCACGACTCTTGAATTCAATCCCTCTGCTAATGAACGATAATACTCCATAGGCCTTCTTACAAACTCTATCCACCTGAGTGGCAACCTTCAAAGATCTATGTACATAGACCCCAAGATCCCTCTGTTCCTCCACCTGACTTAGAACCCTACCATTAACCCTGTATTCCGCATTCTTATTTGCTCTTCCAAAATGGACAACCTCACACTTGGCAGGGTTGAACTCCATCTGCCTCTCCTCAGCCCAGCTCTGCATCATATCTAAGTCCCTCTGCAGCCGACAACAGCCCTCCTCACTGTCCACAACTCCACCTATCTTCGTATCATCTGCAAATTTACTGACCCACCCTTCGACTCCCTCATCTAAGTCATTAATAAAAATTACAAACAGCAGAGGACCCAGAACTGATCCCTGCGGAACTCCACTTGTAACTGGGCTCCAGGCTGAATATTTACCATCTACCACCACTCTCTGCCTTCGACCGGTTAGCCAGTTTTCTATCCAATTGGCCAAATTTCCCTCTATCCCATGCCTCCTGACTTTCCGCATAAGCCTACCATGGGGAACCTTATCAAATGCCTTACTAAAATCCATGTACACTACATCCACTGCTCTACCCTCATCCACATACTTGGTCACCTCCTCGAAGAATTCAATAAGATTTGTAAGGCAAGACCTACCCTTCACAAATCCGTGCTGGCTGTCCCTAATCAAGCAGTGTCTTTCCAGATACTCATAAATCCTATCCCTCAGTACCCTTTCCATTACTTTGCCTACCACAGAAGTAAGACTAACAGGCCTGTAATTCCCGGGGTTATCCCTATTCCCTTTTTTAAACAGGGGCACAACATTCGCTACTCTCCAGTCCCCTGGTACCACCCCCGTTGCCAATGAAGACGAGAAGATCATTGCCAACGGTACTGCAATTTCATCTCTTGCTTCCCACATAATCCTAGGATATATCCCGTCAGGCCCGGAGGACTTGTCTATCCTCAAGTTGTTCAAAATGTCCAACACATCTTCCTTCCTAACAGGTATCTCTTCTAGCTTACCAGTCCATTTCACACTCTCCTCTTCTACAATACGGTCCCTCTCGTTCGTAAATACTGAAGAGAAGTACTTGTTCAAGACCTCTCCTATCTCTTCCGACTCAATACACAGTCTCCCACTACTGTCCTTGATCGGACCTACCCTCGTTCTCGTCATTCTCAGGTTTCTCACATACGCATAAAATGCCTTGGGGTTATCCTTGATCCTATCCGCCAACGATTTTTCATGCCCTCTCTTAGCTCTCCTAATCCCTTTCTTCAGGTCCCTTCTGGCTATCCTGTATCCCTCCACTGCTCTGTCTGAATCCTGTTTCCTCAACCTTATGTAAGCCTCCTTCTTCCTCTTTACCAGACATTCAACCTCTCTCGTCAACCAAGGCTCCCTCACACGACCATTTCTTTCCTGCCTGATAGGTACATACATATCATGGACACGTCGTATCTGCTCTTTGAAAAAGTTCCACATTTCCACGACATCCTTCCCTGACAGCCTATGCTCCCAACGTATGCTCCTCAAAACCTGCCTTACAGCATCGTAATTTCCCTTCCCCCAATTATAAAATCTACCTTGTTGTGCGCACCTATCTCTCTCCATAACCAAGGTGAAAGTCACAGAATTGTGGTCACCATCACCAAAATGTTCACCCACTAACAAGCCCATCACTTGTCCCGGTTCATTACCGAGTACCAAATCCAATATGGCCTCCCCTCTGTTTGGACAATCTACATACTGCGTTAGAAAAGCTTCCTGGACACACTGCACAAACACCGCCCCATCCAATCTACTTGATCTAAAGAGCTTCCAGTCAATATTTGGGAAGTTGAAGTCGCCCATGACTACGACCCTGTGGCTTCTGCACCTTTCCAAAATCTGTTTCCCAATCTGTTTCTCCACATCTCTGCTGCTATTGGGGGGCCTATAGTAAACACCCAACAAGGTGACTGCACCTTTCCTATTTCTGACTTCAGCCCATACTACCTCCAGAGGCAGATCCCCCTCAAATTTCCTTTCTGCAGCCGTTATACCATTTCTAATTAGCAATGCCACCCCCCCTCCTTTTTTCCCACCCTCCCTAATCTTACTGAAACACCTGTAACCAGGAACCTCCAACAGCCATTCCTGTCCCACATCTATCCACGTTTCCGTGATGGCCACAACATCGTAGTCCCAGGTACCGATCCACGCCTTAAGTTCACCCACCTTATTTCTGATACTCCTTGCGTTGAAGTATACGCACTTGAGCCCATCTCTGTGTTCGCAAGTAGTCCCTGTCAGTGCTACCTTCTCCACAGCCTCCCTACAGTCTTGGGCATCCTGACACACAGCTAGCTTACTTGCTGGACTACAAGTCCGGATCCCATCCCCCTGCCAAATTAGTTTAAACCCCCCCGAAGAGTGCTAGCAAACCTACCCCCCAGGATATTGGTGCCCTTCTGGTTCAGGTGCAACCCGTCCTGTTTGTACAGGTCCCACCTTCCCCAGAATGTAGTCCAATTGTCCAAATATCTAAAGCCCTCCCTCCTACACCAGCCTTGCAGCCACGTGTTCAACTGCACTCTCTCCCTATTCTTTGCCTCACTGTCACGTGGCACCGGCAACAACCCAGAGATGACGACTCTGTCTGTCCTAGCTTTTAGCTTCCAGCCTAACTCCTTGAGCTCTTGAATGACCTCCCCACCCCTCTTCCTACCCATGTCGTTGGTGCCAATGTGCACCACGACTTCTGGCTGCACACCCTCCCCCTTAAGGATTCTGAAGACAGGGTCTGAGACGTCTCGGACCCTAGCACCCGGGAGGCAACAAATCATCCGTGAGTCTCGCCCATGTCCACAGAACCGCCTGTCCGTCCCTCTAACTAGAGAGTCCCCTATAACTAGCGCTCTCCTCCTCTCCCCCTTTCCCTTCTGAGTCTCAGAGCCACAGACCCCTTCACTGCAGCTTACACTTGCAACGCTGTCCCCCCAACAGTTTCCAAAGCTGTATACTTATTTTTTAGGGGAACGACCACAGGGGAACCCTGCACTGCCTGCTTCTTCCCCTTCCCACCTCTAACTGTTACCCAGCTACTTCTGTTCTCCGGCGTAACTTTGTCCCTGTAGCTCCTATCAATCACCCTCTCAGCCTCTCGAATAATCCTCAGTTCATCCAACTCCAGTTCCAGTTCCCTAACTCGTTCGGTGAGGATCAGGATCTGACTGCATTTCCTGCAGGTCATTCTTTAAGGATGTGGGATGGGCCATTTAGTACTGATATGAGGAGGGATGTCTGTACCCAGAGAATGTGAACCTGTGGAATTCTCTGTCACAGAAAACAGTTGATGTCAAAACATTGAAAATTTTCAAGAAGGAGTTAGATACAATTCTTCAGGCTAAAGAAATCAAAGATTATTGGAGAAAGCAGGAACAGGGAAATGAGTTGATCAACCATAGATGAATTGAATGGTGGAGCACCTGGAATGGCTTGAAGGATCGAATAGCCTACTCTTATTTCTATTTTCTGTTTCTGTTTCTGTTCCTTGGTCAAATCCATGGGTGGACCTCCATCGAATCAGAGAGTCATGCAGCCCAGAACAGACCCTTCAGTCCAAGCAGACCATGCTGAAAATTGTCCCAAATTAAATAGTCCTACCTGCCTGCACTTGGCCCATATCCCTCCAAACATTTCTTATTCATGTACTTATCTAATTATCTTTTAAATGTTTTGACTATACCCACATCTACCACTTCCTTTAGAACTGCATTCCACACATGAACCACTCTCTGTGCAAAAAATGTTCTGCTCAAGTCTTTTTAAAATCTTTCTCCTCCCACCTTAAAAATGAGCTCCCTGGTCTTGACATCCCCCACCCTAGGGAAAAGACATCTACCATTCACCTTATCTATACCCCTCATGATTTTAGAAACCTCTAAAAAGTCACCCCTCAACTTCCTATGCTCCGGTGAAAAAAGTCCCAGCCTATCCAAGGTATTTTTGAAGAACTGGGAGAGCTGCATTAAGCTTCAATGTGATCTCCAACATCCAAACTGACTGCAGCAGTAGATACATGGAAAATCCCTCCCTTCCACATTTAAAATTGATCAGCATGTCTTATAACATCCCAACTTAATGAGCTACTAGAATTGGGTAAATAATGTTGGCATTGCCAGCAATGACGCCATCCCAAACATGGCATTGCAACTTATGGCCTTCAGAGATCCTGTCAAGGATCTAAACGCCATATTTAAGTAGTGTAGAGAAGGGCATTCTCCTTGGTTTCTCCTCTGTTGTTCTATTCTTAAAGAGTTGCATATTCTCCAGGAAATAATGGAGAATTGGAGTTGGAGTTTTTCCCAAGATGGGTCTGTTCTCATACTCCTTTACATTTTCAGGTGGGCTGTCCCATCGAACTCAGCAATGAGAAAAGCTCAAGGAGAGGCCGGAAACAGTTCCGTGCCCTGTTTGCTTCACTCTGTGTACTCTTGTTCAGTGCAACCCTCCTTAATTGCCTGGTGCAGTTTGCACATGCAGCAGATTACTGTATATGTATAAAATTTCACTCTTAAACAATACCGTATGACAAGGCTGGAATGCTTGGCTTTGTGAGTTGTGATATCTGCTTTCTGCTCCTGGACAGTGAATGCTGTAACTGACGTTCATTCCTTCCAACCTTCTGCATGCAATCAAATCTATTCTCATTGAATCCCTACAGAGAGAAACCTAGGAACGTCAACAGCTCTGCAAGTCAATCAACCAGACGGTTCCCTTTTTCCTGCTCTTTATTCTTAACCGCTTGTTCTTCCCTGACTATTTCATTTTTTTTTAATCATTTGTGTCGTCTACAGCTCAGTGCAGAGATTGGGCAGCATCACAACCAAAGACTGGGTAGATTGTGTTGGACTGCTCTGTCTTTGTTTGGTTACCAGAACAGGACAGATTTAGCTGCTCAGTATGCTGTTTCTTCAGACTGAGCCACACTCTGACCTGTTCTCAGCTTTGTCTGGATATCTGTGATGAGAACACATTCAACCAGGTTGTAAGACCAACACATTGACATATTAATCCACCTTATAAAAACGGAATACTTTCCAGCCTGGGTGTCCTGTTCATCTCTGCCTCATGTCCTGGGTTGCCGGAGTTTTAAAGTTGTGCCATAATTCAGTGCAGAGAAATGATTCACACAGACTAAGAATGGCAAATTCAGCCCACACTTCCTATCCTGAAATTATTCCAAGCTTTGTGCAGCACAGCAGCTGCATTAGCTTCAGGTTTCAGATTTCCTGGGAAAGAGACTGCAGGCAGGTTTGTGAAATAAGAGCTGCAGTGTGCTCCACAGAATTGACTCTTTGTTATAGTGATTATGTGGGGGAGGGGAGGTACTGGGATATATTAGAGAACAGAATGGCTGTTAGACTAGGGCCCTGATGCACTGTTTATGGTCTTTGTCAAATATATGTAAAGCAATAGGCAGAACGGGCAAGCTTCCAGCAATGTGCATGCGTATCTGTATGTCTGTCTGTCTGTGTGTGTCTATGCCTGCCCATCTTTGTGTGTCTGTATGTGTGCGTGTGTGTGTGTGAGTATTTTTGTGGAAGTTGGATGCAGACCTGTGTCACAGCAATGGTTTCACGAGAACCATAGTTGGTTGGAGTACTTTGGTAAAGAGTAGAATCAAGAAGCAGGGAGAATAGTAATAACAGATTGAAAGCTGCTCCCACCAAATCTTTAACATTGCTGGACATGCTTCCAGACACAGCCTCAGATAACAATTAGCCGTTTCACACTCTATACAGTGTGCATTTATCAGACACTGCACTGAGTTGTACCAGACCTCAGGCTTGTTTTAAAATGCTGTGTATCCGTAAAGTTAGTTAGTCAGGTGTGTTCAGATGGTGACCATCATATGTCTCACCTGTTTCATACATGAGTCAGTTGAATGTTTTGATTATTGAGAGACAGTGAGGACTGCAGATGCTGGAGATCAGAGTCAAAGAGTATAGTGCTAGAAAAGCACAGCAAGTCAGGCAGCATCTGAGAAGCAGGAGAGTCAATGTTTCAGGCATAAACTCTTCGTCAGGAATGTGAGGATGGGAGGAGGGGTCGGGGAGGTGAAGGCAGCTGAAAGATAATTAGGAGAGTGGGAATGGGGGAAAGGTAGCTGGGAAGGTGATAGGTAGATGCAGGTGAATAGCTTGGAGTGGAGGGTGGAGCGGATCGGTGGGAAGGAAGATGGACACGTAGGACAGTTCAAGAGGGCGGTGCCGAGTTGGAGGGTTGGATCTGGGTTGAGGTGAGTGGAAGGGAAATGAGGAACCTGGTGAAGTTGATGTTGATGCCGTGTGGTTGGAGGGTGCCAAGGCAGAAGATGAGGCATTCTTCCTCCTGGCTTGGATTTGACGGTAGAGGAGGCCCAGGGGTTGCATTTCCTTGGCAGAGTGGGAGGGGGAGTTGAAGTGGTCGGCCACGGAGTGTGTGTGTGTCCCAGAGATGTTCCCTGAAATGTTCCGGGAGTTGGCGTCCTGTCTCCCCAGTGTAGCGGAGACCACATTGAGAGCAATGGACACAATAGATTAAGTGTTTGGATGTGCAGGAAGATCTCTGCAGGATAGATTTTGAATTGATAATGTGATCTTTAATGTGTGACTGCAAATGAAAGCTTTACTGAGCTTCTTAAATTAATTTTAAACTAGGGGTTATGGATCAGCATTTATTACTAATCACAAGTTATAGAGTTATAGATCTGTACAGCAGGGAAACAGACCGTTCGGTCCAACTCCTCCATGCTGACCAGATATCCTAAATTAATCTAGGCCAATTGGCAGCATTTGGCCCAAAGCCCTCTAAACCCTTCCTATTCACATACCCATCCAGATGCCTTTTGTCCTTGAGAAGGCAGTAGTGAGCTGCTTCTTGAATTTCTGCAGTCCATTTGGTGTAAGTCCATCAATAATGCAATGAGGGAGGGAGTTGCAGGATTTTGACCCAGTGATACTGAAGGAATGGCAAAATAGTTCCAAGTCAGAATGATGACTGGCTCTAAGGGGAACTTGCAGATAGTGGTGTTCCCATGTAGTTGCTGTCTTGGTAGTGGTGGTTGGTTTGGAAGATACAGTCCAAGGAGCCCTAATGAATTTCTGGAGTCCATTTCGTAGATGATACACATTACTTCCACTGAGTGCTAGTGATGGAGGGAAGGAATTTGTTGGATGTGGTGTCAATCAGTTGGGCTGCCTTGTTCTGGATAGTGTCAAACTTCTTTAGTGTTGTTGGAGCACCCATCCAGGCAAGTAGGAAGTATTCCTTCACACTCCTGACTTGTGCCTTGTGGTGGTCAGGCTTTGGGAAGTCAGGAGGTGAGTTACACGTTGCAGTATTCCTAACCCCTGACCTGCTCTTGTCACAGTACTTATTCATGTCCTCAGGAAAGATCTGAGACAAGAGCTAATCACAACCCTTGCAGGGTATCACCTGATTCAGGTGAGGAAGTCACCAGGCAGTAGTAGAAAACAGGAGAAGCAGTTCCAAGACAAACCTGGATGTGGATGCAGCTTCTACTAAGAATGGGAAGAGCTTCTGGCTGGCCGTGTGAGTTCAGTGTGTGAGATGAGTCAAACAGGACTCACAACCCAACTTGGACTACTCTCACCCCACACAATTTTAGGGTAACAAGGTGACTCAGTGGTCAGTGCCAGGGACCTGGGTTCAATTCCTCGGGCAACTGTCTGTGTGGAGTTTGCACATTCTCCCTGTGTCTGCATAGGTTTCTTATGGGTACTCTGGTTTCCTCCTACAATCCAAAGATGTGCCGGTTAGGTGGATTGCATGTTAAGTTGCCCCACAGTGTCCATGAATGTGTAGGCTAGCTGGGTTAGCCATGGGAAATGCACGGTTACAGAGATGGGGTGGGCCTGGGTGGGGTGCTTATCAGAGGATCAGTGTGGATTTGATGGGCTGAATGCTTCCACACTGTAGGGATTCCATGATTCTATCTTATTTATTTGGTTAATCTAGTTCGGTTTCTGAAAGTGTAACACTACTTCATGGGCTTAAAAAAAGGCTGTCAGTTTGTATCATTGACCATTTACAACATTTTCAATAAGTACTGCCTAATTTGCTGCATGTTTCCAGCATTTTTATTTTTTTTAAAATCAGCATTTTGCTGAGAATGTTGAAGGACAAAAATGGAAAATGCAGGAAACACTGCACACCATTTGTGGAGAGAGAATCAGACCCTTCCTTTTTCCACGGATACTGTCAACTAACAATGTCTCCTGCATCTACAATACTTTGTAACTGTTAAGAGATTGATATTAGTGGCTGAGCTTTATTCATTGTGTTCATAGCAGAGATGGATTTGGGGACCCTTGAATCTGGATGACTCTTTTCTATGGTGTGTTCAATAAGCTGTCAGCAGCCTGAACTCTCTCTCTATATCACCAATGCATGATTTATGTGATCAGTTATGAATGAACCTGTTTACTTATAGAGTAATTGATCATATAGCAAGTGCAGCCAAGTCCATGCTGACCATAATCGCAAACTAACTAGTTCCACCTACCTGCTCCTGGCTCATATCCCTTCAAATCTCTCCTATTCATGTATTCCTATCCAAATGTCTTTTCTCATGGCAAACAAATCTTTAAATTACTAAAATAATTAACTGCAGAATTGTTTAAAACTTCGTCCATTTAATGAATTAGCGAATTTGACTAAATTCATTGTTAAATCTCGCAGTGTTCACAGGGTAAGTAATGATAATATGTTTGAGGGATTTTGCTGTGAAGCTATTTAAAATTCAAAAATCAGAAACAGATTTGCTCACAAGGAGGAATCTGAATCCAATAAACAAGTGTCATAACCTTGGGATCAGCTATGGACATGTGAGCTTATCATTCCAACATGCATGTTTTTAAAAATGGAATACTAAATTTGCTGCTAAGGAAAAGATAACGAGAGACAGACTACCCCACTGTCTCCCACAGACATCTTTAGATGTTACCCTTCCAGGGATATGCATAAACACAGCTAAAAATTCCCTAAAGCCACCGGTCTGTATGTTTTAATGTCTGATACCTGATATGTGGATTATACTGCTGTGCAGGTCACAACTTGAGAACAGCCATTAAATACCCCTGTACTGGAAGTGAAGAAAGGAAAAATGGTTTCTCATTACGAATGCTGCCAGCCAGCCATCAAGGCCGAAATCAATCAGGATTGAAGAATTTTAGTCAACCTGCAAAATCAATAATCTCAAAATTGTCTGTTTAACTACCAAAGTAACCTCTACATGTACCCATCCAATGTAATGGCCACAATGTTCTACTATCTTCTCTTCACAAATGAGACTGACATGTTTATCTTTTTTTTAACACTTTTATTTATTTTGGACTAATTTCATATTCCTAATCTGCTGTGTTATTATTTCTTCTCATGTTTACTAATCAATAAAACTAACTGTTTTGCTAACTCAAGAAATTCTGACTAAATTGGCTCCTTTAAAAACATAAATTCATTTGGTCTGGGAGAAAGATATCAAAATTGAAGGGATCTTTTTACATTAACCTTGTTGTGACCATCCAGAGGGTGGGTAAATAAAGAGGAGTCAGTTCATCCATCCTCACCTGGGAGATGAATGATTTGTTATATTCCATCTGGGAGAAAGTGAGGACTGCAGATGCTGGAGATCAAAGTTGAAAAGTGTGGCACTGGAAAAGCACAGCAGGTCAGGCAGCATCTGAGGAGCAGGAGAGTTGACATTTCAGACATAAGCCCTTCATCAGGAATGGTAACAGACTGGGTAACTTTGTTCAGAGACTGGTGGTTGTAAAGCAAGTTAGAGTTGTTTCAGGTTCTGGAGGATCAGGCAGCATTGGGAAAGGAGGTGGGGTAGTAGAATGTTACAAGGCTAATGATTCAGAGGCCAGGCTAAAGCCCTGGGCACACAAGTGTAAATCCAAGCATGGCATCTGGTTGAGTTTGAACTCAATGAATAAATCTAGAATCGACAACTAGTTTCAGTTACAGAGACCATGGTTGTTGTAAATGACCCATCTGGTCCTTTCAGGACAGAAATCTGCTGTCCTCACTCAGTCATGCCTACCTGTGATTCCAATTCCACAGTTATGTGGTTGACTCTTAATTATACTCCCAAATGGACAAGCAAGTCACAAGTTCAACAAAATTCAGCAGTTAGGGACTGGTAATAAATGCTGCCCTTCCAGCCATGCCCACAGACTGATAATCAGTAAAGAGAACCTGATCATGGCCTTCTGTCTAAACATTCAAGGTTTTTTAGTTGGGTGGTGATCCTTCCTGTGTTGCATTCTGCTACATCCACTTCTTCCAAAACTGTGTTCTGGCCACAAATTGTTCTTGACCTGGAATCTGATTAAATAATCTCTTCCTACAATATAATCCAATTGGTTATTAAACCACAAAACACTCAAACTAGCAACATGAATACAGGACAGTGATGCTAATACAAATGTTGACACATATATGAATTAGAAACCCTGACTGTACAGATTGTAAAATAGACACTTACACTTTATCTCTGGGAAGACTGTGCTACTTTGGCACAGAAAGGTTATCCGAAGGAAATTCCAGGTCTAATAAGACTCAAGAGAAGTCTTGCTTGAAGGTGTTCCCTGTCAATATGAGCAAACATTAATAGGTGTAAACTTGGCTCCTGGCCTCCACTTTGCCATACTTTACAGAGTATAGGACGCTCTAGAAGTTGCAGGAACCAACTGCAGAGCCAGTGCTCAGTAATGTCCTTTTCAAGTGTACACCCAACTCTTTTTGGGAAATAAGGTTTCAGCATACGTGAGAACATTTCACTTGCGAATTTCCATTCTAGTGGGGAGGGTGTTGTGGGTAACTTAATTGAAACTTAGAGGCGAGGAGAAAGTGAGGATTGTAGATGCTGGAGAGTCAGAGTCGAAACGTGTGGCGCTGGAAAAGCACAGCAGGTCAGGCAGCATCTGAGGAGCAGGAGAGTTGACGTTTTGGGCATAAGCCTTTCATCATTCCTGATGAAGGGCTTATGCCCGAAATATCGATTTTGCTGTTCCTCAGATGCTGCCTGACCTGCTGTGCTTTTCCAGCGCCACACTTTTCAACACTGAAAAGTAGAGGCTGTACATTAAGTTACCTGTCTATAGGTGAGGTCCAGTTTTGAATGAATCTTAACAGCTTCGGATTCCAAACAAACATTCACTCAGTTCAGATTGGATGGTGAATAATGGGCAGTAGAGACTGGTTAGCCATTATCAGTAGCAGCAGGTGACTTGAACCAGCAGAGGTAAAAATGTCAGCTACAGGTTTTAACCCTGATTTCAGGTTTTAATATTAGCCATCTGATACAGAAATAAAAACAGCAAAATGTTTCGCAAAGTTTCAGTCTGTGAAGAGATCAGTGGCTGGTCAGGATTGAGATAGAAACCAACATTACGAGGAGAATATTTATAGAATGAAGTATCTACAAAGGAAGTAATTTCTCTTTCCAGTTACTGTCCAATAAAAACTGCTTTTCCAGCATCTTCTAATTTGTAGCATCATTCCTTGTCAGGAATTGAATCTGACCCACACAGTGAGTTCCTAAGTCAGTGATTCTCTGGTTGATAAGGAACAGTAATTCTGATACAAATGCTGGAGAAATCAGGTCAGCAAGTCTAGCAGCATCTGTAGAGACAGAAACAGAGTTAACATTTTGAGTTCGGTATGAATCTTCTTTCGAATGTTAGTTCTGATGGTTGCAGTAAGTTGTTCCACACGTAAACAACTAAGTTCTTTCTTAATATAACCTTCCTTTTTATGTTAGGGTTTTGATTCAGCTGAGTTACCAAGAGACCTGGAGCAAATAAGCAGTTCGGCTACAGACCAGCCATGATCTCAATACGTTGAGAGAACAAAGAATAAGCTTGAGATGTGAAATAACTTATGTGGGATTCGGAACTTAGCATTAACATCAAAGAGAATACTTTCCACTGTCATGTAATCATTATTATAAATCAAATAAAGATGATCCTATTGGGCATGTTAGAGAGGGCATTTATTCTTGACATTGCTTTATGCATTTATTTCCTGACCCCAAATTACCTCTGTCATTCAACACATCTACGTTGTCCTCTCCTGTAGGCTAACTTTTTCAGATTTTAATTGTGACTCTCCTTGGCTGCTGCAGATTAATATATTGTTAGTTACGGTGAATACAGTTCAGGTGTGTCCAAGGGTAGTGGCACTGCCCATCAAGGCAGTATCATGCTTGTTTGAGCATGTGCAGGCAGTGTAGAGCTTTGTCTATGAAATACTTCATTCTCTCAGAGACAGAGAAAAACAGATACTGAACTGAGTGTAATCCTTTTTCCAGTCAGTGAAGAACACGGAGCTGAATGACTGAAGCATTACCGTATGTTCCAGGATAAAAAAAAGCTTTTCTTAAAGTAAATGATTTCAAGAATTCTTACTGATCGAGGAAGCTGAAACTTCCAAAGTCAACCACTCCACTGGAAAACATTGGTATGGGTGATAAAATCAGTCACAAAAAATCCACAAGCATTTTCTTAAAATGATCTCATGGGATTTGAGCATCACAAGCTGGGCCAACATTCATTGGGCATTCCTAATTGCCGCAATCCAAGATGGGGTAGGTAAACCCACAGTACTGTCAGGCAGCGAGGTCCAGGTAGGAATGGCAATTTAGTTCTAAGTCAGGATGGTGTGTGACTTGGAGGGAAACTTACAAGTGATAGTGTTCCCATGCATCTGCTGCTGTTCTCCTTTGAGGTGGTAGAATTTGTACATTTGGAACATGCTGTGTAAGGAGTTTCATTGAGTTGCCGTAGTGCATTTTGTAGTTGGGAGACCCTGTGGTCGCTGTGTGTCACTAATGGATGCTGTGAGTGTTGAAAGTGGCCAATGCACTGCCAGTTAAGGGGGGAGGGGGGGGGCTGCTTTTCCAGAACTTCTTGTGTTGAGCTTCTTGAGTGCTCCTGGAACTGCATCCATGCAAATGGAAAGTACTGCATTGTACTCCTGACTTGTAGATGGTGGACAGGCTTTGAGGAGACAAAAGGTGAGTTATTTGTCACAGAATTCCTAGTCTCTGACTTGATCATGTAGTCATAGTACTTTTATAACTGCTCCAGTTCAGGTTCTGGTCAATGGTAATCCCAGTACATTAATAGTGGGGAAATTCAGAGATGGTAATGTCATTGAATGTCAAGGGTAGATGGTTGGATTGTCTCTTGTTGGAGATGGTCATTGCCTGGCATTTGAGTGGCTGAGTCTTACTTGCCCCTTATCAGCCAAAACTGAGTATTGTAAGTCTTGTAGCATTCTGGTGTGGACTACTTCAGTATCTGAGGAGTTGTGATTGGCTCTGAACATTGTACAGTCATCAGTGAACATCCCCACTTCTGACCTTATGATGGAGGGAAGGTAATTAACGAAGCAGCTGAAGATGGTTGGGCCAAGGAAACTCACCAGAGATGTCCTGGAGCGGAGGTGACTGACCTCTAACAAGCACAACCATTTTCCCTTGTGCTGAGTATGACTCTAACCAATGGAGAGTCTTTCCCCCTGGTTCCTATTGACTCCACTTTTGCAGGATCTCTCGGATGCAGTACTTTGTCAAATGCTGCTTTGATGTCAAAGGTAGTCACTCTTACTTTGCCTCAAGAATTTGCTTTTTTGTCCATGTTTGAACTAAGGATGTAATGAGGTCAGGAGCTGAATGGCCCTGGTGGAACCTGAACTGGGCATCACTGAGCAGGTTATTACTGAGCAGTTGCTGCTTGATAGTACTGTTGGTGACATCCTCCATCACTTTACTGATTTAGAAATCACACAACATCGGGTTACAGTGGTCGAGAGTAGACTGATGGGTAGTATTGTCATGATTTTGGATACACATCTGGGCAGTTTTCCACATTGTCAGGTAGATGCCAGTGTTGTCACTGTACTGGAACAGCTTGGCTAGGGACGGGGAAGTTGTGGAGCACATTTCTTCAGCACTATTGCTGGAATGTTGTCAGGGCCCATAGCCTTTGCAGTATCTTGTGTCATCAACTGTTTTTTAATATCATATGGACTGAAACAAATTGGCTGAAGATTGGCATGTGTGACGCTCTGGACTTCTAGAGGAGGCCAAGATGGACTCAGCACTTCTGGCTCAAGATTGTTGTTGATGCTTCAGCCTTATCTTTTGCACTGATGTGCTGGGCTGTTCCATCGTTGAGGAAAGGGATATTGGTGGAAACTTCTTCTCCAATGAGTTTGATTGTTCACCACTATTCATAACTGGATATGACAGGTCTGCAAAGCTTAGATCTGATCTGTTGGTTGTGGGATTGCGTAGCTATGTCTAACATTTGCTGCTTATGCTGTTTGGTACGCAAGTAGTCCTGAGTGTAGCTGCATCAGGTTGACAGCTCATTTCCGCGCCTGATGCTGCTCCTTCGCACTTCATTCAATATTGAATTGACATGGGATTTTGTGTGTATGAATTCTAACTCAGATATGGAAAGGGGAGGGGTGGTTTCATTGCCCACACTTTACTGACAGATGTGAGAATGATTTTGAAGGGGCATGTCCAGTGGCTGAGTGGTTAAATGCATTGGTAATGAAGTGCGCAGGCCAAAGCCAGCCTGGATTCAAGCCCCAGTCTATACTGACTGGCTGATTCTGTTCAGAGATGGCACACATAATTCAATTGTCACTTAGTGAAGGAGGGCATCACATCACATGTTGATGCTGAGCACTGTTTCAGCTCAGTGTGCAGTGATCCAGTAGCTCATGCTTTATAATGTGGTGATCCAATACATTATACATCAGTGTGCAGTGATCCAGTAGCTTATTATGCAGAATGTGGTTGATCTGGTAGCTCATGCTGTGGAGTGGGGTGATCGATTGCGTTATTCTGTAGAGTGTGGTGATCTAGTAGATCATACTGTGATCCAGTGTGTCATTTTGCAGAGTGCGGTAACATTAGGCACACATATTAAGAATGGCCTAGAGCACAATCCCCGGCCCTGGCTGGGACAGGAGAAGAAGGGGAGAGGTTAGGCAGGAGATACTGAGGTGCAGATGTGTAGACAGAGGTCGACTCTGAGCAGCTGTGCATTTTCCACATTCCACAAAGCACCATGTGGTTAATGGTCATTCCTCATCTGGAGATCGCTTATCAACTACCTCCATACTGCTTCATTGTGACTCTATCTTATCATTGGCCATCAGTTGTCTGGGATTTCACTGTAAAATCTCTATCAAGTTACAATAGCAGTCTACATATCTTCAGCCTGTTCACAAGGCAGCCCTATCATTACTGCACATCACAGCCAGGGAAGATCCACAACAGTAAGTAACTGAATGATACGTGACAAAATGAAAGCTTGCACAGGCTGAGGATTGAGCTAACGTCAAGTGCCTGCAGCAACATGAATTGACTAATAGTCCTCTGGCCTGTGATATTGGTGAGACAGCAGCCAGCAAACTGTATGTGTATGAGAGAATAATCATTCACCACTGAAAGCACATGACAAGATTATTTTACATTCACTGTCAGGATGTTGTCCTTTCGTATATCAGGGAAGATTCCTGATGTATTACTCAGCTGGAAACCATTTTGTTTTTATTTTTATTTCTGATATTCTCATTAACCCAGCAGTATTGCACTCAAGCTGTATTGCTGCTATTTCTGCAGAATAACTTGGACAATGTGATTTCTGTGAAGTGGAATGTGTTGTCATGCAGACGGAACTGATTCATCAATCAGATTGCAGCTGAGTGAATGGTGCGTAGGCACATGAGGAGATATGAACAGGCGCTGAATGAGCTGAGGTCTGCAGTATTCTGCTGGTGCTGCTGTGAAATGCCTGTGCTTTCATTCCGATCGACATCACTGATTGATGTACAGGAGAAAACTCAAAATAGGCCCTGTACTTTCTTCACTCTGAACTGACAGAAGACTTGAGCTTTTGGGAAACGTAAAATTCACAGACTGTTCTGTAAGGTCTTGCTTACAGTAGCAGAGGCTCACTCGCTGCTGCATGCTGCACATCCTCTGAATCCAGAACAACTACATCTGGTGAGGAGCAAATCCGATACAGTACTTTAAAAGAAACATGAGGAAATGTTAGACCTAATGCAAAGGAAAGAAGCCAGTCAAGTAGTTGAAGTGTCCTTGGGTGAGCGCTTTGGGGATAGTGACCATAACTCTGTAAGTTTCAATGTCCTTATGGGAAGAGATAAGGATAGTGCAGAAGTTGTATCTAAATTAAAGGAAGGCCAATTTCAATATCATTAGACAGGATTAGGCAAACACAGAATGGGAGCAGAAACTTAATTAGAACTATAATTAGAAAGTAGGAGTCTTAAAAATGGAATAGCAAGAGTTCAAGGCCAGCAGGCCCCAAAGGATCCTTCCACATCCGACAGAGATTTACCTGTACCTCCACACACATCATCTGCTGTGTCTGTTGCTCTTGGTGTGTTATCCTGTACATTGGGGAGACAGGACACCAACTCGCGGAACATTTCAGGGAACATCTATGGGACACACACACTAAACAATCCCACCGCCGTGTGCTAAACACTTTAACTCCCCTCTCCCACTCCGCCAAGGACATGAAATCCCTGGGCCTTCTCCACTGCCAGATTGTAACCACCCGCCATCTGGAGGAAGAACACTTCATCATCTGTCTTGGGACCCTCCAACCACATGGGATCAATGTGGATTTCACCAGTTTCCTCATTTACCCTCTCCCCACCCCCCACCTTATCCCAGATCCAACCTTGCAACTCGGCACGATCCTCTTAAACCATGCCACCTGTCCATCTTCCTTCCCACCTATCCGCTCCACCCTCCCTCTGTGACTTATTACCTTCACCCCCACCTTTACCTACTTATCAAACTCCCAGCTTCCCCCCAGCCCCATACCCTCCCATTATCTCTCAGCCCCCTTGGGTCCCCCACATTCCTAATGCTCGAAACATCAACTCTCCTACTCTTACTACCTGACCTGCGGTATTTTTCCAGCATCACACCTTTTGACTCTGATCTCCAGCATCTGCAGTCCTCACTTTCTCCCAGCATGTTCCTTGAAGAGTGAAGGGGAAGGACAGCTATCCAGCAAACACTAGGTGTCAAAGCCGAACAAGAGTTCGAAAATGAAGGAGATATATGTCAGGTACAGAGCATAAAAACACAGGAGGCCCTTCAGAATATACAGCGTGTATGGGGTTCTTAAAAAAGAAATTAAAAGGGCCCACAAAATACCTTTGGCAGAGAGGATTATGAAAAACCCTAAGGCATTTTTAAGTATATTAAGAGCAAGAGAAAAACCCAGGAAAGAGTGGAGCCTATTAGAGACCAAAGGGGCAACCTGTGTATGGAGCCAGAGGGCATGGGTGAGGTCTTAAATGAATAGTTCTTATCTGTATTCACAGAGGAGAAATATATTGTAGCTAGAAATTTCATTTGGGATGGTGAGGTTCTAGACCATGTTAAGATTAATAAGGCGGAGATATCAAATGTTTTAGTAGGCACAGTAGTGCATAAATCCCAGGATATATTCCAGGCTGCTATTGGAGATAAAGGAGCCCTGCCGGAGATATTTAATACTTCACTGGCCACAGGTGAAGTGCCAGATGACTGGAGGATCACTATTGTGTTCAAGAAGGGCAGCAAGGATATGCCAGGTAATTACAGAGCAGATAGTCTGACAGTAGTGGGAGGGAAATTGTTGGAAAAACATTGGAGGGACAGGATTAACTTGGAAAAGCAGGGATTAATCAGGGATAGTCAGCACGGATTTGTTGGAAGGAGATCCTGACTAATTTAATTGAATTTTTTTTGAAAAGATTAAATATATTGATATGGAGAGTGTAGTTGAGTTAGTTTACATGGACGTCCGTAAGGCCTTTGACAAGATTCTACATGGAAGGCTGGTCCAAAACGTAAGAGCCCATGAGCACGAAGGCAAGTTGACAAACGGGATCCAACATTAGCTTGCAAATAGAAGGCAAAGGATGATGGCAGAAAGATGTCTTTGTGATTGGAAGCTTGTGACCAGCGGTGTACCACAGGAAGCAATGCTGTTTGTTATGTACATTAATGACTTGGATGTGAATGTACAAGGTATAATTAGTAAGTTTGCAGATGACACGAAAACTGTTAGTGTTGTTGACAGTGAGGAGGGTGGTCTCAGGCTACAGTCTGATATTGATCAGCTGGTAAATTGGGCAGAGGAATGGCAGATGGAATTTAATCTCAATAAGTGTGAGGTAATGCAGTTTGGGAGATCTAATAATGGAAGGATTTACACAACGAATCGTAGGTCCCTAGGGAGTACTGTACTGAGGAACAAAGGGATCTTGGTGAGCAAGTCCATAGATCCCTGAAAGTGTCACTCCAGCAAGGTAAGATGGTGAAGAAGGCATAGGGATGTCTGCCTTCATTAGCCAGGATGTAGAATATCAGAACAAGAAAGTCTCGTTACAACTTCATAAAACATTGGTTAGGCCACGGATGTGCAGTTCTGATCGCCACACTCTCAGAAGGATACAATTGCACTGGAGAAGATACAGGGGAGATTCACCAGGATGTTCTATGTTTCCTAGAATAGAAACTCTCAGTTATGAGGAGAGACTGGACAGGCTGAGTTTGTGTTCCTCAGTGTTGAAAAGTGTGGCACTGGAAAAACACAGCAGGTCGGGCAACATCTGAGGAGCAGGAGAGCCGACGTTTCAGCATAAGCCCTTCGTCATGCCCAAAACGTCGACTTTCCTGCTTCTCAGATGCTCCCTGACCTGCTGTGCTTTTCCAGTGCCACACTTTTCAACTCTGAGGAACACAAACTCAGCCTGTCCAGTCTCTCCTCATAACTGAGAGTTTCTATTCTAGGAAACATAGAACATCCTGGTGAATGCCACACTTTTTGACTCGGACTCTCCAGCATCTGCATTCCTCACTTTATTCTTGTTTTCCTCAGAGCAGAAGAGGCCAAGGGAGGATCTGACTGCAGTATACAAAATTGAGAGACATAGATCTTTTTCCCATGGAAGACATAGCTAAGACCAGAGGACATAAGTCTAAGGCGAGGAGTAAGCAGTTAGAGAGAATCTAAAGAAACATTTTTCCCCCAGTGGGTGGTAGAAATATGGAAGGTGCTGCCTGAGAGGGTGGTGGAGGCCGATACTCTTGCAATATTTAAGAAGCATTTGGAAGAATTTATAAAATGCCACGGCAAAGTAAGTTGCTGATCATGTGCAGGCACATGGGATTCATACAGTTTGGTATTTGTTGGTGGGCATCGAAATGGTGGGCCAAGGGGCCTGTTTCTATGCTGGATGACTCTATGAGAAGTCAGTTGGGAAGAGTGTTCAGTTCTTCACTCATACACAGAAAGTGCAACTCTATGAGTACAGATGTCTGAACATGATGATGCACAATCTTATTAGTTATAAACAAACTACTTTATGCCAAATAATTCCAGGAACAGAACTGATCTTTGAGTAGGACATGACAACAACTTACATTTAACAAAATAAAACAGAAGCTGCTTCCTTACAACAGGAATACTTAGAAGTGCCTGTTCCACATTTTCCGGTGTCTTTGTGTAGGCAAATGGAGCCATGACAGACAGAACGTGCACAACACAGAATCGATCTGAGCCCAGATGGCTGGTATTGAAAATTGTTGATCAATATTCTGCATCAGATTTCATGATGTAACTTCTCAAAGAATAACATGAAATTATGAAATTATAATATATCCAGTTCTGAATAGGGATCACTGAACCTGAAACGTTAACTCGGTTTTTCTCTCCACAGGTACTGCCAGACCTGCTGAATTTCTCCAGCAATTTCAGTTTTTGTTTCAAGTGTGTCCTGATGGTCTGACGTTGACTTCAACTTGCCCGGTTCCAGTTTCAACAGCTGAAGGCTGGATAACACAAATGGCGAAAATAGGCAACTGAGTTGCTTCCAGAAGGCCTGTGTGCCTCAGATTCAACCTAACATTAAAAAGTCACATTTCCAAATCCTCAGGAATCCCAGCAACTGAAGGGATTTATGAGGAAAGTAAGTGTATTTCCAGCACTGCTTGTGAATTAAGCAAACAGGAGTGTTTCCTTCCAGTCCATCAAGTTTATCTTCTCTGCCTAGCCAGGACTGGTGAGCACTTTACCCTCTGCCCCGATCTAGTTACAGACAGGATATCTGCTTTAAATAAATAGCACACTGTTCTTAAACCTGCACAGTATTTAAGGAATTAGTCATCTCCCCTTATAAAATCCACACCTAAATAACAGCAGAGCCCTAGTTTCTACAGCTCAGTTTTGAATTTAACCTCCTGCCTTTGCAAGCTGTGGTAATTAAACTGTGCTGTAACAATTCTGTCATGCTGTTCAGAATTATTTTACTTAAAATCAATACTTTGCTTTCCTTAAGTTGTTGAACGTTAGAGATTCTGGTCACTATCCAGAACCTTGCCCATTAAGCCATGCGTCTTGTTTCGGTCTAGATAGCAAAGTTTGTCTCTTCATCTGTTGCAGATGACTGCAGCTGAGTGCAATCTCATATCAACAATCACTTGCAAGTGTGCACTTTCCAGCAACTTCACTGGATTAGATTCCAGACAGGAAATCCTGGATGATCTGTGTTCTGAGGAAGCAAAGTGCTTCCTCAAAAGCACTCAATCGATCTCAGCAAATCTCTCTCTCTCTCTTTGTCTTACAAACACTGGAAATAATTAAAATAAAAGTGATTCTGGGCATGTGTTGGCAAGCAGCCAGAAACATGGCTGTCTTTATTTTAATCTGTGCACCCTCTCAAGGGGCTGATCTCATGAGGCCTTAAACTGAAACAATTTGTACGCCCACGCATAAATAATTGCTTCATCTTGGCAATTCTGTTTTCCAAGTTGCTGTCAGCTATGTGAAGATGTTAAAGTTCACATTGTTGCGTGCAAGAGGATTATTTAACCTCTTCATCACCTCAGACTCTTCAACCCAGGCATTTTAACTCCAACTCATCTCACTCAAAAGATTTGTAAAAGGTCCTGATCAGCACTGCCTCCGCACCCTCCAAAAAAACTAAAGCTGGAATCAGGAATAATTCAAAAGTTGCAAATTGAACAATTGGAATTTAGTATTAGACAGGAAAATTGATGAGACACCAACCAGTACTGCCCTAACACAGCTGAGGTAGACAAGCAGGAGGCTGGAAGAACACAGCAAGCCAGGCAGCATCAGGAGATGGAGTGTAACCCTTCTTCAGATCTGGGGGTGGGTGTGGGGGGAGCTGCAGATAACGGGGGTGGCGGGTGCAGGGTGGTGAAGTGGGGATAGGTGAAGACAGGTAGAGGGTACGACCTGGTTTGTCGAAGGGAGGAATGCATCTAGTTGGTGGCAGGGAGCAGTGGAAGGGATGGGAAGGGGCTGGGCAGAGAGTCGGGGGATGGGAAGGGTGGTTAATTGAAATTGGAGAACTCAACGATTAGCCCCCTGGGCTGCAGGATGCCCAGGAGATGTTGTTCCTCCAATTTGTGGTTTGGATCATTGTGGTAATGAAGGAGACCAAGGATGGTCATGCCAGAAAAGGACCACATCGGGAGCACCTGATGCAGTAAACAAGGTCGGAAGAGAGGCAGGTGAACCTTGGTCTCACCTGGAAGGACTGTTTGGGGCCCTGGATGGAGGTGAGGGGGTGTGGGGTACCAGCAGGTTTTGCATAAGCCTGCAGGGGCTGACCTGACGTCCCAGTCACTGCCCATTTTAATCCCCTTTCCCACCTTTTCCACCTGGGCAGTCTACAGCTTGGAGGACTCAACCATTGAATTGTCCAATTTCAAATAACCTCCCTCCCTATCCCCCAACTTCCTCTCCCTTCCTTCCACTGTTCCCTGCCACCAACCGGATTCATTCCTCCATTGAGGAGAAAGTGAGGACTGAAGAAGGGCTTATGCCCGAAACGTCGATTCTCCTGTTCCTTGGATGCTGCCTGACCTGCTGCGCTTTTCCAGCAACACATTTTCAGATCATTTCTCCATTGACCAACCAGGTTGTGCCCTTTACCTGTCTTCACCTATCCCCACTTCACCACCCTGCACCCACCACTCCCCTTATCTGCAGCTCCGCCCATCCCCAGTCCTGAAGAAGGGTTCCCCCTGAAATGTTGACTTCTGCCCCTGCTGATGCTGCCTGGCTTGCTGTGTTCTCCCAGCCTCCTGCTGGTCTACTTTGGAGTCCAACATATACGGTTTTTTATTGTCTCTGACACCATCTGAGGACCATCTGGACAGACAGGAATGGGAGGAAGCTGTACTGTGTGAGCCACTTTACCATTCAGAGAGATCCTGTCTGATCTATGTTGTAAGACTGAACCTTTGTCACACATCAGTTAATATTGTTAGTTACCAAAAGTCTGTCAATTTCAGATTTAAAATTAGCAACAAATGTAGAATCAACATTCAGATTTGGGCTGGCAAGTTGGTAAGTGAATAAGGTTCACTCAATAAATATCTCCCTGAAAAGCAAACCTAACCAGTTCCCACTGATATTAAATGGCATTATCGGTGGTAAACCCTCACCATTAATATCCTGGGAGTCACAGTTGACCAGATGTTAACTGGACCAGTCACATAAAGACTGGGACTACAGGAACGTGTTAGAGGCTGGGAGGTCTGCATTGAGATATCCATGTCCTGCCTCCCAGACTGATTGAGTGGCACCTCGAACATTCAATCCCTCCACTAATTGCCTACCCTGGTTACAAGATGTCATAGAGTCACAGAGATGTACAGCACGGAAACAGACCCTTTGGTCCAACTCATCCATGCTGAGCAGATATCCCAAATAAATCTAGTCCCATTTGCCACCATTTGGCCCATATCCCTCTAAACCCTTCCTATTCATATACCCATCCAGATGCCTTTTAAATGTTGTAATTGTACCAGTCTCCACCACTTCCTCTGGCAGCTCATTCCATACACGCACCGCCCTCTGTGTGAAACAGTTGCCCCTTAGATCCCTTTTAAATCTTTCTCCTCACCTTAAACCTGTGCCTTCCAGTTTTGGACTTCTCACCCTGAGGAAAGGACCTTGTCTACCATATCCATGCCCCTCATAATTTAAAAAAAAATCTCTGTAAGGTCCCCCCTCGAGCCTTGAACAGCTGTGTGATTTTTAAAGAAAAGGAAAGCAAATGAAACAACTATTGGCTACTGCTGAGTGATCTGGAGGACAATTCAATTTACTTGCCAATCCATGGAACACTATGGACACAACTAGTTGGACACTGTTCGTCAAAGGAAGACCGATGTTAACTAGCCAACAGATTATTGATTAACATAAAGAGGAGGGAGTAAACAATCTCTGACTGGTTTTGACAGGTGCAGAGTGATTTCTGAGGAGATATGGGACTGGCTGCAATGTCTTACTCTGCTGCTACTTGCCAAGGTTCCTTCATTTGCACTTTCCAAACCTGCAATTGCTACCACATTGAACGGCAAGACCAGCAGATGCACCTGCGAGTTCCTCTCCAGCCCACACACTTGGAAATATATCACTGTTATGTTAACTCTCACAGCAGATATGTGATATACTTTTAAGGGTCATACTTATGACATCATCATCACATCATTGCATGTGAGCTAATGGGATAAAGGTCTCAACCTCTGTCTCCCTAAGCTTCCTCTCACATTATGACATGCTGAGGGACGTGTGCTGCAGTATGTACAAATTACTTATCTTGAGCATAGAAACACAAATGCCAGTGATTATAATGTATGTATGCAAATGCAAAGTGCTGTAGTTTTGTTGAGTTCTTCAGCATACATGACCACATTTCATCCTTATGTCATGTGAGCTAATGTAAGTATCACAGTGTGATAGTGGCAGATCATCAGTATATCAGACCATAGCATGTCACAATCACTCTGCTGTTGGGGTTGGTACACTTTGCAAGCCTCACATCCCTGCATGAGTTGCTGAATATCCTGACTCACCCCTGGCCAGTACACAGATTCACATGCTTGACACATTGAATGTTCAATACCTATGTGTCCTTGATCTAACATGGTCATGATATCTTGCTGTAGATCTTTTGGTGCTTGGACTTGAAAATGATTTGCCGTGACATTTCAAGTTCATCACTGTATGGCCAAAATGAGCAAGTGTTCTCAGGAACTTCCTTGATATTGTCAAGCCACCTTTGGATCACATTCTTTTGCAACTTCTCTCGTTGCTCATCTTTGGCAGTTTCCATTTGCAACAGTTCACACTGACTCCAACCAAAGTCTGGTAGCTCTATCTGAAGAATGTATTTGTTCCAGAAATCTAAAGCATCCATATGCAGAGCAAGAGGGCCATCATGATCTACTGTGAGTTGATTAATCTGCTCAGTGCATCAGATGTAATCATTCTGGTGCCTGACTTCAAAGCCATTTCTAGGGTGCCTTGACAAAGTAAGTACTGCAAATATATTGGTGCTTTTGTTCGTGGGGTTTAAAATATAATTCCTTGTGCCTTTGGTCCCTTTCAGTGGTGAATTTATTGCTGAACTGCTGTGAAAGCACGTGGTACCAAATTCCAAAGCTAATATTTTATGTTCTATATTGGCTAGTTGGCTTGGACAGGTAACAGGACGTTTCGATCAAAAACAGTACATTTTTAATCTTGCAAAAGATCTTTTTGAGAGGTGTCTACTTCCAAACTTGTGTTATTCCTGATATTGTAGGATTGCAATAGGCAAGATTTGTGAACAGAAGTTGCTCAAGAGTAGCTAATGAGAAACAAAGACTTGTTGGCAGTCATCTTGACACTGAAAGGGACTGCCCCTGGGTAAATCTCTCAGCTGATATGCCTACTGCACAAGGTTGGAAATGTAAGGTGACAGGAGGTCCAAAACTCTGAGGCAACAACACAGATCCTCCTTATCCTGTGGGATTAGCATTTGTTTAATATCCATTATCTTGCTTAGATCAAGGTGGACTCTATGGTCAGAGTAAATACATCCAAAAATGTTCATTTGGTTAATGTTGACCTGGTACTTGGTGCAGTTCAATACAAATTCATGTTGCAGGCTGTGGGTCCTAACTCTGCCTTTGTTTGACCCCTGACCACAATCTCACTAGCTCTGCAAACAGAGCCAAGTTCATTTCCAATAATCACATCCATGTGCTCTAAGACATAGCAAATCTTTCACTGTCACTGCATCAAAATCCTAAACTATTTCTCTAACAGCATTATGGGTCTCCCTACACACCAAGGATTGCAGAGGTTCAAGAAGGCACCTTATCAACACATTTGCAAGGGCAATTAGACCATAAGGCCATATGATAGCAAAACAGAATTAGGCCATTGGGCCCATTTAGTCTGTTCTCCCATTTGATCATGGCTGATATGTTTCTTACCCCTAAACTCCCACCTTCTCCCCACAGTCCTTGATCTCCTTACTAATATAGAACCTATCTATTTCTATATTAAATACACACCATGACTTGGCTTCCACAGCTTTCTGTGGCAATGAGTTCCACAGATTTATCACCCTCTGACTGAAGACATTCCTTCTCATCTCAGTTCTGAAGGATCACCCCTTTACCCTGAGGCTGTGGCCTTGTATTCCAGTCTCTCCTACTAGTGGAAACATCTTCTCCTCATTCACTCTTTCCAGGCCTCTCAGTCTTCTGTAAGTTTTAATGAGATCTGCCTCATCCTTCTAAGCTCCATTGAGTACACACTAAGAGTCCTCAATCACTCATATGACAAGCTGTTCATCCCCTGTACTATTCTTGTAAATTTCTCTGGACCTCCTCCGATGCCAGCACATCTTTCCTTCAATAAGAAGCCCACAACTACTCACAATATTCCGTTCTGACCAGAGCCTTAAATGCCTCAGCAGAAGATCTCTGTTCTTGTTTTCTAGCCCTCGTGAAATGAATGAACAAAGGCATCGGCAATAAATACCAAAATCCCACTAATGAATTTTCAGGAAATTATCTTTGGCTTCAGCTTCTGCTTCTTCAAGTGACAAGGGTAAGGAGTTGCATGTTCAACAACAGAAATGTGCAAAGAGGGACAAGGGATAAGTGAGCAGGACAGCAGAAAGGAATGAGCAACTGAAAATGGCAGCAATTGAATTTCTAGACCCCTCCATTGAAAGTAGTTTGCGAAGTAGTGTAGTTTTCTGAGTGGTAAACTTGGCTTCTTTTCATCTACTTGAAGAATTTGACAGCATAACTTCAAGAATATTTACTTGTTCATTGACTTCATCTTTTAAACTTTAATTGAAACCTGTTATGATACTCTTAACAGTGTCATAAGATCTAATATATGATTGCCTAGGAATTACAAAGGGGGGGGGGGGGTTGTTCATTTTCCAGTGCATTAATTAAAATCTCTCAAATGTAAAAGGATGAACAGTCAGACTGGAATAGACAAGGAGTAAGGCATCTCGTGAGACTCATTGAGAGCTGAATTAATTCAGGAAAAAGAGGTTGGCAATGGGCCAGATATGTGACCAATGAACATCAAAGAAGTAGTCATGGAAAAGTGGA
Source organism: Chiloscyllium plagiosum (assembly GCF_037043375.1). Taxonomy (NCBI): domain Eukaryota; kingdom Metazoa; phylum Chordata; class Chondrichthyes; order Orectolobiformes; family Hemiscylliidae; genus Chiloscyllium; species Chiloscyllium plagiosum. The sequence continues at coordinate 2,312,312 of NW_028270183.1, forward strand.
GAGTCAAGCAGATTATTTGAAGCTGATAGTTTATTGAAGCAAAGCAATGATGGATGCTTAATAAAGCACTTTGAATTACACTCAGGGAATTTTACAATATTTTCAGTCAGCAATATTGCCATGGTGACACAGCTTGCATTAATTTTCCTGCTGTTTAACAAGTGATGTCCATGTGTTTGGGATTGTTTCTAAAACTTAAACAGCCCCACATAATGTGCGATTCCCTCAGCTGTGGCAACATGTGTCTGGGGCCCGAGCTCCAACTCTGCACAAATTCACAACTGATCTCAAACTATATCCCATCATTCCTCTTCAATGGAATTAGTGCACACTGGCCTTTCACTTTTTAGGTCAAATTTAAAAAAGCCCAAAGCTGGAGGAGGATGATGTAGGGGAGATACAGCTGGCATGGGAACAGTAGATTGGGACTGTGGATTGAGTGTCGGGGAGTGTTGGGACTATGGAATGGGGGTTAGATAGTGTTGGAAATGGGAGTCAGATAGCTTTGGATCAGCCATGATCAAATGGTGGAGCAGACTCAATGAGCCATATGGTCTAATTTGCTCCTATATGTTATGGTCTTATGGGGATCAGGCAGTTTTGGGGCTGTGTTTTGGGTGCCATGCAGTGTTTTGACTTGGATTGGGTGCCATGTTGAGTTTTGACTGTGTACTGGGTGTCAAGCAGAGTTGGGACTGTGGGTTGGGTCTGAGATAGTGTTGGGACTGTGAGTTGGGTGTCAAGGACAGTTTTGGCTGTGTATTTGGTGTAAGCCAGTAATGAGTCTGTGGATTGGGTGTCAGGCAATCCTGAGGAAGGATCTCTGGACCCAAAACGTTAACTCTGGTTTCTCTCCACAGACACTGCCTGACATACTGAGCTTTTCCAGCAATTTTTGTCTTTGTGTCAGGCAGTTGAGTCATGATTTCAACACCATGAATTCTCCAGCAATCTTGAATCCCAAAGAACAAGGATGAAGAAACCTCATCAAGGAAATTAGTTACTTGCTTATCTTGAACAATTGCTTATGGGAAATTGTTGGGTTCCGGCTGTTGTTTTGCTTTTCACTCACACTCATGTCACTCTCTCTCCTTCCATTTATAAATTTCTCCTTTTAGTTTTTTTTCTTTTTTTTTCTATGTCTTTCATGTTATAGCTCTCTTACCTTGTTTTTATTTCTCTCACCCTGCTTCTTGTCCTAGTGTTTCTTTCCTTTCTCTTCCATTCTTGTTCTTTCCCAGTGTCTCAATTTCTGTTCCAAGCTACGAAGACAGGATAAAGCTGCAAACAGTCAAACTGTTGCCCACATAAACACCATTCCTTCATTCCAGTCTGACCAATCCCCAACCTAAAACACACAGCATCTGCTTCTCTTTAAGTGATGGGGTACAGCTGATGTCTTATGTCAGAAATCTGCGTGGGAGGCAACCAATTGGCACTGAGTTCAGGAGAACCAGGTCAAAGCTGTCTTATGTGATAAAGTGTGCAATGCTGAAGCCTCTCTTTAGGAACTTGTTTATCAGAGCAAAAGTGTCATCATTTTCAAATGATTTCAAGAGTTTATCAGCCTCCCTTCTCTTTATCCTAAACGAACATTAAGTACTAACATTAATGGCTGTCTGTTATTGTGGACACGCGTGTACATGTATCCGTACTTAGCTTTATAAATGTTGCTATCTATATGTGCGAACATCTGTAATCTATAATGCAGCTGCTTTGTAGCTATGAAAGTCAAAGATAAAATCTTTGCATTTCTGGGTAAGATCAGGTACCTGAATAGTATCAACTATATTTTAGTCAGGGATTGGCCAGGTTCCATCTGAGATTTTTGATTTTCCATGGATTAGTACCACAGTAGAATTCTCCACATTGGCAGCCTTTATATTCCATTAATCTCAACTAAACTCACATCTATTCTCAGGGATTTACAGAAGATATTGACATTTAACAACTTACAGCATGACAGGTAGAGCAAAATATTTTGGTTTGCTTCAAAAAAGAATAGAACAAATGCTGTGAACAGATTCAGAGCAGCTTTGGTGCTAAAACTTGGTAGAATTAGATTGAAAGGATTCAAACTGGGCAGAGTAGGAGAAGCAAGCTGAGAACAAGACAACAAAGGAACGTGACATACAACAACAAACAAACAACAAAACAGCAAGTACACCGCAAGACAACAGGCACACTGCAAGACAACAGGCACACTGCAAGACAACAGGCACACTGCAAGACAACAGGCACATAGCAAGACAACAGACACACTGCAAGACAACAGGCACACAGCAAGACAACAGGCACACAGCAGGACAATAAGTACATAGAAAGACAACAGGCACACTGCAAGACAACAGGCACACTGCAAGACAACAGGCACGCAGCAGGACAACAAGTACACAGCAAGACAGCAGGCACACAGGAGGACAACAGGCATACAACAAGACAACATGCACACAGCAGGACAACAGGCACACAGCAAGACAACAAGCACGCTGCAGGACAACAGGCACACAGCGAGACAACTGGCACACAGCAGGACACCAGGCACACAGGTAGACAACTGGCACACAGCAGGACAACAGGCACACAGCAACACAACAGGCACACAGCAAAACAAAAAGCACACAGCAGGACAACAGGCACACAGCCAGACAACAGGCACACAGCAGGACAACAGGCACACAGCCAGACAACAGGCACACAGCAGGACAACAGGCACACAGCAAGACAACAAGCACGCTGCAGGACAACAGGCACACAGCAAGACAACTGGCACACAGCAGGACACCAGGCACACAGCAAGATAACTGGCACACAGCAGGACAACAGGCACACAGCAACACAACAGGCACACAGCAAAACAAAAAGCACACAGCAGGACAACAGGTACACAGCCAGACAACAGGCACACAGCAAAACAACAAGCACACAGCAAGACAACAAGTATACTGCAGGACAACAGGCACACAGCAAGACAACAATTACACAGCAACACAACAGGCACACAGCAGGACAACAGGCACACAGCAGGACAACAGGAACACAGCAGGACAATAATCACACAGCTGGACAACAAGCACACAGCAAGACAATGTACACAGCAGGACAACACGTACACCGCAGGACAACAGGTGCACAGCAAGAGAAATACACTGCAAGACAACAGGCACACAGCAGGACAACAGGCACACAAGACTACAGGCATACAGCAGGACAACATGCACACAGCAGAACAACAAGCACACAGCAAGACAAGGACACAGCAACACAACAGGCACACAGCAGGACAACATGCACACAGCAAGACAACAGGCACACAGCAAGACAACAGGTACACCGCAGGACAACAGGCACACAGCAAGACAACAATTACATAGCAACACAACAGGCACACATCAAGACAACAGGCACACAGCTGGACAACAAGCACACAGCAAGACAAGTACACAGCAACACAACAGGCACACAGCAGGACAACAGGTACAGAGCAAGACAATGTACACAGCAAGACAACAAGCACACAGCAACACAACAGGCACACAGTAAAACAAAAGGCACACAGCAGGACAACAGGCACACAGCCAGACAACAGGCACACAGCAAAACAACAAGCACACAGCAAGACAACAAGTATACTGCAGGGCAACAGGCACACAACAAGACAACAATTACACAGCAACACAACAGGCACACATCAAGACAACAGGCACACAGCTGGACAACAATCACACAGCAAGACAAGTACACAGCAACACAACAGGCACACAGCAGGACAACAGGTACAGAGCAAGACAATGTACACAGCAAGACAACAAGCACACAGCAACACAACAGGCACACAGCAAAACAAAAGGCACACAGCAGGACAACAGGCACACAGCCAGACAACAGGCACACAGCAAAACAACAAGCACACAGCAAGACAACAAGTATACTGCAGGGCAACAGGCACACAGCAAGACAACAATTACACAGCAACACAACAGGCACACAGCAGGACAACAGGCACATAGCAAGACAATAATCACACAGCAAAACAACAAGCACACAGCAAGACAACAAGTATACTGCAGGGCAACAGGCACACAGCAAGACAACAATTACACAGCAAGACAACAGGCACGCAGCAAGACAACAGGCACACAGCAAGACAACAGGCACACAGCAGGACAACAGGTACACCGCAGGACAACAGGCACACAGCAAGACAACAATTACATAGCAACACAACAGGCACACAGCTGGACAACAGGTACAGAGCAAGACAATGTACACAGCAAGACAACAAGCACACAGCAGGACAACAGGCACACAGCAAGACAACAATCACACAGGAAGACAACAGGCATATAGCAAGACAACAGGCACACAGCAAGACAACAATCACACAGCTGGACAACCAGCACACAGCAAGACAAGGTACACAGCAAGACAACAGACACATAAGACAACAAGCACACAGCAAGACAATATACAACAGCAGGACAACAGGCACACAGCAAGACAACAGGTACACAGCAGGACAACAGGCATACAAGACAACATGCACACAGCAGGACAACAGGCACACAGCAAGACAACAAGCACACCGCAAGACAATGTACACAGCAAGACAACAGGCATACAGCAGGACAACAGGCAGACAGCAAGACAACAGGAACACATCAAGACAACAGGCACACAGCAAGACAACAAGCACACAGCAAGACAATAGGCAGATAGAAGGACAACAGGCATACAGTAAGACAACAAACACATAGCAAGACAACAAGTATACAGCAGGACAAGAGGCATGCAGCAAAACAACAATCACACATCAACACAACAGGCACACAGCAAGACAACAAGCATACAGCAAGATAACAAGCATACAGCAAGACAACAGGAACACAGCAAATCACAGGCACACAGCAGGACACAGGCTCAAAGCAGGACAACAGGCACACAGCAAGACAACTGGCACACAGCAGGACACCAGGCACACAGCAAGACAACTGGCACACAGCAAGACAACTGGCACACAGCAGGACAACAGGCACACAGCAACACAACAGGCACACAGCAAGACAACGTACACAGCATGACAACAGGCATACAAGATAACATGCACACAGCAGGACAACAGGCACACAGCAAGACAACAAGCACACAGCAAGACAATGTACACAGCAAGACAACAGGCATACAGCAGGACAACAGGCAGACAGCAAGACAACAGGAACACATCAAGACAACAAGCACACAGCAAGACAATAGGCAGATAGAAGGACAACAGGCATACAGTAAGACAACAAACACGTAGCAAGACAACAAGTATACAGCAGGACAAGAGGCATGCAGCAAAACAACAATCACACATCAACACAACAGGCACACAGCAGAACAACAAGCACACAGCAAGACAACAAACATAAAGCAAGATAACAAGCATACAGCAAGACAACAGGAACACAGCAAATAACAGGCACACAGCAAGACAATATACAACAGCAGAACAACAGGCACACAGCAAGACAACAGGTACACAGCAGGACAACAGGCATACAAGACAACATGCACACAGCAGGACAACAGGCACACAGCAAGACAACAGGAACACATCAAGACAACAGGAACACATCAAGACAACAGGCACACAGCAAGACAACAAGCACACAGCAAGACAATAGGCAGATAGAAGGACAACAGGCATACAGTAAGACAACAAACACATAGCAAGACAACAAGTATACAGCAGGATAAGAGGCATGCAGCAAAACAACAATCACACATCAACACAACAGGCACACAGCAGGACAACAAGCACACAGCAAGACAACAAGCATACAGCAAGATAACAAGCATACAGCAAGACAACAGGAACACAGCAAATCACAGGCACACAGCAGGACACAGGCTCACAGCAGGACAACAGGCACACAGCAAGAAAACAGACACACACCAAGCCAGCAGGTACAAACCAAGACAACAATCACATAGCTGGACAACAAGCACACAGCAAGACAACAATCACACAGCTGGACAACAAGCACACAGCAAGACCACAGGCACATAGCAAGACAACAGCCACACAGCAAGACAACAGCCACACATCAAAACAACAAGCACATAGAAAGACAACAGGCACACAGCAAGATAACAAGCACCCAGCAGGATGTCAAGCACTCATCAAGACAACAAGCACACAGCATGACAACAGGAACACTGCAAGACAACAAGCATACAGCATGACAATGGGCACATAGAAAGACAACAGGCACACAGCAAGACAACAGGCACACAGCAAGACAACAGGCACACAGCAGGACAACAATCACACAGCTGGACAACAGGCACACAGCAAGACAACAATCACACAGCAAGACAACAGGCACATAGCAAGACAATGTACACAGCAGGAAAATAAGCACACAGCAGGACAACAGGCACACTGCAAGACAACAGGCACACTGCAAGTCAACAATCACACAACTGGACAACAGGCACACAGCAGGACAATGTACACAGCAGGCCAACAATCACACAGCAGGACAACAGGTACACAGCAGGACAACAAGCACATGACAAGACAACAAGCACACAGCAAGACAACAGGCACACAGCAACACAACAAGAACACAGCAGGACAACAAGCACACAGCAAGACAATGTACACAGCAGGACAATAGGCACACAGCAAGACAACAATCACACAGCTGGACAACAAGCACAGAGTGGGACAACAAGCACACAGCAAGACAACAAGCATACAGCAAGAAAACAGGCACACACCAAGACAGCAAGCACACAGCAAGACAACAAGCACACAGCGGGACAACAATCACACAGCAAGACAATAAGCACACAGCGGGACAACAAGCACATAGCAAGACAACAGGCACATAGCAAGACAACAGCCACACATAAAACAAGAGGCACATAGAAAGACAACAAGCATACAGCAAGATAAAAGTACTCAGCAGGATGATAAGCACACGGCAAGACAACAATCACACAGCTGGACACAAGCACACAGCAAGACCACAGGCACATAGCAAGACAACAGCCACACAGCAAGACAACAGCCACACATCAAAACAACAAGCACATAGAAAGACAACAGGCACACAGCAAGATAATAAACCCCCAACAGGACAACAGGCATACAAGACAACATGCACACAGCAGGACAACAGGTACACAGCAGGACAACAAGCACATGACAAGACAACAAGCACACAGCAAGACAACCGGCATACAGCAAGACAACAAGCACACAGCAGGACAACAGACACACAGCAAGACAACAGGCAGACAGCAAGACAACAGGGACACATCAAGGAAACAGGCAGACAGCAAGACCACAGGCACATAGCAAGACAACAGCCGCACAGCAAGACAACAGCCACACATCAAAACAACAAGCACATAGAAAGACAACAGGCACACAGCAAGATAACAAACACCCAGCAGGACAACAGGCATACAAGACAACATGCACACAGCAGGACAACAGGTACACAGCAGGACAACAAGCACATGACAAGACAACAAGCACACAGCAAGACAACCGGCATACAGCAAGACAACAAGCACAGAGCAGGACAACAAGCACACAGCAAGATAATGTACACAGCAGGACAACAGACACACAGCAAGACAACAGGCAGACAGCAAGACAACAGGGACACATCAAGGAAACAGGCAGACAGCAAGACAATAAGCACACAGTGAGACAACAGGCATACGGCAAGACAACAGGCAGACAGAAAGACAACAGGCATACAGCAAGACAACAAACACATAGCAAGACAACAAATATACAGCAGGACAAGAGGCACACAGCAAGACAACAGGCACACAGCAAGACAATAATCACACAGCTGGACAACAAGCACACAGCAAGACAACTGGCACACAGGAGGACAACAGGCACACAGTAGGACAACATGTACACCGCAGGACAACAGGTGCACAGCAAGAGAAGTACATTGCAAGACAACAGGCACACAGCAGGACAACAGGCACACAACAAGACTACAGGCACATAGCAGGACAACATGCACACAGCAGAACAACAAGCACACAGCAAGACAACATGCACATAGCTGAACAACAAGCACACAGCAAGACAAGTACACAGCAACACAACAGGCACACAGCAGGACAACATGCACACAGCAGAACAACAGTCACACAGCAAGACAACAGGCACACTGCAGGACAACAGGCACACAGCAAGACAACAGGCACACAGCAAGACAACAGGTACACCGCAGGACAACAGGCACACAGCAAGACAACAATTACATAGCAACACAACAGGCACTCAGTAAGACAATACTCACACAGCTGGACAACAAGCACACAGCAAGACAATGTACACAGCAGGACAACAGGCACACAGCAGGACAACACATACACCGCATGACAACAGGTGCACAGCAAGAGAAGTACACTGCAAGACAACAGGCACACAAAACTACAGGCACACAGCAGGTCAACAGGCACACAGCTGGACAACAAGCACACAGCAAGACAAGTACACAGCAACCCAACAGGCACACAGCAGGACAACAGGCACAGAGCAGACAATGTACACAGCAAGACAACAAGCACACAGCAGGACAACAGGCACAAAGGAAGACAACAGGCATATAGCAAGACAACAGGCACACAGCAAGACAACAATCACACAGCTGGAAAACAAGCACACAGCAAGACAATGTACACAGCAAGACAAAAGACACATAAGACAAGCACACAGCAAGACAATATACACAGCAGGACAACAGGCACACAGCAAGACAACAGGTACACAGCAGGACAACAGGCACACAGCAGGACAAAAGGTACACAAGACAACAAGCACACAGCAGGACAATGTACACAGCAAGACAACAGGTACACAGCAAGACAACAGGCACACAGCAAGACAACAAGCACACAGCAAGACAATGTACACAGCAAGACAATGTACACAGCAAGACAACAGGCAGACAACAAGAAAACAGGAACACATAAAGACAACAGGCACGCAGCAAGACAACAAGCACTAATCAAGACAACAAGCACACAGCAAGACAACAGGCATACAGCAAGACAACAATCACACAGCTGTACAACAGGCACACAGCAAGACAATGTACACAGCAGGACAACAAGCACACAGCAGGACAACAGGCACACTGCAAGACAACAGGCACATTGCAAGTCAACAATCACGCAGCTGGACAACAGGCACACAGCAAGATAATGTACACAGCAGGACAACAATCACAGCTGGACAACAGGCACACAGCAAGACAAGTACACAGCAACCCAACAGGCACACAGCAGGACAACAGGCACAGAGCAGACAATGTACACAGCAAGACAACAAGCACACAGCAGGACAACAGGCACAAAGGAAGACAACAGGCATATAGCAAGACAACAGGCACACAGCAAGACAACAATCACACAGCTGGAAAACAAGCACACAGCAAGACAATGTACACAGCAAGACAAAAGACACATAAGACAAGCACACAGCAAGACAATATACACAGCAGGACAACAGGCACACAGCAAGACAACAGGTACACAGCAGGACAACAGGCACACAGCAGGACAAAAGGTACACAACAAGACAACAAGCACACAGCAAGACAACAGACACATAACAAGACAACAAGCACACAGCAGGACAATGTACACAGCAAGACAACAGGTACACAGCAAGACAACAGGCACACAACAAGACAACAAGCACACAGCAAGACAATGTACACAGCAAGACAATGTACACAGCAAGACAACAGGCAGACAACAAGAAAACAGGAACACATAAAGACAACAGGCACGCAGCAAGACAACAAGCACTAATCAAGACAACAAGCACACAGCAAGACAACAGGCACATAGAAAAACAACAGGCACACAGCAGGACAACAGGCATACAGCAAGACAACAATCACACAGCTGTACAACAGGCACACAGCAAGACAATGTACACAGCAATACAACAATCACACAGCAAGACAACAGGCACATAGCAAGACAATGTACACAGCAGGACAACAAGCACACAGCAGGACAACAGGCACACTGCAAGACAACAGGCACACTGCAAGTCAACAATCACACAGCTGGACAACAGGCACACAGCAAGATAATGTACACAGCAGGACAACAATCACAGCTGGACAACAGGCACACAACAAGACAATGTACACAGCAGGACAACAGGTACACAGCAGGACAACAAGCACATGACAAGACAACAAGCACACAGCAAGACAACCAGCATACAGCAAGACAACAAGCACACAGCAAGACAATGTACACTGCAACACAACAGGCACACAGCAGGACAACAGGCACAGAGCAAGACAATGTACACAGCAAGACAACAGGCATATAGCAAGACAACAGGCACACAGCAAGACAACAATCACACAGCTGGAAAACAAGCACACAGCAAGACAATGTACACAGCAAGACAAAAGACACATAAGACAACAAGCACACAGCAAGACAATATACACAGCAGGACAACAGGCACACAGCAGGACAAAAGGTACACAACAAAACAACAAGCACACAGCAAGACAACAGACACATAACAAGACAACAAGCACACAGCAAGACAATGTACACAGCAAGACAACAGGTACACAGCAAGACAACAGGCATACAGCAGGACAACAGGCAGACAGCAAGAAAACAGGAACACATAAAGACAACAGACACACAGCAAGACAACAAGCACTAATCAAGACAACAAGCACACAGCAAGACAACAGGCACTTAGAAAGACAACAGGCACATAGAAAAACAACAGGCACACAGCAGGACAACAGGCACACAGCAAGACAACAATCACACAGCTGGACAACAGGCACACAGCAAGACAATGTACACTGCAATACAACAATCACACAGCAAGACAACAGGCACATAGCAAGACAATGTACACAGCAGGACAACAAGCACACAGCAGGACAATAGGCACACTGCAAGACAACAGGCACACAGCTGGACAACAGGCACACAGCAAGACAATGTACACAGCAGGACAACAATCACAGCTGGACAACAGGCACACAGCAAGACAATGTACACAGCAGGACAACAAGCACATGACAAGACAACAAGCACACAGCAAGACAACCGGCATACAGCAAGACAACAAGCACACAGCAGGACAACAAGCACACAGCAGGACAACATGCACACTGCAAGTCAACAATCACACAGCTGGACAACAGGCACACAGCAAGACAATGTACACAGCAGGACAACAATCACAGCTGGACAACAGGCACACAGCAAGACAATGTACACAGCAGGACAACAGATACACAGCAGGACAACAAGCACATGACAAGACAATAAGCACACAGCAAGACAACCGGCAGACAGCAAGACAACAGGCACACAGCAAGACAATGTACACAGCAGGACAACAGACACACAACAAGACAACAGGCAGACAGCAAGACAACAGGGACACATCAAGGAAACAGGCAGACAGCAAGACAACAAGCACAAAGCGAGACAACATGCATACGGCAAGACAACAGGCAGACAGAAAGTCAACAGGCATACAGCAAGACAACAAACACATAGCAAGACAACAAACACATAGCTGGAAAACAAGCACACAGCAAGACAATGTACACAGCAAGACAAAAGACACATAAGACAAGCACACAGCAAGACAATATACACAGCAGGACAACAGGCACACAGCAAGACAACAGGTACACAGCAGGACAACAGGCACACAGCAGGACAAAAGGTACACAAGACAACAAGCACACAGCAGGACAATGTACACAGCAAGACAACAGGTACACAGCAAGACAACAGGCACACAGCAAGACAACAAGCACACAGCAAGACAATGTACACAGCAAGACAATGTACACAGCAAGACAACAGGCAGACAACAAGAAAACAGGAACACATAAAGACAACAGGCACGCAGCAAGACAACAAGCACTAATCAAGACAACAAGCACACAGCAAGACAACAGGCACATAGAAAAACAACAGGCACACAGCAGGACAACAGGCATACAGCAAGACAACAATCACACAGCTGTACAACAGGCACACAGCAAGACAATGTACACAGCAATACAACAATCACACAGCAAGACAATAAGCACACAGCGGGACAACAAGCACATAGCAAGACAACAGGCACATAGCAAGACAACAGCCACACATAAAACAAGAGGCACATAGAAAGACAACAAGCATACAGCAAGATAAAAGTACTCAGCAGGATGATAAGCACACGGCAAGACAACAATCACACAGCTGGACACAAGCACACAGCAAGACCACAGGCACATAGCAAGACAACAGCCACACAGCAAGACAACAGCCACACATCAAAACAACAAGCACATAGAAAGACAACAGGCACACAGCAAGATAATAAACCCCCAACAGGACAACAGGCATACAAGACAACATGCACACAGCAGGACAACAGGTACACAGCAGGACAACAAGCACATGACAAGACAACAAGCACACAGCAAGACAACCGGCATACAGCAAGACAACAAGCACACAGCAGGACAACAGACACACAGCAAGACAACAGGCAGACAGCAAGACAACAGGGACACATCAAGGAAACAGGCAGACAGCAAGACCACAGGCACATAGCAAGACAACAGCCGCACAGCAAGACAACAGCCACACATCAAAACAACAAGCACATAGAAAGACAACAGGCACACAGCAAGATAACAAACACCCAGCAGGACAACAGGCATACAAGACAACATGCACACAGCAGGACAACAGGTACACAGCAGGACAACAAGCACATGACAAGACAACAAGCACACAGCAAGACAACCGGCATACAGCAAGACAACAAGCACAGAGCAGGACAACAAGCACACAGCAAGATAATGTACACAGCAGGACAACAGACACACAGCAAGACAACAGGCAGACAGCAAGACAACAGGGACACATCAAGGAAACAGGCAGACAGCAAGACAATAAGCACACAGTGAGACAACAGGCATACGGCAAGACAACAGGCAGACAGAAAGACAACAGGCATACAGCAAGACAACAAACACATAGCAAGACAACAAATATACAGCAGGACAAGAGGCACACAGCAAGACAACAGGCACACAGCAAGACAATAATCACACAGCTGGACAACAAGCACACAGCAAGACAACTGGCACACAGGAGGACAACAGGCACACAGTAGGACAACATGTACACCGCAGGACAACAGGTGCACAGCAAGAGAAGTACATTGCAAGACAACAGGCACACAGCAGGACAACAGGCACACAACAAGACTACAGGCACATAGCAGGACAACATGCACACAGCAGAACAACAAGCACACAGCAAGACAACATGCACATAGCTGAACAACAAGCACACAGCAAGACAAGTACACAGCAACACAACAGGCACACAGCAGGACAACATGCACACAGCAGAACAACAGTCACACAGCAAGACAACAGGCACACTGCAGGACAACAGGCACACAGCAAGACAACAGGCACACAGCAAGACAACAGGTACACCGCAGGACAACAGGCACACAGCAAGACAACAATTACATAGCAACACAACAGGCACTCAGTAAGACAATACTCACACAGCTGGACAACAAGCACACAGCAAGACAATGTACACAGCAGGACAACAGGCACACAGCAGGACAACACATACACCGCATGACAACAGGTGCACAGCAAGAGAAGTACACTGCAAGACAACAGGCACACAAAACTACAGGCACACAGCAGGTCAACAGGCACACAGCTGGACAACAAGCACACAGCAAGACAAGTACACAGCAACCCAACAGGCACACAGCAGGACAACAGGCACAGAGCAGACAATGTACACAGCAAGACAACAAGCACACAGCAGGACAACAGGCACAAAGGAAGACAACAGGCATATAGCAAGACAACAGGCACACAGCAAGACAACAATCACACAGCTGGAAAACAAGCACACAGCAAGACAATGTACACAGCAAGACAAAAGACACATAAGACAAGCACACAGCAAGACAATATACACAGCAGGACAACAGGCACACAGCAAGACAACAGGTACACAGCAGGACAACAGGCACACAGCAGGACAAAAGGTACACAAGACAACAAGCACACAGCAGGACAATGTACACAGCAAGACAACAGGTACACAGCAAGACAACAGGCACACAGCAAGACAACAAGCACACAGCAAGACAATGTACACAGCAAGACAATGTACACAGCAAGACAACAGGCAGACAACAAGAAAACAGGAACACATAAAGACAACAGGCACGCAGCAAGACAACAAGCACTAATCAAGACAACAAGCACACAGCAAGACAACAGGCATACAGCAAGACAACAATCACACAGCTGTACAACAGGCACACAGCAAGACAATGTACACAGCAGGACAACAAGCACACAGCAGGACAACAGGCACACTGCAAGACAACAGGCACATTGCAAGTCAACAATCACGCAGCTGGACAACAGGCACACAGCAAGATAATGTACACAGCAGGACAACAATCACAGCTGGACAACAGGCACACAGCAAGACAAGTACACAGCAACCCAACAGGCACACAGCAGGACAACAGGCACAGAGCAGACAATGTACACAGCAAGACAACAAGCACACAGCAGGACAACAGGCACAAAGGAAGACAACAGGCATATAGCAAGACAACAGGCACACAGCAAGACAACAATCACACAGCTGGAAAACAAGCACACAGCAAGACAATGTACACAGCAAGACAAAAGACACATAAGACAAGCACACAGCAAGACAATATACACAGCAGGACAACAGGCACACAGCAAGACAACAGGTACACAGCAGGACAACAGGCACACAGCAGGACAAAAGGTACACAACAAGACAACAAGCACACAGCAAGACAACAGACACATAACAAGACAACAAGCACACAGCAGGACAATGTACACAGCAAGACAACAGGTACACAGCAAGACAACAGGCACACAACAAGACAACAAGCACACAGCAAGACAATGTACACAGCAAGACAATGTACACAGCAAGACAACAGGCAGACAACAAGAAAACAGGAACACATAAAGACAACAGGCACGCAGCAAGACAACAAGCACTAATCAAGACAACAAGCACACAGCAAGACAACAGGCACATAGAAAAACAACAGGCACACAGCAGGACAACAGGCATACAGCAAGACAACAATCACACAGCTGTACAACAGGCACACAGCAAGACAATGTACACAGCAATACAACAATCACACAGCAAGACAACAGGCACATAGCAAGACAATGTACACAGCAGGACAACAAGCACACAGCAGGACAACAGGCACACTGCAAGACAACAGGCACACTGCAAGTCAACAATCACACAGCTGGACAACAGGCACACAGCAAGATAATGTACACAGCAGGACAACAATCACAGCTGGACAACAGGCACACAACAAGACAATGTACACAGCAGGACAACAGGTACACAGCAGGACAACAAGCACATGACAAGACAACAAGCACACAGCAAGACAACCAGCATACAGCAAGACAACAAGCACACAGCAAGACAATGTACACTGCAACACAACAGGCACACAGCAGGACAACAGGCACAGAGCAAGACAATGTACACAGCAAGACAACAGGCATATAGCAAGACAACAGGCACACAGCAAGACAACAATCACACAGCTGGAAAACAAGCACACAGCAAGACAATGTACACAGCAAGACAAAAGACACATAAGACAACAAGCACACAGCAAGACAATATACACAGCAGGACAACAGGCACACAGCAGGACAAAAGGTACACAACAAAACAACAAGCACACAGCAAGACAACAGACACATAACAAGACAACAAGCACACAGCAAGACAATGTACACAGCAAGACAACAGGTACACAGCAAGACAACAGGCATACAGCAGGACAACAGGCAGACAGCAAGAAAACAGGAACACATAAAGACAACAGACACACAGCAAGACAACAAGCACTAATCAAGACAACAAGCACACAGCAAGACAACAGGCACTTAGAAAGACAACAGGCACATAGAAAAACAACAGGCACACAGCAGGACAACAGGCACACAGCAAGACAACAATCACACAGCTGGACAACAGGCACACAGCAAGACAATGTACACTGCAATACAACAATCACACAGCAAGACAACAGGCACATAGCAAGACAATGTACACAGCAGGACAACAAGCACACAGCAGGACAATAGGCACACTGCAAGACAACAGGCACACAGCTGGACAACAGGCACACAGCAAGACAATGTACACAGCAGGACAACAATCACAGCTGGACAACAGGCACACAGCAAGACAATGTACACAGCAGGACAACAAGCACATGACAAGACAACAAGCACACAGCAAGACAACCGGCATACAGCAAGACAACAAGCACACAGCAGGACAACAAGCACACAGCAGGACAACATGCACACTGCAAGTCAACAATCACACAGCTGGACAACAGGCACACAGCAAGACAATGTACACAGCAGGACAACAATCACAGCTGGACAACAGGCACACAGCAAGACAATGTACACAGCAGGACAACAGATACACAGCAGGACAACAAGCACATGACAAGACAATAAGCACACAGCAAGACAACCGGCAGACAGCAAGACAACAGGCACACAGCAAGACAATGTACACAGCAGGACAACAGACACACAACAAGACAACAGGCAGACAGCAAGACAACAGGGACACATCAAGGAAACAGGCAGACAGCAAGACAACAAGCACAAAGCGAGACAACATGCATACGGCAAGACAACAGGCAGACAGAAAGTCAACAGGCATACAGCAAGACAACAAACACATAGCAAGACAACAAACACATAGCTGGAAAACAAGCACACAGCAAGACAATGTACACAGCAAGACAAAAGACACATAAGACAAGCACACAGCAAGACAATATACACAGCAGGACAACAGGCACACAGCAAGACAACAGGTACACAGCAGGACAACAGGCACACAGCAGGACAAAAGGTACACAACAAGACAACAAGCACACAGCAAGACAACAGACACATAACAAGACAACAAGCACACAGCAGGACAATGTACACAGCAAGACAACAGGTACACAGCAAGACAACAGGCACACAGCAAGACAACAAGCACACAGCAAGACAATGTACACAGCAAGACAATGTACACAGCAAGACAACAGGCAGACAACAAGAAAACAGGAACACATAAAGACAACAGGCACGCAGCAAGACAACAAGCACTAATCAAGACAACAAGCACACAGCAAGACAACAGGCACATAGAAAAACAACAGGCACACAGCAGGACAACAGGCATACAGCAAGACAACAATCACACAGCTGTACAACAGGCACACAGCAAGACAATGTACACAGCAATACAACAATCACACAGCAAGACAACAGGCACATAGCAAGACAATGTACACAGCAGGACAACAAGCACACAGCAGGACAACAGGCACACTGCAAGACAACAGGCACACTGCAAGTCAACAATCACACAGCTGGACAACAGGCACACAGCAAGATAATGTACACAGCAGGACAACAATCACAGCTGGACAACAGGCACACAACAAGACAATGTACACAGCAGGACAACAGGTACACAGCAGGACAACAAGCACATGACAAGACAACAAGCACACAGCAAGACAACCAGCATACAGCAAGACAACAAGCACACAGCAAGACAATGTACACTGCAACACAACAGGCACACAGCAGGACAACAGGCACAGAGCAAGACAATGTACACAGCAAGACAACAGGCATATAGCAAGACAACAGGCACACAGCAAGACAACAATCACACAGCTGGAAAACAAGCACACAGCAAGACAATGTACACAGCAAGACAAAAGACACATAAGACAACAAGCACACAGCAAGACAATATACACAGCAGGACAACAGGCACACAGCAGGACAAAAGGTACACAACAAAACAACAAGCACACAGCAAGACAACAGACACATAACAAGACAACAAGCACACAGCAAGACAATGTACACAGCAAGACAACAGGTACACAGCAAGACAACAGGCATACAGCAGGACAACAGGCAGACAGCAAGAAAACAGGAACACATAAAGACAACAGACACACAGCAAGACAACAAGCACTAATCAAGACAACAAGCACACAGCAAGACAACAGGCACTTAGAAAGACAACAGGCACATAGAAAAACAACAGGCACACAGCAGGACAACAGGCACACAGCAAGACAACAATCACACAGCTGGACAACAGGCACACAGCAAGACAATGTACACTGCAATACAACAATCACACAGCAAGACAACAGGCACATAGCAAGACAATGTACACAGCAGGACAACAAGCACACAGCAGGACAATAGGCACACTGCAAGACAACAGGCACACAGCTGGACAACAGGCACACAGCAAGACAATGTACACAGCAGGACAACAATCACAGCTGGACAACAGGCACACAGCAAGACAATGTACACAGCAGGACAACAAGCACATGACAAGACAACAAGCACACAGCAAGACAACCGGCATACAGCAAGACAACAAGCACACAGCAGGACAACAAGCACACAGCAGGACAACATGCACACTGCAAGTCAACAATCACACAGCTGGACAACAGGCACACAGCAAGACAATGTACACAGCAGGACAACAATCACAGCTGGACAACAGGCACACAGCAAGACAATGTACACAGCAGGACAACAGATACACAGCAGGACAACAAGCACATGACAAGACAATAAGCACACAGCAAGACAACCGGCAGACAGCAAGACAACAGGCACACAGCAAGACAATGTACACAGCAGGACAACAGACACACAACAAGACAACAGGCAGACAGCAAGACAACAGGGACACATCAAGGAAACAGGCAGACAGCAAGACAACAAGCACAAAGCGAGACAACATGCATACGGCAAGACAACAGGCAGACAGAAAGTCAACAGGCATACAGCAAGACAACAAACACATAGCAAGACAACAAACACATAGCAAGACAACAAGTACACAGCAGGACAACAGGCACACAGCAAGACAACAAGCACACAGCAAGAAAATAGGCACACACCAAGACAGCAGGTACACAGCAAGTCAACAAGCACACAGCAAGACAACAAGCACACAGCAGGACAACAAGCACACAGCTGGACAACAAGCACACAGCGGGACAACAAGCACACAGCAGGACAACAAGCACACAGCTGGACAACAAGCACACAGCGGGACAACAAGCACACAGCGGGACAACAAGCATACAGCAAGACAACAAGCATACAGCAAGACAGCAGGCACACAGCAAGACAGCAGGTACACCGCGAGACAACAATCACACAGCTGGACAACAAGCACACAGCGGGACAACAAGCACACAGCAAGACAGCAAGCATACAGCAAGACAACAGGCACACAGCAAGACAACAAGCACACAGCAAGAAAACAGGCACACACCAAGACAGCAGGTACACCACAAGACAACAATCACACAGCTGGACAACAAGCACACAGCGGGACAACAAGCACACAGCGGGACAACAGCCACACAGCAAGACAACGGACACACATAAAAACAACAGACACATAAAAAGACAACTGGTACACAGCAAGATAACAAGCCCCCAGCAGGATGACAAGCACACAGCAAGACAATAAGCATACAGCAAGACAACAGGCACACAGCAGGACAACAAGCACACAGCAAGACAACAGGCACACAGCAGAACGACAGGCACACAACAAAGCAACAAGTGCACAGCAAGATTACTGTGGAGAAGGACATGGAAGATATAGAATAGGGGAGATAGATGGTGACATCTTGAAAAGTGTCCATATTGCAGAGAAGGAGGTGCTGAATGTCTTAAAATGCATAAAAGTGGACAAATCCCGGGCACCTGATCAGGTGTATCTTAGAACTCTGTGGGAAGCTAGGGAAGTGATTGCTAGGCCTCTTGCTGAGATATTTGGATCATCGATAGTCACAGGTCAGGTGCTGGAAGACTGGAGGGTGGCAAACGTGGTTCCACTATTTAAGAATGGTGGTAAGGACAAGCCAGGGAACTATAGGCCGGTGAGATTGGGCAATATATTGGAGGAAATCCTGAGGGACAACATGGCTTTGTGCCTGGGAAATCATGTCTCACAAACTTGATTGAGTTTTTTGAGGATGTAACAAAGAGGATTGATGAGGGCAGAGCAGTAGATGTGATCTATATGGACTTCTGTAAGGCGTTCGACAAGGTTCCTCATGACATACTGGTTAGCAAGGTTAGATCTCATGAAATAGAGGGAGAACTAGCCATATGAATACAGAACTGGTTCAAAGGTAGAAGACAGAGGGTGGTGGTGGAGGGTTGTTTTCAGACCGGAGGCCTGTGACCAGTGGAGTGCCACAAGGGATTGGTGCTGGGTTCACTGCTTTTCATAATTTAAATAAATGATTTAAATGTGAGCACAAGAGGTATAGTTAGTAAGTTTACAGATGACACCAAAATTGGAGGTGTAGTGGACAGCGAAGAGGGTTACCTCAGATTACAACAGGATCTGGACCAAACGGGCCAATGGGCTGAGGAGTGGCAGATGGAGTTTAATTCAGATAAATGCGAGGTGCTGCATTTTGGGAAAGCAAATCTTAGCAGAACTTATACACTTAATGGTAAGGTCCTAGGGAGTGTTGCTGAACAGAGACCTTGGAGTGCAGGTTCATAGCTCCTTGAAAGTAGAGTCGCAGGTAGATAGGATACTGAAGGAGGCGTTTGGTATGCTTTCCTTCATTGGTCAGAGTATTGAGTATAGGAGTTGGGAGGCCATGTTGTGGCTGTACAGGACATTGGTTAGGCCACTGTTGGAATATTGTATGTAATTCTGATCTCTCTGCTATTGGAAGAATGTTCTGAAACTTGAAAGTGTTAAAAAAAAAAGTGTTGCCAGGGTTGGAGGATTTGAGCTATAGGGAGAGGCTGAACAGGCTGGGGCTGTTTTCCCTGGAGCGTTGGACGTTTAGGAGTGACCTTGTAAAATCATGAGGGCATAGATAGGACAAATAGACAAGATCTTTTTCCCAGGGTAAGAGAGTCCAAAACTAGGGGGCGTAGGTTTAGAGTGAGAGGGGAAAGATATAAAAGGGAAATAAGGGAGAACCTTTTTCACCTAGAGGGTGGTACGTGTATGGAATGAGCTCTAGGGGAAGTGGAGGAGGCTGGTACAATTATAACATTTAAAAGGCACCTGGATGGGTATATGAGTAGGAAGGGTTTGGAGGGATATGGGCCAAGTGCTGGAAAATGGGGCAAGATTTATTTAGGATACCTGTTTGGCATGTACAAGTTGGACTGAAGGATCTGTTTCCTTGCTGTACATCTCTATGACTCTAAGACCACAAGCACACAGCAAGACAATAAGCAAAGGACAAGACATTACCAAACAGTAAAGCAGCAATAAGCACCAACAAACAACAACAATTCTTAATTACTGCATTTCTGTGGATAAAAATGTTTCTGAGTGAATAGTGGGATTGATAGCTGGAGGCTGTGTTCTTCATTAAAGTGTAGGATATTTGAAAAAAAAAACCTGCTATTTTCTGTAGAAGAATATGCTTTAAGAGTAGCCAAGTGCTGGATCTGCAAGGGTTAACATGGTCAAGAGCTCATTGTTTAGTTGTAGTCTGACCTTTTCAACCAGTTAACCAGATCAAGACATTCAACCCCAAAGTGAACAGTGTATAAAAACGATGATTCATCACACTTCAATCCAACTGCCTGCAGCTCCCCACAGTAGAGCATGGGATAATAGCTCTTAATGGAGCACAGACTGCCCTGTGTGCCTTTGTACCCTTCTGGCTGTGTCAATCTGCCTATTCATTAGGTAGAAATGCAGGTATTTGGGAATTTCAAATTCTCAAGCTGTCTGATTATCAGGACTGATTTGGAAGGAGATGGGGATCCAGCAAGCAGGATATGTTTACTCAGGAAATTAGCATTTTAAATCCAATAAATCAGTATCACAACCAAATTACAAAATATTTTGGTTAATATATAATGACTATAGCACACGTGACAGAAGGAGAGAGAGAAATCATTGACATGGTAGACTACAGCATTCTTGTGCCTCAGTGTCAGTCCCTGTGGAAGGAAACAGATTAATTCCTCAGAACATCATCAAGAGATTTCAAAGAATATATCACAAACAACAAATCTTTTTTGTCGTTCTTCATTTTTGCAACCATTTGCAGTTCTGAAGAAGGGTCACTGGACCCAAAACATTAACTCTGATTTCTCTCATTGGATGCTGAGTTTTTACAGCAATTTCTGTTTTTGTTTCAGATTTCCAGATCTGCAGTTCTTCCGGGTATTTTTTCAAATCATTTTTGGGGTTATAGTCAACATTTTGCCAAAAAATGCAGTTGCTACTTTGCAAAAAAAAACAAGAAAGATCTAGTAAGAAATAAGAAAGGTGAATGAGCAGTATCTTACTTTTTTCTTCACTCCCAGGGTGTTGGTGTCAACTGGCTGGGCCAGTTTTTCTTATCCATCCCGAACTTCCCTTAAATGGATTGATATGCTCGGTCCAGTTCAGAGGGCACCATGGGTCTGGATTCACATGTGGACCACAGCAGGTAAGGACAGATTTCCTTCCTTAAAGGGTGTGAGTGAACTGGATGGGCTTTTGCACCAACTCATGCTGGTTCTTGGTAGTTGGTGTTATTGGGACTCGGAGCAGAAATAGGCTATTTGGCCTTTTAAGCCTGCTCACATTTCAATAAGTTCAAAGCCCATCTGGTGTGGTTTCATCTTCATTTTGCTATCTGCCCTGTGGCTCTCAAGCTCCTAGGAGACAGTGAGGACTGCAGATGCTGGAAATCAGTCGAGAATGCGGCGCTGGAAAAGCACAGCAGGTCAGGCAGCATCCGAGGAGCAGGAGAATCGAGGTTTCAGGCAAGAGTCCTTCATTCCTGATGAAAGGCTCTTGTCCGAAACGTTGATTCTCCTGCCCCTAAAGCTCCTTGTCTGCCAATCTCCACTTTGAAAAAATTCTGGGATCCAGCTTCCACTGCTTTCTGACGATTGTTATCAGCCAGCTTACACATTGCTAAACTGCCGCAATGGGAATTGAACCCACGTGAGAGCATTAGTAGGGATTAATGTCCCAGGGATAATACCACCTCCCCATTACAGCCCTTAAAGCAGAAAAACCTGCTGAGTAAGGAAGCAGGAGGTGGGGAGGAGGCAATGCAGTGAGGATACAGGGGATCGGGGAGTGAGATTGGGGCAGGAATGGGGATGGGGGAGTGTGGGTGGGGGGAATGGGGGAGTGAAGGTGGGGAGGAGTTAGGATGTGGGAGGGAGCAAGGGTGGACGGAATGATGGTGCAGGGCAGTGGGGACGGGTGAGGGTGGGGGCAAGTGGGTATACGGGAGGAGTGAGGGTGGGGGAAATGGGGATGGGTGAGTGTGGGTGGGGGAAATGGGGATGGGGGAGTGTGGGTGAGGGAAATGGGGAATGGGTGATGTGGGTGGAGGAAATGGGGAGGGGGAGTGTGGGTGGGGGAAATGGGGATAGGGGAGTGTGGGTGGGGGAAATGAGGAATGGGTGAGTGAGGATGGGGGAGTGTGGGTGGGGGAAATGGGGATAGGGGAGTGTGGGTGGGGAAAATGAGGAATGGGTGAGTGAGGATGGGGGAAGTGTGGGTAGGGGAAATGGGGATGAGTGAGTGTGGGTGGGGGAAATGGGGATTGGGGAGTGTGGGTGGGGGAAATGGGGATGGGTGAGTGTGGGTGGGGGAAATGGGGATGGGGGAGTGTGGGTGAGGGAAATGGGGATGGGTGAGTGAGGATGGGGAAATGGGGATGGGGGAGTGTGGGTGGTGGAAATGGGGAGGGGGAGTGTGGGTGGGGGAAATGGGGATGGGGGAGTGTGGATGGGGAAGTGGGGATGGGGGAGCGTGGATGGGTGAAGTGGGGATGGGGGAGTGTGGGTGGGGGAAATGGGGATAGGGGAGTGTGGATGGGGGAAATGGGGAATGGGTGAGTGAGGATGGGGGAGTGTGGGTGGGGGAAATGGGGATAGGGGAGTGTGGGTGGGGGAAATGGGGAATGGGTGAGTGAGGATGGGGGAAGTGTGGGTAGGGGAAATGGGGATGAGTGAGTGTGGATGGGGGAAATGGGGATTGGGGAGTGTGGGTGGGGGAAATGGGGATGGGTGAGTGAGGATGGGGAAATGGGGATGGGGGAATGTGGGTGGGGGAAATGGGGATGGGTGAGTGAGGATGGAGAAATGGGGATGGGGGAGTGAGGGTGGGGGGAAATGGGGATGGGAGAGTGTGGGTGGGGGAAATGGGGATGGGGGAGTGTGGGTGGGGGAAATGGGGATGGAGGAGTGTGAGTGGGGGAAGTGGGGATGGGGGAGTGTGGGTGTGGGGAATGGGAATGGGGTAGTGTGGGTGGGGGAAAGTGGGGATGGGGGAGTGTGGGTGGGGAAATGGAGATGGAGGAGTGTGGGTGGGGGAAATGGGGATGGGGGAGTGTGAGTGGGGGAAAGTGGGGATGGGGGAGTGAGGATGGGAGAATGAGAGTAGGGAAGGAGTGAGGGATGGGTGAGGTGATGATGCAGGGGAGTGGGGATGGGGAAGAGAGGGTGGGGTGCAGTGAGGGATGGGTGATGGAGGAGTACTGAGGGTGGGTGTGAATAACACTCGGGGGAGTAAGGGTGGGTTGGGTGAAGGTGGGGATGGGGGATAGTGAAGGTTTGGGGAATGGGGATATGGGGGGTGGTGAGGCTTTCGGTGGGGGCATTCCCTCCCTGTTAATACAATGCCTATCTGCTGGTATCTGCAAACACAGCCCCATCGCAATGATCAGAACCATCGCTGAAAGGGAACTGTCAGTTTGTCAGTGTATTTAGAAATCCTGCACTTTAAATTTTTGCAAAAATGCCTGGAGTATTACAGCAGTGATTGTCAGCTATTTCCCTTTGCCTATTGACATTATTCTGAGAAATTCCTTACTAGAATTTTGCTGCCTGTCTGATTTTAGAAGCATTCATTCCTACTGTAGGCGATCACAATTTCAGTTTAATTGTGCACTCATTGGTCCGGGGCCTGACGTTCCACTACTTGTTGTTTTAAGGTATTGTTTGTTTTGGTAAGGCTTTATTTCATTAAAGGTAATTAAATGGAGTTAATGGACTTTTATAGATGATCCTGTTTTCCCAATATAGCGAAAACAGAATTGGACATCTAGGAGGTTCTTAAAATTCTGACTTACCTGTGTTTGGGTCCTAAGATTTGCCCATTGTCGGTCTTTCTCTATTCTTGCCTGGGATATGGGTGTCTCTGGCTAGGCCAGTATTTATCACTCACCCCTAATAGCCCAGACATCAGCTGAAAATCAACCAGATGGCTGTCTGCACATGTAGCCAGACCAGGTAAGGAAGATGGACTTCCCTCCCTGAAGGGCACTATGAAAGGACCAAGGGTGGTGGGTGAGGGGGTGGGAGATGAATTGGCACTACTTTGCCCTGGAGGTTATGAAGGCCCATGCATAGGCCGCCTTCCAGGGAGCCCTGCCACCCCTCAGTGAAAATCCGGAGCTTCCCACCCAACTTTTTAGAGCCAGAAGCTGTCCCAGCTCAGCCCTTCCAATCCCGTGCCAAAGTTCCCTGCCTGTGTATTTTATTTAGAAAAGTGTGAGCAATGGAATCAGTGGCAGTATGCAGCTCAATTCTTGCTTAGGCTGAGCAGGAGTAAGGGAGAGCATGAGTACAGTGATGCGTTTCTCTGTGGAGCTGAAAATAAACAGCCAACTGCTTTCATCAACCATAAATGCAGCCACAAACAATCCAAATGTGTGCTTTGTTTTTCCAGTCAATAAATTATATTTCCAAGCATTCAAATTAAAAACGGAACCAGTCCAAGTCTGATTCTTGTTTATTCCAAGTGTCAGCTCCTGTAAACAGGGTTAAATATTGGGGGTTGTCAGAGTGAACAGTCATGGTGAGGCAGTGTACCGACCGGGGATAAGTACTCTGCACTCTACAGCTGCATTCCCATGACCACATTCCCAAACTAGCAACCGGAAAGTAAGTACTCCCCCTTGGCACTCTTCCCATGATTGATCCGGACGCTGATTTCATGCATTCCTGGCTGATATTCCTGAAGGGGTAGACAGGGCCTCTGCTTCCATTCCATAATTCCCTGAGGTCAGGATGGAGGCCTATTTCACTCATTCCTAATAAATCCACACTGTTTCCAGAAAGGACATTTCCCTGCCTGTGGAGCAGGAAACCAGATATTAAACAATTCTTTCTGACCTGTCTGACAGGCTGAATAAGAACAGTTCACTGTTTAGCTGTTCCCTGCTCTGCAGGCTCTCCTGGAGTTGTAAATGTGGGCCCCGTGTTCATGCAGCTGGGGTCGGGTCAGCAACATGACCCTTACTCTGAATAAGATGAAAGAAAAAAATGTGGAGAATTTCTGTCCATTCAACTCCTTTCTGCCCCATTTACTGAAATACTTCAACAACAAACTGGAAGGCACCATGGGGAAGCCAAAAGACAAATGACAGCAGTTGTGTTAACATCAGGAAGTAGAGGCAAGGCAGGTTTTACAAACTCAGAAAAACCAGGTGAGTTTGAGGAGGTGCTGGTGTAGGGGAAGTGATCATTGGGTTCCATGCTCCGGTGGGAGTGGGGCTCAGAAAGAGCTGATCATCCTTTCGGGTCAAGTCTCCTGGCTGTGGGGGAGCAGAGGGATGAGGATGTTCTTCCTGTGACAGTCAGACTATGGAATACATTACATGGTCTTTCTCAAACTGTGGGATCAGAAGGTCCAACTGTAGCACCCTCATAGGTTTCAGTCTGGGATTGGCTGGGTATCTCCAGAGGAGGCCAATGGAAATAAAAATGTTCATCTCAAAGGAAACAACCTTACACTTCAAAGAAGGTTGGACAGTGAATTAGCTGTGACCAATAAACATCAGAAACAAGAAGTAGGAGGCAGAGAAATTAGAAAAGAGACGGTGAGGGAAGAGGGGTGGGAGAGGAGCGATGTGAAGGTGAGGGGATAGAAGGGGATGACTGGACAGGTGAAGAGTCAGGAGCAGAAAGGAGAGAGGGGTTGAGGGCAGATGAAGGGGTGAGGGGCTGTGAGGATGAGAGGGGACTGGAGGAAGGGGTGAGGGGACATGACGGAGTGAGGGGAGAAGTTAGGGAGCAGGAAAGAATGAAATGAGAGGAGAGGGTGGGAAGAGTGCCCACATACTCTCCCTGACAGAGGGGTTCAGTAACTCGCTGTCTAATCCCTGCCATTGTTCTCCCTGACAATTGTGCAATTAGTCTGTCATCACATTCTGGAGGGGAGACGTCTGTCTGTCTGTCTGTCCTTTCTTGGCTTCAGAGCCTCTCTGTCATCACATGCTGGAATCTGAAACTTGTGACATCAAAAGTGCACTTAAACAAAACATACACATAGAACATTCTGGAGGTTTGCACAGTCCCAATGTAAACTGGACAATTCACATGGCAGAAAGACAGTTCAAATTTCCTGGGTTATTCACACAGCAAATCTGTTCTGAACTTTAACTTTTTCCTACATTGGTGGTGACCTTCTGTACACAGTCATTTCGGGAACTGGAGATAGTCTAAAGCACGGCTTCCTAAAATGTAGGCTGTGACACCACAGTCTCCTTTTTCCCCAAAGTGGGGTGTGAGATAAGATTTTGGGGTCATGAACTCTGAGGCAGCAATGGTTGCCATGGTGGAGTTTGAACTGAATGCTTGCAGTCCAAATGGCTAGGGTTCTTAGCAGAGACTCAAACAAACAGCTCTGCCAACCATCCAACCCAAACTTAGGGTCCACTACATGGATGACACCTTTGTCATCACTATATGAAACAAATTAGAGGAAACCTTCAAGACCATCAATAATACCTCTCCTGACATAAAATTCACAAAAGAGGAACTCAACAAAAAACTGCCATTCTTCGATGTCACAGAGTGAACAGCCAATGGGAGAAACTTCAAACCAGCATCTACAGGAGAACAACACATATGGACCAAACACTGGACTACAGAAGCAATCATTCCAACACTCACAAATGAGGCTGCATTAGAACATTATATCAATGAACCACCACACACTGCAACACAGATGATCGACGAAGAGCAGAGAAAAATCACCGATACTGTGTATTCAAAAAGAACGGGTTCCTAATGAACATAGTCCACTGATTTCTGAGGAACCAACCAACACAAGCAGACAAAACCCGTCCAGAAACCCGAACCACTCTCCCCTACATCAAGGACATCTCGGGAATGACTGCCAGACTACTCAGACCCCTTGACATCATGGTAGCCCATAAACCCACTAACACACTAATGAACTTGAAAGGCCCCATACAGACAACAAGCAAAACTAAAGTAACTTACAAAATGTCTTGCAAGAACTGTAACAAACTGTAACGAAACTGAAGTCCAATGTTGACTCTGGTAATACTGAGTGACTTCCATTAGCCCTACTATTTCCAGGTCTATGGCGGGTGGTGGATTTAACTGTAACAAACTACATTGGACAAACCAGCAGAAAACTAGCCACCAGGATACATGAACATCAACTAGCCACAAAAAGACATGACCCACTCTCACTACTGTCCTTACATTCAGATGAGGAAGGACACCACTTTGACTGGGACAACACATCCGTCCTAGGACAAGCAAAATAGAGACACGCATGAGAATTCCTAGAAGCATGGCAATCCAACTGGAACTCCATCAACAAACACATTGACCTGGACCCCATCTACCACCCCCTGAGAAAGAAAGAAGGAAATGACATCACCAGAGCAAATGACACCACCGACCCAAGGAAACCTAAACACATAAATAAAAAGCGGGCCATACCAGCAGTGCTTCACTGGAAGTTCAGTGATGATGTTCCCTAGTATGATGACAAAATGTCTGAAAACGAACCTTCCAGCTCAGTGAGCAAACTTACAACTAGGAAACTGCCATCCTTACCTGGTCTGACCTACATGTGACTCCTGACCCACAGCAATGTGGTTGACTCTAACTGTCCTCTAGGCAATTAGGGTTGGGCAATAAATACTGACCTAGCGGGCAACGCCCTCATGCTGTGAATGAATAAGAAACGAAACTGAAGTCCAATGTTGACTCTGGTAATACTGAGTGACTTCCATTAGCCCTACTATTTCCAGGTCTATGGCGGGTGGTGGATTTAACTGTTCACATTGGACGAGAGTTATCCAGTGGCCAGGATGTGTATGTTTTCAGTCATTTGCATGGCTTTCCACTACCGGTTCAAATGGAGACCAATTTATTTTAGAAAATGCTCATTTGCCTTTGCTTATCAGTTGTCACTGAGTTAACATTCCCAGGCAGTGCTGAGTAACTCAAAGTACAAAGAAATGGGACATTGCCAAGTTAAACTTCCAAGGACCGAAAACATATTCTCCCCAAATTTATTTTCTTGTCTGAAACACTAACAGCTGTTTTTCCCTTTAACTGTGGATAGATGACAGAATTCATCTCAAATGGCTACCCAACTCATAATGGCAACAATGAGGCATTTGTGTGAATTAGACCCTAGTGCAGTTTACCATCCTTCCATCTGTGTCTATTACATGAGAGGAGCAATGACTCAATGTTGGAGTGAAGGATGAAGTATTACTGAGACAGCTGCTTAATAGAGTGCTTCCAAATCACTTGCTAAATTCTGTGTAAATGTGGGGCAGTAGGGTAAATTCCCATCCTCATTAAGTTACGTTGCACAGTGTGTTCTGAACTCTGCTCTGAGCTGGAGCCTGAGGACTATATTTATTCCTTTAACTGGATCATTTCCAAACGATATCACATCAGACTTGGTCACCACAGTTAGAATTGACAAAAGGATTCCATTGGATAAACACAGGGTAACTATTCACTCTGATGAAGAATCAAGAAATTGAGTTGAGGTCATGTATGAAGTCCTCAGAGAAATTATTCTCTTCACAGAATGACAGAATTGTTATGGTGTGGAAAGAGGCCGTTTGGCTGATTGTGATTGCACTTGTTGTTCAAACATCACCACCCAGTACCAATCCCCTTCTTCCCCGAACCCTTGCTCTCCATTTCTATCCAGTTCATCATCCAATGCCCTCTTGAATGCTTTAGTTGAACCTGCGTCCAGCATATTTCAAGGTTGGATATCCTACTCACTGTGTGAAAACATTTTTTGCTCACAACACCCTTGCTTCTTTGGTCCTCTTGTTCTATTCCTTTTACCAGCAGGAACAATTTCTTCCTAGCTATTCTATCCATCAGATCTCCTCTCAGCCATTTTCTCTCGAAGGAGAACAATTCCAACTTCCTCAGTTTCTTAGAGAAATGAAGAACTCATGTGAGAAATGAAGCTCACTGCCAAATAATTTTAGTCCGAGTCAAATTCCAAAGCAGTCTTTATTCATACGTTCTTGCAAGCCCGAGTGACCAGAAAGTAGGCACACTTCTGAATAATATTATTGCACATTTATAGAGTTTTCTATGAGCCTCTCTGTACCTCCCCTTTTACCTCATATGTGACAGTTGTATTGCTCTGTGCAGCTGCTAATCTAATCGGCTTACCATATCTATCTGTGGCCTGTTGTTAGCGTGCAACCCCCTTGATAGCTGAGTCTCATTACCTTTGTTGACGCAACACTGGGTTTTATCACTTCTGCACACTGAGTCTTTATGACTTCTGAGTACCTGACTTCTGAGTACCTGACTTCTGCAGAAGCAACACTTAGACACATTTTCCACACTCACAACTTTCCAAAATCAGAAGACACACTGAGCACCAAAGGGTTGCACCTGCTAGAGAGGCAGCAGACGAATCAATTAAATCAACCCTGTTTCCCATCGTTACTGATGATTGCCCCCTGAAAGTTGTTGAATTGATAATTTTGAGATATTCAAAGTTAACTATCAAGTATGTTCTGAAGAAGAGTTAACTGTTTCTTTTGCTCCACAGATGCTACCAGTCCTTCTGAGTTTCTCCAGCATTCCCTGTGTTTGTTTCAGATTTCCAACACGCGCGATATTTTTCTTTTACATAAGTTATGTTATTGCTTCTTGTTTGTTGGGCTCAAGTGGTTTGAAGACAGTTGTTAGTGATCTGCAGTTATATTTTGGAACTATCTCATCCAGTGTCTATTTGTGATGCTAGGGGCCTGTTGGCACTCACAGACATGAAGCCATGTGTGGCCAGTCACCATGACAGGGCTGTTCCATAGTTAATGGTAAAGGGCCAATAGTGAGCATAGTTTGCGCTTTCTTCATGTCGAGTTCCTTCTGGTTTATTATTCTGTTTCTGAATGTGAATTCTCACAATAATTGAAACAATGCTTAGTAATGAATGCTTCCAGCCTCCACACACTGGGCAATTCACTACCCTTAGATCCTATCAGTACTTTAATGATCATTGATGGTTTTACACTCTACTGAATGCAGTCTAGCCTCTCTCTGTCATTAACACACAACAAACTGATCTGCTACTTCCATTAACACGCCCTGATCCCTTGGAGTTGAGTACTGAGATTTATTTATTTTTCCTGATGAGAACTGGCTACAACCCAACCACATATGATTCACCCTCCCCCCCCCACCCCCACTGCCTTCTGCAGCCCTCCTGCTGACCTAGTGCTGATGATGTCCGATAGGAGCCTCAGGCTGTTAGCCATACATCATTAGATAGCACTATCTGATAAACATGTCGATCTATTCTTAGAGCAAGTTTGGGATTTGCTCTGGGCAAACAGCTCGACTGATCAGTCACTGACCGTTGAAAGGCCAGGATATGATTTGTCGCTTAGATACTTTCAGTAGAGATGTTTCAATTCAATTGAAAATAGAAGTTTATTTGTAAATTAGTTCAATATCTCAAATTTTTAGCCAGTAAGACAGGGTCTATGCAAAAATGATCATAACTAGGAAACATTGTTGATGAGAAATATGTATCTCAAAATTGTTTGCAGTGCCTGTTTTCCAGGCTCTGGGAACAGCAGTGGGTTCCAGTTCTGCAGCCATACAAATGGGTGAATGATTGTGATAACCCCCGCTCCCTGTGCCCTCTCCATACTGAGGAGTTGTTAAGCACCCACAGAGTCTAATTTCTGGATTCTGTTTTTTGGCAGCTGCGGTTATGATCATCTTTGTGCTGCAAGTTAAAAGGTTCAATGTGATGTCACAGAATCGATCGCGATGGTGTTAACGATTTTGAACTGTTTTATAATTAAAACTCCCTGCATCCACAAACCCTTCTGCCCATGATAAATATTCTCCCTCAGTCTTGTTACTCTATTTGCGGGTCAGTGAACTGAGATAAAGAAGAGTTTCTGAATTGGTGATGGAACTGGCTATTGGTCATTGTATTTAAACATCTGGCTGTGAATCAGACTCCAGCAGGAGAAATCTTCAATCGTTTCATTCTGTCAGACATTCCAGACAGCCTGGAGCCTGCTCTAGTTATTCTTTAATTGTCTTAATTATTTCAAATGAGCTGCAGGTTACGATATCAACTCCATTTACTCTCCTTTAAAGCTAACTGCAAATCTCCAGTTGTCCCAGGATTGAGCGAGATCTTCACATCTGAATTGTTTCCATTCTAACCAAGTTGGACATATATTTGGTCAAATCAGATCAATTTGGGAAATCTCTGGTAGCAAACATTAAGAGATCTAATTCTTTATCCCAAACCTGTGAGTATCTGTAACAGTGTTCCTTAATCATGATTTAGAGACTCTGATGATATCTCTCCAAATATCTCTGTGTTTGTGAATGACATGAAATTGACTTCATTTGTGTTTGATACTCAAACAGTTAATAATGTTCTGGAGATCCTCAGAGATAAAGTTCAAACTCCATTGGTAGTCTGAAATGAGTTAAAAACTGTATTAATCTTTCCACCACTAGTTTAGCTGTAATTGACCTGAAAGGAATCAGCCTTTCATATCCATTGCTCTGCGTCAGGAGGCCTGGGTTGAAGCCCCAACTACCTAAATGTCACCTAAATGTCCTAACATGTTCAAACACACTGACGCCTAGCTTTTGATTTTGGGAGTGGTTCTTCACAATTCTCTAACACGCAACTGAATGATTGTCAAAAACGGGTTTGGGTATCAAAGATAGTTGTTTCATTAGGTTTTCCTATGACCTGATATGTGTGACATGTTTTACAAAATTGTACTGCATCTTTATGAAGTCTTGGTACGTAAAATACCTGTTCATTGATGTCGATGTTTCCCATATTCCCATTCACTCTACTGTAGAGTTTTCATCAATTATTCACAATATCTCCTTTGATATCTCAATGGTACCACCATTTGATGAACAGCCATACATGTCTCCGCCTCCTCATCCAAATTCTGTTTCAAATAACTCTGGAACACCTTCTTCCTCAGCTTCAATGTGAGCCTGCTGTGTTCACCTATTTAACTCTGGATCTGATTCCTGAACCTCAATTAACACACATGTCAAACACATCCTTTGAATTATCTGAAACAGAGATTCAGATACTCTAATACCTGCTTGTGGTATTGGTGTGGTCTCTGGTGATGGCCCTTGTTTAGCCATTGTCCTGGTTACTGTACATTGTTATGATGCTGTGATAGGCAGCCAAACAAAATCAGTCTTTCCACCTTTGTTGTTGTAACACTGTAAAACTAAACCATTGAAGGCCCCAAATAGTCACTCCAACAGTTTGTAACCAGACTTTTAAATATCCAATACCAGACTTTGTGAATGATAAATTCCCAGACGTTGGTTTTTATCTTCAACAAATGGCTTAATTTATTAAATAGAAAATAACATTAGCAGAGAGAAGAAAATAAACAACACTGTAAGCTGATTAATGTCTGTGCTTTGGAATAATAAAATCCCTACAGTTTGGAAACAGGCCCTTCAGCCCAGCAAGTCCACATTAACCCTCTGAAGAGTATCCCACCCAGACCCATTCCGCATTATTCTATATTTACCCCTGACTAATGCAGCTAACCGACACGTCTCTGAACACTATGTGCATTTTCGAATAGCTAATTCATTTAACCTGCACATTATTGGATTGTGGGAGGAAAACCTCGCAGACATGGGGAGAATGTCCAAACCGCACACAGATAGTCACCCAAGGCTGGAATCGAACCTGGGTCCCTGGTGCTGTGAGGCAGCAGTGTTAACCACTGAGCAACCATGCCGCCCCTAAACTTGTAGGTTTAGGCTAATGTTCTTGTGGACAAGCTTGACAGCAACCGGCAGAATTTAAAATCAACCAAAAAATCTGGAGTATAAAGTGAGCCTCAGTAACGGTGACCATGACAGCTACCATTGATAGCAGTGAACCACTTGGGTTTTTAGAATGTGCTTTATGGAAGGGAATCTGTCACACTTACCCATTCTGGCCATTATGCGGTTTCAGATTCAAAGCATTATAGCTGGCTCTTAACTGCCCTCTGCAATAGCCTCACAAGGCATTCATTTGGATGGGCAACAAATGCTGGCCTTGGCAGTGATACCTACTTCTCATGAGAGAATAAAATTACAAGCAGTTATCAAATTTTATTTCAGAAACTGTTCATGTACAGGTCCAGAGATCAGACATTGCCAAGGATCTCAAGATTTAGCAGCAAGACAAATATGCATTAGGGTGTAAATCTGAAATATTTGTTTCAGACTTATTTATACAAAAGGCAGACAGACAAGCAGGTAAACAAAACGAGGGATAAATAACAGAAAATAACAAAACTGGCCAGATTACTTTCACACCACATTGTTTCATAGCATAAATGTGGACTCCTTGGTTGTTTTTCTGAAACATTGATCAGGGTCACCTTTTCAGTTCACCCAGACAAAGGCAGCAATATCAGGCTTCCAGAAACTGGTGGAACAGATTAGACAGGGAGCTTTCAATTCTTCATGCTGTCTCAGCAGCAGCCCAGAACCATCTCTCAGAAAACATTATTCAAAAAGTCAGTTTTAATTCTGGTTCCACCCTGATAGTCTGATTGATTCTTCCAACACCTCAATGACCATTCAACAACTGCCAAATGCTTGAACATAGACTCTCTTCCGAACTTGCCAGAACCAATTCCTAGATACTGACCTCGTAAGTAGTCCAATTCTACTATCTGTTTCAATACAGCTCTCTTCCTGGGTGTTGTTGTGTTTGGTAGAACCTTTTTAATCAAAGTTCAGCCTGCAATTAGACTCCTAACCTGGTCTCACAAAGACACAAAGCTTGTTTGATCTGTTATTTTCCTTTTAACATAAGCTGTCAATCAGGTATTTCCAGCTCCTAATGCAAAATTGATTAAATAATGCACACTAAGTAATGAAAATTCAGTGACAGTTTGAACTTGATGGAAAAATATCTGTTCTTGCAACTGTTCCACCTCTTCAGTCTTACTCAGACTTTCTGTGATTATGGGTGAAGCTTTCAATTTCACTCTTGCCAAATCGTTATCCAGGAGTAAATCAACTCTATCCATGGTCCTTTTCTAAACTAACCTGACTGTGACTCGTCCTGACAACAATTCATTCTCCAATTGAACTTTGTACAATGGAATCAAAGCATACCCCACACTTATCTTACTTACCAACACTTTGGTTTTCATTGAACTCTCTGGAGGGAAAACTAAACCTTCCAGCAGTAGAATTTAAGTAGCCCCTATGTTCCTTTGTAAAGGCTACCTCACTTGAAGAAAAAGGAGTCACAGAGCATAGAACAGTATAGCCAGTACAGCACAGGCCCTTCAGCCCTAGATGTTGTGCCAACCTTTTATCCTACTCTAAGATCAAATTAACATACATACCCTTCATTTTGCTATCATCCACGTATCTATCCAAGAGTCACTTAAATGTTCCTAATGTATCTGATTCTACTACCACCACTGGCAGTGCATTCCACACACCCACCACTCTCTGTGTAAAGATGTAGTCCATTTTGGGACTAACATAGGCAAGGCTAGGATGGAGGACCTGTTTGGGGATAATTGAGCACGAGGAACGAAAGGGTCATAATCTCCAAATTACTGCCCAAGCCAGGGCTTAGGGACAAGAACATTAGGGAAGGAAACACCTGACTAAGGGAATGGTGTGGGAAAGAGGGGTTCTATTTCATGGGACATTGGCATCAGTTTTGGAACCGGGAGGATCTGTACCGATGGGACGGTCTCTACTGAACCGATCTGTAACCAGTGTTCTGGTGAAAAAGATAAATAGGGTCAGTAGGACTTCAAATTTGTGAATCGGGAGAAAGGGAAAGGGAAAGCAA
Source organism: Chiloscyllium plagiosum (assembly GCF_037043375.1). Lineage (NCBI taxonomy): Eukaryota > Metazoa > Chordata > Chondrichthyes > Orectolobiformes > Hemiscylliidae > Chiloscyllium > Chiloscyllium plagiosum. Next base: position 2,348,672 of record NW_028270183.1, read on the forward strand.
CAGGAAGTATGGTGATAAATGAAAAGGTCAGCAGTAGGTTAGCATGTATGGAGGAAGGTTTAAGTATAAGGCAGAGTATGAAAGAAGTGAAAAGGAAGGATAACTCAAGAGATGTAATTAGAGATGTTGGAAATCATGAGGGGTAAGAAAACTAGCATAAGGGCACTTACCTGAATGCTTGTTGCATTTGTAACAAGTAGGAGAACGTGAGGACTGCAGAAGCTGGAGATCAGAGCTGAAAAATGTGTTGCTGGAAAAGCGCAGCAAGTCAGGCAGCATCCAAGGAATTCCTGAAGAAGGGCTTATGCCTGAAACGTCGATTCACCTGCTCCTTGGATGCTGCCTGATCATCTGCGCTTTTCCAGCAACACATTTTTCAGCATTTGTAACAAGGTTGATGAGTTAACAGCACAAGTCATTGCGAATGAATATGAGTTGATAGCCATCACGGAGACATGGTTACAGAATGGTCATGACTGGGAATTAAATATCCAGGGGTACCTGACTATTTGGAAGGACAGACAGGAATGCAAGGGAATGGTGTAGCTCTGATATTCAAGGAAGACATCAGGGAGGTGCTGAGAGATGATGTAGGTTCTATGGAGCATGAGGTCAAATCCATTCGGGTGGAAATTAGGAATTCCAAGAAGAAAAAGTCACTGATAGGTGTAGTTTATAGGCTACCAAATAATAACATTGGGGTGGGAAATAAACAAGTAAATAACTAATGCCTGCAAAAATGGTAAGGCTATTGTCATGGGGGATGTTAATGTGCATGTAGATTGGCCGAACCAGCTCAGTCAGGGTAGCCTTGAGGAGGAGTTTGTTGAGTGTAACCTTGACAGGTTTCTTGAACAGCATGTAATGGAACCGACGAGGAAGCAAGCTTTCCTAGACTGGTCCTGTGTATTGAGACAGGAATAATTAATGACCACATAGTCAGGGATCCTCTTGGAAGGAGTGATCACAGTATGGTTGAATTTAAAATACAGCTGGATAGTGTGAAGATAAAATCCAATCCCAGGGTCCTGTGCCTGAATAAGGGGGACTGTGATAGAATGAGGGAGAACCTGGGTAAAGTAGACTAGAAGCAGAGACTTTATGGTGGGACAGTTGACGAGCAGTGGAGGACCTTCAAAGAAACTTTTCAAAGTGCTCAGCAAAAGTATATTCCAGTGAAAAGGAAGGAGCGTAAGAGGAAGGGGTAATCTGCCATGGGTAATCTGAAAGAGGAGGGGTAATCTGCCAGGGGCAATCTGTAAGAGGAGGGGTAATCTGCCATGGGTAATCTGTAAGAGGAGGGGTAATCTGCCATTTAGTACCCTGGGATGCATTCCATCAGGACCTTGAGACTTATCTATCCTTAGCTCCATTAGCTTACCCAACACTAACTCTTCTGTAATAATTGTTTCCAGGTCATTCATCTCTTTGTCAATTACTGGCATGTTATTAGTGTCCTCCACTGTGAAGACTGATGCAAAGTACCTTTCAATGCCTTAGCCATGGGCAATCTGTAAGAGGAGGGGTAATCTGCCATGGGTGCCTAAGGAAATAATGAAGGCTATCAAAGTGAAAGAGAAGGCATACAAAGTGGCCAAAAACAGCAGGAGTCTAGAAGATTGAGAAAGCTTTAAACAGACACAAAAAAAGCTATAAAGAAAAGTAAGATAGAGTATGAAGAAAAGCTGGCACAGAATATAAAGATAGATAGCAAATGTTTCTATAAATATATAAAACAAAAAAGAGTGGCTAAAGTAAATATTGGTCCTTTAGAGGATAAGAAGAAGTAGTTAGTTATGGGAATTGATGAAATGGCTAAGGCATTGAAAGGTACTTTGCATCAGTCTTCACAGTGGAGGACACTAATAACATGCCAGTAATTGACAAAGAGATGAAGGACCTGGAAACAATTATTACAGAAGAGTTAGTGTTGGGTAAGCTAATGGAGCTAAGGATAGATAAGTCTCCTGGTCCTGATGGAATGCATCCCAGGGTACTAAAAGAAATGGGGGGAGAAATAGCAGGTGGACTGGCAGTAAGTTTCCAAAATTCACTAGACTCTGGGCAGTCCCAGCAGATTGGAAAATAGCAAATGTGACACCACTTTTAAAAAAGGGAAGTAGACAAAAGATGGGAATTATAGACCAGTGAACTTAACCTCTGTAGTGGGGAAGATGCTTGAGTCTATTATCAAGGAAGAAATAGCAAGGCATCGCGATAGAAATTGTCCTATTGGACAGATGCAGCATGGGTTCATGAAGGGCAGGTCATGCTTGGCAAATCTTTTGGAATTCTATGAAGATGTTTCAAACAAGTTGGACAACGGGGACCCAGTGGATGTGGTATACCTAGATTTCCAAAAGACCTTCAACAAGAGGCTGCTGCATTAGATAAGGATGTATGGTGTTAGGGGTAGAGTATTAGTATGGATAGAGGATTAGCATGGATAGAGGATTAGTTGACTAACAGGAAGCAAAGAGTGGGGATAAATGAGTGCTATTCTGGCTGGCAATCAGTAACTAGTGATCGGTGTTGGGACCACAATTATTTACACTTTATATAGATGATTCGGGGTTGGGGACCACATGTACAATGTCAAAATTTGCTGATAACAATAAGATGAATGGAAGAGCAAAGTGTGCAGAGGACTGTGAAACTTTGCAAAGGAACATAGATATATTGAGTGAGTGGGCAAAGGTCTGGCAGATGGAATACAATGTTAGTAAATATGAAGTAATCCATTTTGGGAGGAGTAACAGTAAAAAGGATTATTATTTGAATGGTAAAAAGTTGCAGCATGCTGCTATGCAGAGGGACCTGGGTGTCCTTGTGCATGAGTTACAGAGGGTTGTCTGCAGGTACGACAGGTAATTAGGAAGGTAAATGGAATTTTGTCCTTCGCTGCTAAAGGAGTTGAGTTTAAAAGCAGAGGGGTAATGTTACAGCTGTACAACGTGCTGGTGTGGTCACACCTGGAGTACTGTGTGTGGTTTTGGTCTCCTTACTTGATAAAGGATAGACTGGCACCAGAGGGGGTGCAGGGGAGGTTCACTGGGTTGATTCCGGAGTTGAGGGGGTTGGTTTATGAGGAGAGACTGAGCAGACTGGGATTGTATTCATTGGAATTTAGAAGAATGAGGGGGGATCTTATAGAAATGTATAAAATTATGAAGGGAATAGATAAAATAAAAATAGTTAGGATGTTTTCACTGGTGGGTGAGATTAGGACAAGAGAGCATGGTCTCAAGATTAGAGGAAGCAGACAATTGCCAAGTATTTGCCTGCTCACTGAACCAATGTGAATGAGACATTTAGATGGACTGTACCATTCTATCTTCACCCTGGAGGCTCCCTGCCTCCATTCCTGATGAAGGGCTTTTGCCCGAAACGTCGATTTTCTTGCTCTTAGGATGCTGCCTGACCTGCTATGCTTTTCCAGCACCACTCTGATCTAGACTCTGGTTTTCAGCAAATGCAGTCCTCACTTTTGCCCATTCTATGTGCAGTTGTGTATCCCCTTGCAGATCCCTTATGCCCTCATCACAACATTCTCTTCCACCAATTTTTGTATTGTCAATAATTCAAATACATAAATGACACTCTGACCCACTCCCAAATCATTAATATACATTGTAAATAATTGAGGTCCTAGTGGCAATCCACTAGTTACATCATTCCAATCTGAAAAAGAAACATTAATCCTGACTCTCTAACTTCTGTGTGTTAACCAATCCTCAATCCATGCTAATATATTACCTCTAGTACCGTGAGCTCCCATCCTGTCTATAATCTTTTATTTGGCACCACGTCGAATGTCTTCTGGAAATTTAAGTACATTGCTGGTACCTCTTTATCAACTCAGTATTTTTTTCATCCTCAAAGAACTTTGGCAAATTTGCCAAACATGATTTCCCTTTCACAAAGCCGTGTTGACTCTCCCTGAACGCATTAAGCTTTGCTAATAATGGCCTCCAGTGGTTTCCCATTGCCAGATGTTAGGCTTTCCGTCTCCTTTTCTTTTTAAACAGGGTCATCACGTTAGTAGTTTTCCAGCCCACTGGAACCCTCCCAGAATCCTGTGAGATCTGGAATGTTTCAACCAATGCCTCCATTATTTCTGCAGGCACTTCTTTTAAAACCTTTTGATGCAGGCCATCATGTTCTGAAGACTTGTTTGCCTTCAGTCCCATTAGTTTGTCAAATAGTTTGTCCCTCGTGATATGAGCTGTGATAAAACTTTTCCTCCCATTAGTACCTTACTTTTCTGTTACTGTTCGGATAAAAACAATGACTGCAGATGCTGGAAACCAGATTGGGATGTTTATAGTGTCCTGTAGTGTTACAGAATATTCTCTTCAATGTCTACTAACGTTCCCCTCCATCTACTTTTCCAGCCTGCGTTCTTTTTTTATTGTTAAAAATCACACAACACCAGGATATAGTCCAACAGGTTTATTTGGAAGCACTAGCTTTCAGAGCGCTGCTCCTTCATCAGGTGGTTGTGGAGAATAAGATTGTAAGACCCCAGTCCAACATCAGCATCTCCAAATCATGTCTTACAATCTTATTCTCCACAATCACCTGATGAAAGAGCAGCGCTCCGCAAGCTAGTGCTTCCAAATAAACCTGTTGGACTATTACCTGGTGTTGTGTGATTTTTAACTTTGTCCTCCCCAGTCCAATACTGGAGTCTCCAAATCATTCTTTTTTCACATCTGTAATTGCCTTTATTTAAATGAAGTGCACTGGTTTGAAATCCAGACCTGAGTTGTTCTCGCTAAAATGGAGTTTGAATTTTCTACATTTTGTGATTGCTATCCTCTAGAGGAACACTTAATTGTGAGATCTTTTCTTAATTCATGTTGTTAGACATCACTTGGTCTAAAATATTCTGTTTCTGGTTAGTTTCTGTTATGCACTGCTATAGGAAGGAATCCCTGATGCACTCTACAAATTCACCTTCCATATCACCTTTGCCCATCTGATTTGCTCAGTCAGTTTGCAGTTTAAAATCACCCGTGTCAACAGCAGAGCCCTTCATACAAGCCTCATTATTTTCTTATTTATACTCTGTACTAGACTGAGGCAACTCCTGGGGGCCTATTGATAACTCGCACTTGTGATTTCTTTCCCTGATTATTCCTTATTTCCAGCCGAACTGATTGCACATTGATACCTTTCACTATTAAAAATTCTACTCCACCTTTGCCTATTTTTCTGAAAGGTTAGATACCCTTGAATATGGAGTGCCCAGTTTTGACTACCCTGTAACCACATCTCTGTAATAGCAATCGTCATCTTCATTTAATTTGATCTGTGCGGTCAACCCATCTAACTTGTTACAAGTGCATTCAGATAAAGAGCCTTTCGCTTTGACTATTTTTATCATTACTACTTATTCTGCTTCTAATTTCTGCTGTCCACTGTGCATGTTTTCTATCACTTCCTGTCACATTTTATTTTATTGCTTTTCTCTTCACTACCCTGCACCTCTGGTCCCACTTTTTAGGTTTTTAAGCTTTGTCTACAACCCTAATTACATAATCTACCAGGACACTAGTCCCAGCCTGCATCAACTGAAGCCCGAGCTAATGGAATAGCTCTCTTTTTCCTCATGGCTGTTACAGTGGCCCATTTATATAGCCATAGAGATGTACAGCATGAAAACAGACCCTTCCAGTCCAACTTGTTCATGCCAACCAGATATTCTATATTAATCTAGTCCCATTTCCCAGCATTTGGCCCATATCCCTCCAAACCCTTCTTATTCATATATCCATCCAAACGCCTTTTAAATGTTGTAATTGTACCAGTTTCCACCACTTCCTCGGGCAGCTCATTCCATGCACGCACCACCCTCTGTGTGAAAAAGTTGTCCCTTAGGTCCTTTTTAAATCTTTAATTTTTGCCCTCGGAAGGGTTTTAAAGGTTCATACTTCTGTAAAATGAATTGAAATTCAGTCCTTTAAGCTCCCAAAAAGGACTTTGTAGTACTCTGTACAAACTTGCACTGGTAATCCTGAGTCAGTCTGAGTCTGAATGATGCCATCGCTGGGTGTGAAAAAAAAAACTTAACTGCATTTCCTGTGACTTTGCATTGAATTCATTCTCGCTGTTTATCAGTATGAGTCAATTAATTTCTCAGAATGGTCAAATATATAAATATGATAAATGGTCAAATACATTGAATCACCCCCCTTCTTTGACAATTTACAAACATTAACTTGGAATTGTTACTCAGATTATCTGCCAGAGCTGGTCAAAGCTTCCAAGTATTAGCGAGATTGATCATTTTATCGTTAACAAAAGAATGAATTATCTTTGGCGAAATTCTGGGCAATTATGTAGTGGTGTGTTCCCAACACTGACAGTATTTCTGATGGTCATCGAGAGCCAACTGCATGTGTCTAGTCGAGAGTGTGGTGTTGGAAAATCACAGCAGGTCAGGCAGCATCCGAGGAGCAGGAGAATCGAAGTTTCAGGCAAGAGCCCTTCATGTCATGGTAATAGATCAGAAACCCAGAGTACAGATAGGTGCACATATTAAACTCCTAATTCCAACCCGTGTCTTTTAAAAGAGGACCGATGTAGCCAGAAGAGAACAGTGGATGTAAATACAGTAGTTGACATGGTCCTGAGTAGACCGTGGAAAGTTTTTCTTTATTCACTCATGGAATGTTGGTGTCGCTGGCTGGCCAGCATTTATTGTCCCGTCCTTAATTGTCCTTCAGAAGGTGGTCGTGAGCTGCTTTTTTGAACCACTGCAGTTCACCCTCAATGCCATTAGGATGGAATTCCTGCATCTTTACCCAGAGACAGTGAACGATACTTTTCGGTGATATTTTTCCAAGTCAGGATGGTGAATGGCATAGAGGGGAATTAGCAGGTGGTGGTGAGAGAGAGTGCATGTGGGAGCTGTACCCGAGTGAGGGTCAATGTGTGTGGGGGCTGTACCCCAGTGAGAGACTGTGTGTGGCACTGTACCCCAGTGAGGGTCAGTGTGTATGGGAGCTGTACCCCAGTGAGAGTCAGGGTGTGTGGGAGGTGTATCCCAGTGAGGGTCAGTGTGTTTGGGAGCTGTATCCTAGAGAGAGTCAGTGTGTGTGGGAGCTAAACCCCAGTGAGAGTCAGTGTGAGTGGGAGCTGTAATCCCAGTGAGAGTCAGTATGTGTGGGAGCTGTAACCCAGTGAGAGTCAGTGTGTGTGGGGACTGTAACCCAGTGAGTCAGTGTGTTTGGGAGCTGTACCCCAGAGAGAGTCAGTGTGTTTGGGAGCCGTAACCCAGTGAGAGTCAGTGTGTGTGGTGTCTGTACCCCACTGAGAGTCAGTGTGTTTGGGAGCTGTACCCCAGCGAGAGTCAGTGTGAGTGGGAGCTGTACCCCAGTGACAGTCAGTGTGTGGGGACTATACCCCAGTGAGAGTCAGTGTGTGTGGGAGCTGTAACCCAGTGAGAGTCAGTGTGTGTGGGAGCTGAACCCCAGTGAGAGTCAGTGTATGTGGGTGCTGTACCCCAGTGAGAGTGTATGTGGGATTGCACACCAGTGACAGTCAATAGATCATTGTTTACACATGACAATTTGTACCACTGCTCAGAATTGGACCAAATTGCTTGTTGTGTTATTTTAATGCAGATGCTGAAACAATGCTAAGGAAGAGCAGTACATGTGGATGAGGATGAGCTATCATGATATCGAACACAAAGAATGTGCAACATTTGAAGTATACTGCTATCTTTTGCAGATGTAATTTGTTTGCTTGCTCATTGTGAGTGACTCTTGGACATACAGCTCTGATACTCTCTCTATATGGTGTAGATTCTGTTTGCAGTGCTGCTTCTGAAGAGGTCAGCATATCTGTAGGGGCTTGTGGTTATGAAAGCAAAGCAGATTCACATCAAAGTAACAACACTTCACCTGACAGATGAGCACTGTGGTTACTCTTCTTCGACTTTAATTCACACTTTATTTTATGCAGGTCAGCGACATCTCAATGGATCAGGGTTTGAACTCTAATCACAAGTGTAATCTTTTATGAAGCTTTTTATCTTTTATCAGTTCTTTTATGAAGGCGATGGGTTTGATCTGAATGGCTGCATTGATGGATTCCCAGGTAAAGTTCTCCTGAACCTGCTGGAGTTAGTTTATAGACTGAAGGATCCCACGCTGTGCTCACTGGGTCCCACAGACACTGGGTTACAATTTCAGCACAGACTCTTGTCAAACGCTATTCAAGAAGAGAAACTAGGGCCATGTGTTCTAATCGGAGCTCTTGCTCACACATCCTTTGCCATTGTGACCTGATACAACGAGCAAGTTTGAAGGTTATTTATACTCCTTCATAATTCCAAGCTAGTCTGAGACAAGCCCAAAGTTTATACATCGCAAAGCCTTAATTATGAGGTAGCAGCTTATGGGTGAATGGTATGAAAGAATAGCTTGCCATTTCTCAGTTCTTTATCAGTTCTCTACCAAGAGAGGGAGTGTATTGTCTTTTTGCAGTCTGGAGGCTCCTTGCCTCTGTAGTGTTCATACACAAGAGCCAATCACAGAGCTGTTACATTCAGCATTCCTGACCCAAGCAACTGGTTCTGATTGAGAAACCAACCAACAGGTGATCCCTTGGTGAAACTGCTCTGAACACCCACCCACAGTGCTGATGGTTCTGATAGTCTCTCCTGAATATCTACAACGTAGCAGTATAAGTACAATAAGCTCCAGTATCTTGTTTTAAAACTGTGATATCTCCTTCCACAGTTTCCTTGGTTTAAAGCAGTATCCTTTTCTCATTTTGGTCCACAAACCAAAAATAAAGACAACTTTATAAAAAGGTTATCTTTCCAGTAGTCACTGCCTGGCACTTATGTAGTCAGAATGTTACTTGCCACTTACCATCTGAAGTCTAAATATTGCCCAGGTCTGACTGCATTTGGACACAGACTGCTTCAGTGTCTGGGGAGTCCCGAAAGGTGCTGAACATTGTGCAATCATTGGTGAACATCCCCACTTCTGACCTTATGATGGAGGGAATGGATTGGTGGGAACTGATAGAAACAAGTACCTGGTGCCTTCTGGTGATGGCAAAAACATGAGATTGCCATCATTAAACACAACAAAGATCATTTGTTTCCAAGACACTGAATGAACAATATTTCTTCCTCAGGATAATTCCACAATGGAAAAAACTGTCAAAGGAGATAGTCACAACCCCAGCATCTAAAATCTTCAAGACCCATCTTTAGATTATTTCCATTCAAAAATGTTCACTATCTTGACTACCAGCTCCACAGGTGATACCTAGTTTAGCTAGAGCTACCCATTTAAATGTTTGTGGAAAAGGGAGGTTAGCTTATGATGCTGACATAACCACAGTGAAAGCAGAAATGATGCTGCTGTTGGACTTTGTAAATTACATTAGCACCTGACATCAGGTAATCTACAGAAGGAGTTAGCCACTGCTTTTCTCGTTCAGATAAGTGGTTAGCACTGTTGCCTCACAGCACCCAGGGTCCCAGGTTCGATTCTAGTCTCAGGTAACTGTCTGTATGGAGTTTGCACGTTTTCCCCGTGTCTGTGTGGGTTTCCTCCCACAGTCCAAAGATGTGCAGGTTAGGTGAACTGGCCATGGTAAATTGCCCATAGTGTTAGATGCTTTAGTCAGAGGGAAATGGGTCTGGGTGGGTTACTCTTTGGAGGGTCAATGTGGACTGGTTGGGTTGAAGGACCTGTTTCCACACTGTAGGGAATCTAATCTAATCTGTTGTCACTTCCATTGGCATCAAACAGGCGTGATCAACTAATCAACCTGAAAACCTCTCTCCAACCTTTAAAGAGACAGATCACATTTCTAAGCAATAGACAACCAGAGAAAGCAGTAACAGTACTTGGCTCTTTGATTTCTCTTAAAATTCAAGACCATTTTGAATAGAAGGGCAGCAGAGGGAATGGTACAAAGCATAGAAACACACAGCTTCAGTCATTCAGATTTCTGAGCGCTCCCTGGATGTAGCACAAGCAGCTCATACTGTACCGAGCTATAACAAAGTAACTCTGCACTTTCCACGCACCAATGTTCTCCCGACTCAGATAATCTTCTATATCCTCAACTCGTGTTCCTTCATTTAGTATATCCAACCCAACTTTAAATAAAATCTGAAGCTTTGAAGATCTGTCATAGAAATGACTGTGTGCTTGTACTTGAATATAAGAGGTATGGTTAATGGGTTTGCAGATGACAGCAAAATTGGAGGTGTAGGTGACAGGAGAGAAAGTTATCTCAGAGTGCAGTGGGATCTTGATCACATGAGCCAATGGGCTGAGGAGTGGCAGATGGAGTTTAATTTAGATAAATATGAGGTGTTGCATTTTGGAAAAGCAAATCATAGCAGGACTTGTACACATAATAGTAATGGGGAGTGTTGCTGAACAAAAAAACTTTGGAGTCCGGGTTCATAGTTCCTTGAAAGTGGAGTCACAGATAGATAGGACAGTGAAGACAGTGTTTGGTATGCTTGCCTTTATTGGTCAGTGCATTGAGTATAGAAGTTAGGAGGTCATGTTGCAGCTATATAGGCACATTGGTTAGGACACTATTGGTATACAGTGTGCAATTCTGGTCTCTATGCTATAGAAAGGATGTTGTGAAAGTTGAAAAGGTTCACAGGATTGGAGGGTTTGAGCTACAGGGAGAGGCTGTATAGATTAGATTCCCTACAGTATGGAAACAGACCCTTCAGCCCAACAAGTCTGCACCGACTGTCCAAAGAGTAACCACCCAGACCCATCGCCTGACATTTACCCCTGACTAGTGCACCTAACAGTATGGACAATTTAGCACGGCCAATTCACCTGACCTGTACATCTTTGGACTGTGGGAGGAAACTCACGCAGACACAGGGGAGAATGTGCAAACTCTACACAGGCAGTCACCCAAGTCTGGAATCGAACCTGGGTTCCTGGTGCTGTGAGGTAGCAATACTAACCACTGAGCCGCCCAATTCAAATTTCACAGCCAGCTAGCGTAGGATTTGAACCCACATCCCTAGATCATCAACCTAGGCTTCTAGATTGCTAGTCCAGTAACTACACCATCAAATAGGCTGGGACTATTTTCACTGGAAGGTGAGCAGTGAGGGGTGACCTTATAAATGTTTGTAAAATCACTCTGAATAGCCAAGCTCCTTTCACCAGGGCGGAGGAGTCCAAAACTAGAGGGCATAGGTTTAGGGTGAGAGGAAAAAGATTTAAAAGAGACCTAAGGAGCAACTTTTTCACACAGAGGGTGGTGCGTGTATGGAATGAGCTGCCAGAGGAAATGGTGGAGGCTGATACAATTACAACATTTAACAGGCATCTGGATGGGTATATGAATAGGAAAGGTTTAGAGGGATATGGGTCAAATGCTGGCAAATGGAACTAGATTTAAGATATCTGGTTAGTATGGATGAGTTGTACTGAAAGGTCTCTTTCTGTGCTGTACAACTCAATGACCCTATATCAGACTTGAAACGTTACCTCTGTTTTTCTCTCCCTCCAGATGTTGCCAGGTTTGCTGAGTTTTTCCAGTATTTTCTGTTTTTAATGTTTCCAGCCACTGTAATATATTGCTTTTGATCTGGCATCAGTTAAATTCTGGATTTCCATAATACCAGGTCCTAATTCCCCATCTAACCTTTCTGGTGAGTAGGAAGAATGGACTTTCGCCTCATTCATCCAGGCTTCAGTCCAACCCAGTTCCAAAGGTGGAAAGGGATCTGTTCTGACTAGTTCCCAAACATTTTCAAGTACGTCAAGCCAGTGTGAGGGAAAGACAGCATAACTTTGGGTCAGAGATATGGAAAGTTGGGATGAGGGACCAACATGGGATAGAAGATGAACTAACTGCACAGAGACTGGTATCCTGTCATCAAGTCAGCCACTATTTACCTGTGCACAGTGTATGGCTGTGGCCAGCCAGTGACTCCTGATTGACCTGGGTTAACAACCCCAAACAAGGATCTCTTCACTAACAAAGTCCACTTGGTTCCAATCACTACAGAAGGTCTGATTGAAAAGTATTTGAATGAAAGACCAGAGTCATATCTGTCTCCAAAACCCAATGCTTCTCCTGTTTTAGTTCATAAGATTAGATAATTGTACAGAGTGGAAATAAGGATATAAAGATTTTAATCTGGTCTTTCTATTCAGAAACAACTTGCAGTTAACCTTTTATGTCAACTTCTCACAACCTGCATTTTGAGTCAACCTGCATATTTCTAAATATCTGACATTCCTAAACTTGGCACCATTATTTCCCAGTTCTTTCACTCTGAGGGTCCAAGTTGGATGTATAGTTCACATTGTTGAATATAGAATATCCAACATCTGCAAATTGTTTAGTCAGAAACACAAAATCTGCTCGAGTCTGAAAGTTTAACTTGGCAATTTTCCTTGTTTAATTGTTGAGTTCCTCAATGATATGTTGGGATTGTTTGTGATAAATATAGACCAGTCATTTTCCTTTCACTTAATCCTCTTTCTCATCACCTCCACTCTGCTGCTGACCCCTTTTTCTTTGTAGAATAGTCACTAATATGACAATTTACATTATAGAGTACCTTATACATTGCGAAATGGCTCAAGGCCGTTGTTGTAAATGCTTGCGTTTATAGAGCAGTTACATTTTAAACTGTCCCTTTAATACAAGGCGAAGCAGAGTTTCATTGGGAGGGATGTGAGCTCCGGTGAAACAAAGTTGAAACTTTATTGCTGGAACAGCACAGCAGGTCAGGCAGCATCCAGGGAACAGGAGATTCGACGTTTCGGGCACAGGCCCTTCTTCAGGAATGAGCAGAGAGTGTTCAGCAGGAGAAGATAAAAGGTAGGGAGGAGGGACTTGGAGGAGGGGAGTTGGAAATGTGATAGGTGGAAAGAGGTCAAGGTGAGGGTGATAGGTCGGAGTAGGATGGAGGCGGAGAGGTCAAGAAGAAGACTGCAGGTCAGGAAGGCGGTGCCGGGCTGGAGGGATCCGGCTGAGACAAGGTGGGGGGAGGGGGGATGAAGAAACTGGTGAAGTCCAAGTTCATCCCCTGCGGTTGGAGGGTTCCCAGTCGGAAGATAAGACGCTCCTCCTCCGACCGTCGGGTTGTTGTGGTTTGGCGGTGGATGAGTCCAATGACCAGCATATCCTCGGTGGAGTGGGAGGGGGAGTTGAAATGCTGTGCTACAGGTTGGTTGGGTTGGTTCGTCCGGGTGGCCCAGAGGTGCTCTCTGAATCGCTCCGCAAGTAGGCGGCCTGTTTCCCCAATATAGAGGAGGCCACACCGGCTGCAGCGGATGCAGTAGATGATGTGGGTGGAGGTGCAGGTGAATCTGTGGCGGATATGGAAGTTTCCCTTGGGGCCTTGGAGAGAAGTGAGGGGGGAGGTGTGGGCGCAGGTGTTGCACCTCCTGCGGTTGCAAGGGAAGGTGCCGGGAGTGGAGGTTGGGTCGGTGGGGGGTGTGGATCTGACAAGGGAGTCGCGGAGGGAGTGGTCTCTACGGAAAGCTGATAGGGGAGGGGAGGGAAATATATCCTTGGTGCTGGGGTCTGTTTGGAGGTGGCGGAAGTGACGGCGGATGATGCGCTGTACATGGAGATTGGTGGGGTGGTCCTTCTTCAAGGACCGCAATTTCCCCCCCGACGTGGTCGACGATGCCCTCCACCGCATCTCCTCCACTTCCCGCTCCTCCGCCCTTGAGCCCCGCCCCTCCAACCGCCACCAGGACAGAACCCCACTGGTCCTCACCTACCACCCCACCAATCTCCATGTACAGCGCATCATCCGCCGTCACTTCCGCCACCTCCAAACAGACCCCAGCACCAAGGATATATTTCCCTCCCCTCCCCTATCAGCTTTCCGTAGAGACCACTCCCTCCGCGACTCCCTTGTCAGATCCACACCCCCCACCGACCCAACCTCCACTCCCGGCACCTTCCCTTGCAACCGCAGGAGGTGCAACACTTGCGCCCACACCTCCCCCCTCACTTCTCTCCAAGGCCCCAAAGGAAACTTCCATATCCGCCACAGATTCACCTGCACCTCCACCCACATCATCTACTGCATCCGCTGCAGCCGGTGTGGCCTCCTCTATATTGGGGAAACAGGCCGTCTACTTGCGGAGCGATTCAGAGAGCACCTCTGGGCCACCCGGACGAACCAACCCAACCAACCTGTAGCACAGCATTTCAACTCCCCCTCCCACTCCACCGAGGATATGCAGGTCATTGGACTCATCCACCGCCAAACCACAACAACCCGACGGTCGGAGGAGGAGCGTCTTATCTTCCGACTGGGAACCCTCCAACCGCAGGGAATGAACTTGGACTTCACCAGTTTCTTCATCCCCCCTCCCCCCACCTTGTCTCAGCCGGATCCCTCCAGCCCGGCACCGCCTTCCTGACCTGCAGTCTTCTTCTTGACCTCTCCGCCTCCATCCTACTCCGACCTATCACCCTCACCTTGACCTCTTTCCACCTATCACATTTCCAACGCCCCTCCTCCAAGTCCCTCCTCCCTACCTTTTATCTTCTCCTGCTGAACACTCTCTGCTCATTCCTGAAGAAGGGCCTGTGCCCGAAACGTCGAATCTCCTGTTCCCTGGATGCTGCCTGACCTGCTGTGCTGTTCCAGCAATAAAGTTTCAACTTTGATCTCCAGCATCTGCAGACCTCACTTTCTCCTCCGGTGAAACAAACCCATGTGACTCGCTTGTTATGGAGACAGAAACTCATGTTGAAATTTATTGGAAGTAAGATGTGAGTTTAACAGAATGGAAGAGGCAGTCATCCTCCTGTGTACATACAGGCCTGGGTTTTTACTGAGTCAGGAGAATGCAGGAACCCTTTATAAAATGGTGGGTAGATCCTCAAGCTGAGATTCTCAACCCCCATTCCTAGGGTTTGTATTTTCAGTGGAGCCTATTGATGGTGCACGTGTGTTCAGGCTACACACTGATACCAAGTCTCCTCCGCTGGCTACTTCCAGTTTGGAGGGAAACACGGCGTCTCCTCTGCATTTTCTATGGAGTGGGTCCGTGATTAAAGATGTCTCCTGGTGCCTCAGGGCATGTCATGATAAAGTGTGAGTGAGGGAACTTTTGAAAGTGAGATTGAAAATGCCCTCCTCATGGCTCCCCTCCACACCCATACCAGGCTATGCATCCCCCCTACCTCCCACACAAATTTTCTGAGGAGTTGTAAGAATTATTACTTTATTAGTTTTTTATATTTTTGATTGTGGACTAAAATGGGGAAAAGTGGACTGTTTTGAAAGTAAAGGATTGTGGAAGGAATTGTTGCATTTTTAAGAACATTGACTGAACTGAAACTCATTGTGAGTGGTGTTTACACAGCTCCTTTAGTCAAGATTTGGCTAGTAACAAGTAACTGATTGTAAAATTGTGACCAATCATGGATGCCAAAGCTCATCAATCTGACAACTCGCTGATTGGTTCCTGGGCAGCTGAGCAGTTTGTGGGCGAGGCTTTTAGATGGCTGCAAGGTGGTATGTGCCTGACTCTATGCAGGAAAATACCTGAAGCCGAAAGACAGCTTGTAATCTTCATCCATCAGTTATTGTAATCTGTTGTCTTTACCGAATAAGTAAGAGACTTTGAAGTTAGTGTATCAATCACCCTGTGCCTTTCATGAAGAAATTAAAGAGCACGCTGTCCATGTTCTTTTTACCAAAATCTATCACCCCACACCTCTCTGCATTGAAACACCATCTGTCACTTATTTGCCTCCTCCACCAACTTGTCTATATCCTTTTGTTACACATTGTTCTCCTCACAGTTAACAGTTCTCCCAATTTAGTGTCATCTGCAAATTTTGAAATCATCACCTGCACACCAAGATTTAGATCATTAGCATAGATATGAGGAAAAGTAAAGTTTCCAAATCTGAACCTGGGAACTCCACAACAAATCTTCCTTCAGCCTGAAAATACCCATTAACCATTATTCTCTGTTTCCTATCCCCCAGCTAATTTTGTATTCAGGTTTCTCCTATCCCATTTATTCCATGATCTGTAAGTTTTCTTCAAAGTTTGCTGTGTATCAAACATCTTTTCAAAGCACACCACGTGACAGCATTATCCTCATAAACACTCCGTTGCCTCTGCAAAAAACTCCAAATTAGTTAGATGTGGCTTTCCCTTAACAAACCCAAGCTGATTTTTCTGAATGAACCCACATTTTTCCACATGACTATTAATTCTATCCTGAATAATTGTTTTGAGATGTCACCTCACCATTAATGTTAAACTGACTAGTCTGTAGTTGCTCGACACTTTTTCTTTTTTAACTTAACTGTGACCACTGGAGAAGCCAATGAAAATTCAAGGTTACGACGGAGGATTTCAATGGGTGGAGTTTATGTGAAGTGTTAAATTAAAAGAGAGGGAAAAGAAGTCACAGAGCGATTCACAGAATGACAGCCAAGACTGCATTCATGATTATAAATAACATTTGTGCTATATAAATGCCAGGTAATGACCATCTCCAATAGGAGACAAACTGACCACCTCCCCATCACATTTAATGGTGTTACCATCACCAAATCCCCAACTAGCAACATCTTGGAAGATACCATTGACCAGAATACAGAAACCCAGTTACTGACATACAGTCAAT